>NC_064639.1:351286557-351593096 GCF_023864345.2 Schistocerca serialis cubense
TACACAGCTGTATTCTGAAAAATACAATCTCTGTAGCTTAAATTTCTCTGGAAAATTATTTCAGAACTCATTACTGAATGGAAATATTCAGAATAAAATAGTTCCTTCATTTTTAAAGCACATATAGTAGTAATTATTTGCAGCAAACATAGATGAACCACAGTAATTAATGCTACACACTGGATTTTCCAATTGAGGTTTCGGTTTAAAGATGGTCCCAAAAACTTAACACTTTCTACTCCTTGCATCTCATTGTTTGAGAAACCTATCTTTATAGTTTGTCAAGTTCTATGAGAAGTTCTGAACTGTATGTTCTTACTATTGTCAAAACATTCAATCAATACTATTGAGTTGAAAGGCTTATCAATAATGCCCCAATCACATAATATTGGATATTTTCTTGCACTTACACACAGCAAGTTAATTTTTGCCAGTCAGTTTGTCTACACTTCTAAAGAAGTGAGAGTTTCTCACAATTCTGCAAGGCTACTCAAACCATTATCAAATTCTGTGTTTTGTCAACTTTCATCCCATATTTAGGAAGTATTTATCCAGGAGACAGAAGGTTTAAACTCTGACTGTAACCCTATGCATGTGTTCGCCCCTGGTAGCTGAGTGGTCAGCGCGACAGAATGTCAATCCTAAGGCCCAGGTTCGATTCCCAGCTGGGTCGGAGATTTTCTCCACTTAGGGACTGGGTGTTGTTTTGTCCTAATCATCATCATTTCATTCCCATCAACATGCAAGTCACCAAAGTGGCGTCAAATCGAAAGACTTGCACCCAGCGAACAGTCCACCTGACGGGAGGCCCTAGTCACACGACATTCACATTTACCCTATGCACGTCATACAGTAGAGTCTCGATAGTTCGAGTGTCCAATAATCCAAGCCTTTTTTTTAAAAAAAAATTTGCAACATTCTACTTTCTTTTTTTACTGACATGATAAATAATGAAAACATCATTGCAAAAGATAGATAGGGAGAGTACAGCTCAGTGAAAGCAGACAACAATGCAATCAACACTGACAGTTAGCTTGCTGCCCTGTTGCATGAACATCTGTTGTCAGTATGGCGTGAAATACCCCAACTGCTGCCAGCTGCCTACCGATCAAAACTGGGGAATTCATACGCTGCTGTAGTTCCCAGTACCTGTACTGTACACTGTTGTGTGTCGTTTTGTTTGTTGACTGTGTGTTCCGTTGTACACCTTACAAAGATGAAATTTGTGCCTTTGCATCTAAAATTAGAAGCACTAAGACGACTTGACAAAGGAGAAACAATAAAAAAACTTGCTCTCGAATATGGTGTCGGTGACGCTACTGTTGCTGACTGGCGAAGATAAACCGGCTTAAATTGTAACAGTTTTCTTCACAGAAATGCTCACACGAATCTCTCGGTCGAAGTAGTATAAAGTAGTTAGACTTCAAAAAAACAAGTGAGGCATTGTTCATGTGGTTTACCCAACAGAGACAGATAGGTGCTCCAATTTCTGGCCCAATCTTGCAAGAAAAAGCTTTGTTTTTCAGAAACCAGCTGCAGGAAGGAGATGACAATTTCGCCTCTAGTGTGGGCTGGCTCAACAAGTGGAAGAAGATGTATGGAGTGCGACAACTAGACATATGTGGAGAAAAACTCTCTGGTGACGCTCAGGCCGTTTCAAAATTTATCGTCGGGTTTAAAAAAATCATAACTGATGAAAATTTGTCTAATGAACAAATATATAATTGTGATGAAACTGGGCTAAATTTTAAAATGTTACCAGCGAGAACACTTGCTTCTTGTGAAGAAAAAAGTGCTCCTGGGCACAAAAAAAGCAAAGAGCGGCTCACAGTTGTGGCAGCTTCAAATGCAACTGGAAACCACAAACTATAACTAGTTGTGATTGCGAAGTCTGCCAAGCCAAGAGCATTCAAGAACGTATCCATCTCAGCTCTTCTGGTTATCTATACACATCAGAATAATGCCTAGATGAATCAGCCCTGTAAAAAATTTTTAAAAGAAAGGGGACTGCCATGCAAAGCAATTTTGCTCATGGACAATGCGACCTCACATCCAAGTGCAGGAGAACTGCAGTGCGGTGGTATCCGAGCCTTGTTTTTGCCACCAAACATTACCTGTCTCATTCAGTCCATGGATCAGAGCATTCTGGAATGTCTAAAAAAGTATCAACAGCGATTGCAACAGTCAATCCTGCATTCTGAAGTCAGCAAAAGCATTGTAGGAGCTTTGAAGAAAGTGACTTTGAAGGAAGTCGTGTACTGGATTAGCGATCTTGGAGCGAAATAAAGTCAGACACAGTTTCTAAGTAATGGAGGAAAATTCTACACGAAAATATGCCAGACACAGAAACTGAAGATTTAGCACATGAGGACGATTAACCATTGTGAAATTTAATCAGAAGATTGCCAGGGTGTGAAGAGGCAGAAGAGGTGGAAGTAGGCGAGTGGTTAAATTCGGACAAACAGTTGGAAGTGACAGACTCTTCTATAATTGACACTGTAAACATTCCATCGCAGTGTGAGAGTGACGAGGATGACGAGGCAGAGGCTGCACCGATGATGGGTCACACCAATGGCTACACTGCTCTTGAGACCGCCATATGCTACGTAGAACAACAGCCTGAGGCGACACCAACTGACCTACTGCTCCTGAGATGGTGGCATGACATTGCCACGAGGAACCGTTGCAGCTTCGCCAAACAAAAGACACTTCACTATTACTTGTCTAAATAATTAATTATTGTTATTCCGCCAATGCAAATGCACATGTAAATACTTTTATTAAAATAAAGTTCATATTTTGACCTGTTTTACTTACAATATCATAATATTTCTTTTTCCCCATTTAAATTTCGATAGTCCGAATTTTCGATAGTTCGAGGTGGTTCCGGTCCCGTTCACCTCGAACTAGCGAGACTCTACTGTATCATATTCGAGATACAGCTACTGTTTGTTCTGTATGTTGGAGTCTGCTTAGCTTTTGTACCAAATGTCAGAGTTAACCAATTTTTATTGATGTTTTGGCCTATAGTAACCATTCTTGTTGCAACTGAAAACTGCCTGCTACACTGATCTTCTCTCAGCTACCGATGTCATATAACTCAGGTGTATTCATAAAATTTATTCCTGTCTGCTACCAAATTATTGAAGGTAACTGCAAAATAATGTATTTGGTGTTATTTCCTGCATTGTTTTTACTAGTGGTAGGCAATGTGACATCCTTTAGGCTGATATTTGTGAAGTTAAACTAATTTTCTACTTATTTATACTTAACCAACATACTTCTGTGGCATCTAGCTTAGGGTGCCATGGAATGAAGCTGCAACATTTTAAGCGATTTTCATGGACTGTAATAATAATAATAATAATAAAATTTTATTGGCATTCAGCTCACTGTAGCAAGAGACAAAGTCAAGAGCATACATTTCTCAACGTACTTTAGTTTGCATGATACGGGTGAAAGTAGAAACCACTTGTTACAAAGCAACACTTTCATCTTCAAAAAATTCATCAACAGTACATAGGATTTTTTACTAGTAGAGCATACAATTTGGCTTTAAAAATATTTACCGGCAATTCGCTATAATTTTGCTTAGTCAGTTAAATATCTTTAGTCCAAGGACTAGGCAAGAGTTCTGATGATGTGTCATGTCTCCACGTGTTCTATTTCTAGTATTATAGCAAAGAATATCACTTCTTGAATACAAATTTTGAAACACTGTTTCGAATTACAACAGAACATTATAAATGGATAGGTTTACTACTGCCAGACATTGCAGTTTAATGAACAAAGGTTTACAGAGTTCTGTTTTACCGGAATCAGTAATTATTCTTAATAGTTTCTTCTGCAAGAGTAAACTGTCATTTAGGTGACAGCTACTACCCCGCAATAAAATTCCATGTGATGTAAGGCTTTGGAAGAAAGCAAAATATGCTGATCTTATATAGTTATCTGGAACATGTCTTTAAATTTCTAATTAAATAAATAACTCTTGAAAGTCTACCTGATATATTTTTGATGTGTGGTTCCCAGCTCAATTTGTTGTCAATCTCTCTCTCTCTCTCTCTCTCTCTCTCTCTCTCTCTCTCTCTCTCTCTCTCTCTCTCTCTATTCGTTTAGTCGGTTCTGTCTCTTCGTGACCCCATGAACCAAATCACGCCACTTTTTCCTGTCTTGCACTTTCTCCCGTAGACCTTCCAGGATGGAACACATCGCTTCTGTGATGCCATCGATCCATCTCATCCTCTGACGTCGTCTTCTTCTAGTTCCTTCAAGCTTCCCCAGCATTAATGTTTTTTCCAGCAAGGCATGCCTTCGCATTGTGTGTCCAAAGTAGGTCAGCTTTTGTTTTAACATTAGACCTTCCAGGGAGAAATCTGGTTTTATTTGCTCCAATATTGATCTGTTGGTTCTCTTTGCAGTCCATGGAACTCTAAGAAGTTTCCTCCAACACCACAATTCGAAGAAGTCAATTCTTCGCCGTTCAGCCTTTCTAATGGTCCAGGTCTCACATCCATACATCACAACTGGAAAGACCATAGCCCTCAAAATACGGATCTTTGTTGCTAGTGCTATATCTCTGGACCATATAACCTTGTCAAGGTTTGACATCGCCTGTCTACCGAACAACAGGTGTCTCCGGATTTCATGGCTGCAGTCGCCATCAGCAGAGATCCGGGAACCGAGATAACTGAATGTGGTCACTGTCTCCATGGTTTCTCCTGCTATTTCCCACGAATTGGTAGGTGTGGTTGCCATAATTTTCGTTTTCTTCACATTCAGCGTAAGACCGGCCTTTTCACTTTTGTCTTTCACCTTCAGTATGAGTGTTCTCAATTCTTCTTCACTTTCTGCCAACAGGATCGTATCATCCGCATACCTGAGGTTGTTTACATTTATTCCAGCTATTTTAATTCCTGTTTCTCCTTCATCTAGCTTCGCATTCCTCATAACATGTTCTGCATACAGATTGAATAAGTACGGTAATAGTATGCAGCCTTGCCGGACCCCTTTCTGAATCTTTATCCATTTCGTTGTTCCATACATAGTTCTCACCGTGGCTTCTTGGTCAAGGTATAAACTCCGTATCGGATGAATGAGGTGATCTGGTACACCCATGTTTTTCAGTATGTTCCATAATTTGTTGTGATCGACGCAGTCAAAGGCTTTGGCGTAGTCAATAAAGCAGTGGTACGCATCTTTCTGGAATTCTCTCGCTTTTTCCATAATCCACCGAATGTTAGCAATTTGATCTTTGTTGTCAATAGGAACACTTAAAAATTTAACAGTTTCTAATTCATGGTCATTAGGGATCTCTTTCAAGCTTTTACTTTCATTAAGCAAAAAAACATTTGCTCTGACCCATAATGAATATTGAGCGAGGGTATTATCAGTCTATGTCTTCAGTGTGGTTAGATGTGAGCTTTTATTTAGGAAAGTTGTGTCATTGGGATACAATATTTTATGTGAATACATGAATAAAGGCAGATGATTCATCATTAACAGAAACAATAAACTTCCAAGCACTGACCCTTGTGGCACTCCAAACCTAACATAAACCAAATTTAACTTCTCTCTACCAATGCACACAACTTGCTAGCGGTTCTCTAGTAAAGATTTAAACATATTTATACTGCTGCCATCAATACCATAACAGAGTAGCTTATTCAACAAAGCATTATGCTCTACACAACCAAAAGGTCACAAAACATAGCCTGGGTATAGCCCCTAGCCAAGAAGGCATCTAGGACAAATAGTACAGGGGAATCCATTGTCATTTGTGGGTTTACCTTTCCTAAATTCAAATTGTTTATCACTGATTATATTTGGTTTGCCCAAGTAAACTCTAACTTGATGATACATTCAAAAAAAAAAAAAAAAATAGGAGTTATGGATATGGGCCTTTCACCCTTTTTATATATAGGCACAACTCTAGAAATGTTTAGTTTATCACTGAACTTACTTTCAAGTAGACATTTATTTGCACAATAAGGTATAGGATAAATTACACAGTCAATATCCTACGTCACCATAATACACAAAAAAGCAAGTGGAAGGTAGCTATTACAGAATAATGAAAGCAGATGAAGCTAACTTAATAACAAGAGACTTTTTATACTTGGTAAAAAGAGGAAGTCCGGCTGAAGTATTTGGAAATCTGTAGTAGGTCTACTGATGTTAACACATATGGCAACACAATAATGAATGAATAGCCTGACTGCTGATATTCCTAAATTGCTTACTAGACCAATAACAATGTTGAACAAATTGTATCTCAGATTTTGAATTACGTTTTCCATTACAGAATGGGCACATTGCAACTGTGTCCAACATAAGCATGTTACCTAGGTGAAACAATATCCAATGGTTTCACAAAATTAAATTTATTTTCTGGTAAAAGTTCCGTATTGCATCCTCCCCCTCCAAGCATTTTCCAATATGGAGCGGATGTAAACATTTGGCATCACTACCAATCAGTTTGTCACAACAAGATTTTCTGCTTTCACATTCTTTGGTTTCACCAAACTCGTAACCAAACTGTTACCTTCCAATCTAACCTGAACCTTGGACTGCACTACAGAGCAGTCTGTCGCCACAATGTTTTTAGAAGCACTTTGTCTTTATGGCAGAGTTTTACTTATTTTATCCTTTACTTGTGCTTAGATGTGGAACTTAATATACATCTCTGATATACACGAAGTAGAATCAAACAGTTGTGAAGCACTGCTAAAAAAAAAAAAAAACAATATTACGCAAGTAATTTTCATTCAAATGTTGATATATGCTACTGACCTGTGAAAACAGAAATTAAAAGCGAATGCTCTACAGTAATACTGTGGTTTTTATTTCAAATATTATTCATTGTCCTATGAGTCATGTTATATAGTTTTCGATACTTCTAGGCTTTGCTTATTAGGCTTACATAAAGGTTTACATTACGTTACATTTGACATTTACAACACTTATCAGCATATAGCCGCATGGCCAGAATTTGCAGTGAGAAAAATAAAGTGCTCGTAAAAGCGTTACGTGAAAAGAATAAGGCAATCAGACTCGAATGCTGCAATATGAAAGCGGTGTGATGTAAAAAGTAATTTCTCAAAAATGGACCATCCGGTACATACACATTTGAGCAAAGTTAATAACATCGTTTCGTTTATTACTGCTCAAATTTCGGGCCACAGCATTATTACTAAATGCATATAATAACTAACATCCACAGCAGTACAATGTTCGGGTGTTTACAAAGTCTTATAAAAATATTTTCCTTTCCCCATTTCTTATAAGCTCCTTGGTACAAATTCAAGGATAGCGAAAATCAGGCTGATTTGCTGTTTTCGTATGTAATGTAGAAAAGGTGCTAATAACAGTGTCGTTCCATGAAAGCATACCATATGATTAATATTGACAACAGTAGCAGACGTGTGAAACAAAGTTAATGGAAAGAACATCTTGCTAATCAAGAAATATTAAGAATATGGTAACACACCGTTTCGGCACCTGACGGCTGAGACCCTTCATTTGGCCCACCAAGAACAGATTTTAAGCCGCTTTTTAGGAAATCCATGGCATTTAAATTTCACACTCTCACATGTACATGTCACACGTACACCGATTACAAGCCTCCAAAGCAGTTCCAAACGGTGCTCACAGATGTGTCACTAGCAAACATATAACACCTGCGATCAAGTGTGAGATTTTATTTATTTATCGAGAAAACATGCTATACAAACACACACACACACACACACACACACACACACACACACACACACAAAGTATATTTCAGAAAATAAGCGATTTTTTTTTACTTTCTTCACAAAAGAGCTATTTGCATTAGCACATTTCGCACTTCCCTGTTTCAAGTTTCTTATATTTCGTGTTTTGTAAATTTTGTCACTGAAAAGAAAAATGTGGCCTCCGCCAGTTTAATTAGTTTTCGCAGACCATTAAATTGCAACAAAAATTTGCTTTTTTTACCAGCTACGAAACTCTGCTCCACTTACGAAAGTTCCTGTAACAGTGTAGTGTATTCGTAATAGAATAAACAATATGTACGGTCGAAAAAATACGCGGAACAGCTATGTATAAAATTATCCGTGTTTCAAAGGCCACATAACTAATATACCTCAATGTATTTTGACTGAACGCCGTAAAGTGTGCCGGTGCTTTTATTCCCAGAGACATCTCGGCAATTGGTTAAAATGGGGCCAATACATAGATAAATTAATCAGGAAGCTCGCTTCAAGCTTCAACATGTTTTGCACTCTTTTTGTGTTGTAGACAGCTAACTTGCTTTGCCTGTGTTTCACCGAAGCTTCTAGGGCACTGCAACGAACATAAACAAATTACTCAGTCAGCAAAAACGAGCGTCTCGAACATACTGCATACGGTACATAACTACACATCTTGCTGATGGCTCTACATCAATCCAGCAAAAAATTGTGGAGCCCTTTAAATATAAAAAGAAATTAAAAACAACACTTTTTATCCGATAAAACATAATCAAGAACTGAAGGTTACTGTTAGTTGCATGAGAACTTGTAATGTCTATTATTACAAATGGCAAATGTTATACTTTAATAAATATTAATGTGGCCATGTAGTTAAAAATATGAGGTAAACAGCAGGTAACTAACATAACTGAGGTAGAACGACTTCTTTTTATAAAGAAGCATGTTTGGTGTTAAACGTGCTAAACTTAGTTTGAATGAACACAGATAATTAATTGTTGTTTAACGACATTTAATCATTAATGCGTCTTCTAACAGCTGCTCGCCTTTGTTAATGAACACACTGACTTCTTCCACATCCCTGAAAATTTCCCTTGATGCCGAGATACCATGATGGATGAATGAAATACAAATGCAGATTTAATAATACAATATATTCTGGATGATCGGTTAGAGTAGTAAAATGATAGTCGCGGATCTTATAGCTTTTTATCTGGGGTATGTTTACTACATATATATTTTTTAAGCAACTTGGATCCCCTGAATCTATCAAATTTTGTATACACAGTGCATTTCCAAATTTAAATATACCACATTAGAAGCTGCGCCTCTTCTTCATTGGTTAAGGAACAAACGTCCTATGATTGGTTGACACTACGACCAATGAAAGACGCCTCTTGAAATCAGCTGACAGAGTGATCTTGCGCCGGCTGCAAACTCGTTGACAGTGACAGTTCTTGGCAGAGTTGTTATGCCGGCTTCGTAGGATGCGGACGTAGTTTAGAGTTATTCTCTTATGTAGTTTTTGTCTTGCCGTCGTTGATGAGTTTTACTTGTTTTAGTCTTTGGCTTAACTGTAAACAAATCAGTCCTTTAGCCCTTTTAATCTTTTAAATTATCTGTGTAAAATAACGAAACCTTCCGTTCACATTCCTGTATAATTTAAAACAGAAAGGCGCACTTTTAACGAAATATCATGAATGGTAACATGGAGCGAGTTTTAGAAGACACGCAGAATCGTCCGTCCAAGTTACAGGAAGTGTTCAGCAAAATATCGGATATTTGGCATCAAAGTTCGAGGAGTAAAGAAGTGTTCTCGTCGGAAGTTATAGAATCGGTTTTACCGGAGCGGTTTAACATTCCTATAAATGGTGGTAAGTATTTCTATATTGAATTATGTAATTAATGAAGCTATTGCAGTTACAATAACGATTGCTCTTTATCAGTTGGGAATCGGGAGTACGATGGAGAGTCCGAAGAAGAAATTAGTGCTTTGGCACACAAGCTGGAAAAGGAGTTACGGATTGGCAAACAGCGATCGTTGCCAAGTGAAATTAGATTTTTACTGCCAGAAGATTTACTAAAATGTATTTCGAGAGATATATTGGCAATGGCAGATTCAGAGCCTTGTGGACTCAGGTATTGTTGAATTGATTTTCATTGCACTTCTGTAAAATCCTTTCTTCCCGTAAATGTATTATATTTCGTTTGGTGTAATATATCTCACGTATACGGTAACAACGGCTGAATAAAATCTGCACTAAGAGGCATCAACAATTGATGTGGCGGAAGTATTTTATTGGCATTGTCTAATCGCGTGAAAACAGCGAGAAAATGAGACCACATTTGCTTTTCTAGGGGTTGCACAATGTTCCTAAATTTTGAGGGTGAGAATGAATGTAGAAGACTGAGATCCTTTAAATATGACGACAGTACTGTATCTACGTTCGAGCTATTCCTGATGCTGAAACAAGATAAAAATACGTGGAATTCTATTTTACCGGAGTTTCTCAAGTAAGTAAAATATGTTTTACTATAATTTTCAGATTATACAGTATAAAGTTGGTAATTTGTGTAAGACATGTACCGATAAAAAATGTCACTTCTGTGATTGTGTTAAGTTCCCTTGTGAGACAAAACTGTAAGTTAAGACACTAGTTTTCATTTTTGTGAATGGACGGGTGTGCAAGAAGTTGATAAACCACCACGGATTTTTTATTGTTTGAATTATTAGATCCTCTACAAATGGGACATTCTCTGCAGGTTATTGTTCAGCACCACTGTCAAACTGCTGAAAGTTGGATGCACAAAGTTTATTGCAAGCTCATTTACTGGGTGTATGTTGTTTAGGTTGGGAATGTCTCTCATGTAATGCAAAAGAAAGCAGTTTATACAGACTAATACTGCTTTCACCTTTATTGGTGATACATACTCCATTTAGCACATGTGCTTTGCATCATATACCTGGAAGTGAGAGTGCATCCTACCTGTAGCATGAAGTTTGGTAGCACTGATAGTAACTTTGAGCTCATAATGCTTGCCATGAGTATAATAAATGTGAGTTAGCATTTTAGGGTATAAGTTATTTTGTTGTATCTGGTATTAGACATTGTAATTTCCACCTACATATCTGAAGATCCATTCATTTGTAGAGTGAAATTAGTAATAAGTAACATTTGGTGGTTTGCCTGTACATTAATGTTAATAGGTGTTACTTGATTGATGGAACAGTGGTAATGGCACTAAAAATTTGATGGTACTTATCTGTGTACCAATTGTGTGGGTCGAATCTAAGCATAAACTTGATATTGGGAAGTTCACGTTCTTTGAATATTAGGATGGGAAGACTTGAATCGAGAATGTCAGTTTATTTGTGTGATTGCATCATGATACAACTACTAATCTTTCAGCTATTTCATTCATTCATGCTATCATTCATTCATTTATTCAGGGATCATCTTACAGTGATACGGATATGGGATCTGTGATTGTACAATCTCTCTCTCTCTCTCTCTCTCTCTCTCTCTCTCTCTCTCTCTCTCTCTCTCTCTCTCTCTCTCTCTCACACACACACACACACACACACACACACACACACACACACACACACAGTGTATAAATATGGACAGGACAGGTTGTTATCCATGGCCTTGGTTAACATGGCCTTGATGAACCATCCCAGCATTTTCCTGTCTCTTGGGAAAACTCTAGAAAACCTAAATTGTGTTGGCTGGACAGGACAGAGAGCTCCAGCCTACCGAATGTCAGTGGTCTGAACAACTGCACTACCTCTTTAGGTTAGTCTTTCTGGTACAATGTTCTTTCATATAAACATAGTTTCTCTTAATTGATGTGCACAAGAGTTCCTCCTGATGATCCTGGAACCGTGAACAGGCTGCTTCATCCATTGACCTGACTACCATCAATTTTGAAAACATACTCCAATCCATTAACATGCCAGTATCCCCTGCATCTGCTTGAAAAACTGAATCAGTAACCACCATGACAAGTGATGCTGAACTCGAGGAGAGTGATGAGGCATTACTATTGTGGTCTGTAGATCACGGCACATAATTTTCATGTAAAAGTATTAAGGCATGTGTCGACAAGCAAGTAACTTCTACAAGCACTTCCCAGGGTGTTGTCATTAGGACCAGAACTTGTGTGCTAGTTTACATGAGCAAGTCCTTTCGACAAGCTAATTCTAGGAACTTGCAGCAAGTACTTGGTGTCTCCACTAGAGTTTTGAGGTAGGCAAATGGAAGTAAAGTGTTTTGATTAAAATTATATCAGCTGCTACTTATATCGGAGAACTTCTTTCAGATTGTAGAGAATAATCAGCGAAATATTAATGAGGTTTTCTGATACACACAACAGATTGTTAGGTTTCCTCATTTGATGCAGTAAGGGTTCCTAGTTTTAGAAGTTTAGACTGGGCCTGACTACAACTACTTACTCTTAGGGTCCTTCTGTGCAATTTAAGAATTGCACACCTTTTATGCCTTTGATCCCTAGAAAAGAATCGTGTAGGTAAGAATTGTGTACATAAGAACAGTAAGTCACCCAAAGACCACAGGTATTCTTCATAGTGAGGTCTACCTCACACCCAGAAGAATCTGATATGGACTTTGGCTATGAACATCTACTTCTATACAAGTGGATTTTGTTTTCCTTAAAAGTAAGACTGTTAGATAAGCAATCCATTGTAAATTTGCATTAATATTTGACAGTTTGCTTTGCTGTTCAAGTAGTTAGTGTTAATTTAAGTGTGAAAGTATTTTGTTTAAAGTGAGAATACTATAGATAAATGTAAGCTGTTGTAAAAGCTGAATCTGAAGCAGATCACATCAGATTTTGTGTTAACCCTGTTGCAAACACACAGGAAGCTGCAATCTTTTAAGACTACAATATTTTGACTTAACAATTTTCTTTTGCTAAAATTCCCTAGCTTTCTATTTTGATTTGCTTTCAGAAGGATGACAAGGAGCAATACAGTTGTGATAAGCCGTGCCTACACTCTGAAAAAGAAAAAATTGTATCGATCCTACAATGAATAAACCATACTTAATGGCTGGACCATAATAGAAGACTGACTGCTCTGAGATGTATCCAAATAGTAGCAGCTTCATTGCCATTCAGTATGTTGTAAATTTTGTATTGGTTCTGTGTACATAAATTTAGTCCATAACAGGGTAGTAACTGTTTAAAGCAGTCTGATGTACCTGTTCATTTAACTGCCATTATATTTGTGGCTGGATTAACTTGTAAAAGTTGTGCAATATTTTTGTGATGTTGGCTTACATCTGTATATTTATATATAATACTATGCCAACAAGGATTTAATTATCCTGGATATTGTGATATTTCTATTAGATGTTGAATGTTGGTATCAACAGTATTTTCATAATTGAATGTATTTTCTGGATCTGATTTAAAGCTTCATTTAATGAAGTCACAGAAGGTTAAATTGTACAGGTTAATGGCAGCAGTAATAAGAACAATATTTTAACTGCATTTTCTTGCAGTACATTATTAATAAAAAAAATGATCTGAATGTCAATATACTTACTGAATGTTTGCTGTCATTCTGACTGATTTCATTATTTAGACTGACTTTGATTTAGCTATAATATTGTCATGCAGTTTGTCTGGGAATGTGAAACTGTGAAGGGAACTCATTATAGCTCTCAGAAATGTTGTGCGTTGTTGTCTGTAGTTTTAAATTCCTTTTTATGAGGATGTTTTATCACATTTCATCCCATTTTTGTACTTTTGTAATTCAGTTTCAAGCAAAATAAATTTTTGCATATTTGTTCCATCTCAAATTAGAGTAATTTGGGCAGTGGTTCTACACCAACCATACCCATTCCTCATTGAAATTACTCTGTATTTTACAGAATATGTTTGGGCTGTTAGCTTGCATTCAGATTTGTTACTTCGTCAATGGTACAGTGTGTAATTTTCCATTGACACGCTTTTTCAGTTTCGTGTGTGAGTGTTTATTGCTGCAATTTTTCATGTATACCATACTCCTGCAGTAAATATTCTGTAGGAGGCCTACTTTAACTGCAACTATGGATGTCAGCAATTGTGGTTAGATGTTTTGTAAAACGAATTAAGAGATACTGAATGACCATGGTGAAATACACCGCACTTTCACTAGCACTTCAAACACTTGTATGAAACTGAGCAATACCCTCATAGGAAAATTTGAGCAGCATTACAATATCTAGTTTCCGTTGTTTATGGAACTGCAAGATTGCATTTGTATTATGAACTCACCTTAGGCTGCAGTTAAATAACATTACATTTTATAACATATCACAATAAAATTGGAGCTCATTTAACTGAAGTCTCAGGCAAATTTGTTATTAAATTGAACAGCATTAGTTTGCGTCGTTGAGAGCAGTCGTATAAAGAGCACCTTAAAGCCAAATTCTGGCTCTAATCAATTTTAATCGTTTTATTTGGAAATTAAAAACCATTCCAAGGACGTTGACAGGCAGTGTTCGCACACTTCTTTGCTAATTTAATCTCATTACTAATATGCATTGCAGGCTGAATCTACAGTGTGCAGTTACTGTCACCCACTCCTGGTTCTAATAAATGTGAAATATGTATTAGCTATTTATTTATATTTGGTCCTGTGACATCTTGTCTCAATATAGAAGGCAAAATGTAATGCGGAGATATACATTACAAATTTTTTACGTAAGGACAACACAGAAATTAACCATGATTTCAGATTGTCTAAGTACATTTACATGTATACATTATCTTGAATAGTTTGTGATTTTTAGCATTGAAATTTTCAAATGCTGGGTACATTTTTTACTTTTCAATACACTGAAGCCTTTCAGAGTACTGCAAACTGCAATTTTTTTGTGCATCTATAGTACAATAAGTATTACTGATTGCAACTTGTCAGAAGGGCTTTTATGCTCATTAACAAATTGGGCAGAAGTTGCTTTTAAGTAAACAGATGCTCCAGGCAGAATTGTGAACAAATAATTGTTTTGGTGGTGGTGCATCATCCAATGTCACTAATATGTTGCAGAAAGTAAAGTTACTCCTAATGGCCAGTCTTCAACCTCCATTTTTATTTCCCCTCCTTGACTCTTACAAACAGGAATTGTGCTTTAACAGACTGCCATGAGGCAACCTATTGCCACAGTGGAGCCCTACACCTGATGCCGTGTAACTGTAAATAGCCACAGCTGAAGCCCTGGCCTGGCAGTGAAACATCTGTCACTATGCATGTGGCAGTCATGTATTAATGTGGTTGCATTATTCGATATAAAAGTTCACTGACAATAGAATTTGTCACTCAGGGTGTATGTGAATGAGCCAAGAAAAATTTGACATCAGCATTTCTGTAATGAAAACAAAATGTCACTTGAGCTATTACCAATAAAGATAAGCTGTATGGTACTAACATTGGATTTAACTCATCGCAATAGCTAGTCTGGTCCCCTTGCACAAGAGGATTAGATATAGTGAATGAATGTTCAAAAAAGTTTTCATGTGTTACACTTGATTGGATACTTTCCAAGTGAATACACTTTAAAAGCTTGGAGAATGGAGTGTTGTTTGTTTCATGGCTACTGAGACTGCACATAAAAATTAAAAACTGAATTTTTCTGAAACATTTGAAGTTCGTTAGAGCTGATGCTAATATTTTTGCTTGATCTTCATATAACCTGTTCATGGGACGTGCCAAATGAATGGTGATGTAGGAAATATATCATCCATTGTTTCAACACTATGTATCATGTTTCCTGCTGTAGCAGCCAACTGTACTCATTTTTGAACATGTTATTGTTGCCATTGGAATGGATTCAGACTTTCAGAATCGCCTCTCATGCCACCAATCAGTGTGTGTTGCTTAGTGGTGTAGACAGTGTCCTTCAGAGTTCCCCACAGTGCTTAGCTTCTAAAATTTTAAGTTCCGGAATGCGGCTCTTCAGCCATACAACATACCCCACACCAGTTATAAAGGTCACAAGTTCTGATTTTTTTTTAACGTGTTATAAAACTTCCGAAGTCAACTCATTTTTCCCACAAAATACTGTTCTGAAATTAAGGTTAGTAAAAGTGCTGTATATGTGGGTGTCATAAGAGTTCTGTGAAGTCAACAAATGTGCCATCCAAGAACTGCCACTAGTCACAGTGGAAATATGACTGTGCTACGTCTCTTTGGGGGGGGGGGGGGGGGAATTGGAAATTTGTGGTATGGTCTTATGGGACCAAACTGCTGAGGTCATTGGTCCTTAAGCTTACACACTACTTATTCTGCAAAAGACGACGACGACGACGACGACGACGGGGCGCGCGCGCACACACACACACACACACACACACACACACACACACTCACTCTTAGACCGCGCGGTACTGAAAAAAATATATTTCAGTACGTTTGGTGAACCTCTGGTAAAATTCGTTCCTGCAACAACGGTAAAGTACTTTCACCTGTCACTGTCCATTCAACGAAGATTGGCCCTCCAAGTCCTCTGACACATCACATTGATAACCCTGGAAGACTGACAGCTCGTTCCTCTGTAACATGGATTCTCTCTTGCCAATACATACAGTTATGGCGAGTGATGGTTCCATACAATTTAAACACCCCACATCAGACCAAATATCATCAGTCAACTGTTCATTATCGCAAATCCATTCACAAAATTAGAGGCGCCTATCTGGATCGCCCTTTTTCGTCGCGTGAAGCAAACTGGGAATCTAGGATTTCCACTTTGCTTTATTTAAAATGGTGTGAACACTGGATTTGCTTATACCTGTTTCACTCGCAGCTTGCCGTATGAACTTCTTAGGGGACCTTGTGGGAGTTTGTACTACTGCCGTATTGATTTCTTCCTGCCCCATCGTCCCTTATTCAGATCACCCACACTTCCTTCCCTCTCAAATTTGTCGCTTATCTCCTTATTGTTACCCGTGACGGTGACGCGGTATCAAACGGTGTCCGCCACCGTCTCTGCACTTCTTTCGTGTTTTCATGTTTCCATTAACACTTAAAATATATTTACTTTGCTCCAAGGAGAAGTTTGCCGCCATCTTGTTATTTACGAGTAGTTACCGACAACTGGAGTTCCGCTCTATCAAAATTCCGGTTCGGTAGTTCTGGTGTACATATATGAGGTAGTAAATGGTAGGATGACCAGTCCTACTGGTAGCGGAAGAAACATAAACGAATGTGCGAAAAAACAAGCCGACGATTTCTCTCTGTTTTTTGTTTTGACATAACTAGTCCCGCGTATCGTTGCCGTTAGTCCATTGTGTATTTTACATCCTTACAAATTAGAAATTGCATTTTATAGATAATAACATTTAGTGTACCATGTAACTAATGCTCTTTCATCTAACTAAAGCAATTACTTTTGATGCAAGTAAAGTTTATGTGCACAAACGTAAAAAAACTCTATATATAATTATTATTTTGTACTCAGTAGAACGTTCATCATGATCAAAGGCAAAAGCATCCAAAACAGGAACATGTTTTATATAAGATCGACTAAGTATTGAAGCGGCTTATGTATGTTTGTTTTGCGTTTCTTTTAAATTTACCATTTTTGAGGATAATGCGTTTTCTAGTGCTGCATGATAAATCTCCTTTTTTATTTTTAAAACATCCCTCTGTTTCACATTAGAAATCAACAATTTTCGAATAAAACCTTAACTAAACAATGACAATTTCAATTTTCATATAAATACTGTTCACTTTTAAGTAACAGACAGGATAACTAGAGAGAACAAAAATGTTCCGTAGGTTACACGGCCCTCTATATACAGTCATTTTCTAGATGGTCCACTGCTTCCGGTTTCTAGGGGAATCTCGGAAGACACTGATCACATATGCAAACGAACCGACTGAAATGAGGTAACACGTGATAGGTATGCAACACGCCTAACGTACTGATAAAGCAGTTACATCTTAACCGACCAAAGCTAATAGGAAAACTACAGTAGTTTACGGCAGTTTTCCCAACTGAAAATCAATAAATGAGTGGTTACTCACAACAGTCGCGAGAGCAATGTGTAATCACAATTGGATGGGGTTATCATTAATACCTCCTCAGTTACTTAAGTTCCAAAAAATGTATACGCTTTGTGACAGTCCCTATATTAACAAAGCGAGGCAGCTGTTCCAAACTGCATTAATATTTAAATGTCAATAAGCTGCTATGTACTCTTTCTGCTTACCCAAGCTGCATTAGGAAAATTAACAAGAAATGCACTACCTTGAAAAATTGTGTTAAGCATTCCTTTAAGTAACTGTTAAGTGTATGTTACAGCTAGCTTCATATCAACATAATATAGATAAATTATAAACATTAATGTGTCATAAGAATTGGCAATGAGGCCACAGGCTTGTGTGTGTGCGCTTTTCACCAGAGATAGAGCAAGAGCTTGATAGTACAAATAGTTTTCGTCCGTCTTAGACTTCAGGTAATCCAACCATTTGTAGAAAGCATGACCAAAACTTTGATAGCCGCATGTAGTGATGTATGTTTCACAGCCAGGCGAGAGGCTCTGCTGTACCCGCTGGTTGCTTCCTGGCAGTCAACATGTTAAGTATCATACAGATTAAGTTTCGATGATTTGCTTGTCTTCTGTTAACGCATTCTCTGACTCTCTCCACATCCCTGAAGGTTCTCGTACTTTACGGGACCCAGGGAACTTGATGCATGAATGGACACTTCTGGTGTTTGTCGAGGGATAAACATCCACATCAGCAAGTTATTTTTGTTGAATTTCCTTCAGTGCCAAGGAGATGCCACAGTTTCTATTTGCACGTTTACTGCAATACCTAAAGCAGTTTTCCGAAATATTCGTCAATGACCTGGAGCAGCACAATCACCAAACCTGTCCCGCATTGAGTATATGCAGAATATGACGCCTAAGTCCCTGGCCTACATTAGTAGGAACACAAGCTGATGAATTGAAACAACATTTGGAGTGGTTTGCAACATTATTTTTCAAGAATACACCTGATTCTTCAATGATCGTCTCTCTGTTTGTCTGCATCGTACCAGTCGATAGTTTTGTGAAAGACAACCTACCCGTAGATATTATGATCCAGTGGTAATGACCGTGCGTAATGTACAAGCTGCTTTCCTCTGATTTTTTCGAGTGTTCTCCGTGTGGCCCATATGCCAGAGAAAAATAGCTACATTTGAACTACGTAGAAAATTTCATTAATGTACAATCATTGATCAGTGTGCTCATTTCCCTTTACCTTGTGATTAAAATTCTTAAGAATGACAGCATCGCCGCGCGCGATTAGCCGCGCGGTCTGAGGCGCTGCGGTCATGGACTGTGCGGCTGGTCCCGGCGGAGGTTCGAGTCCTCCCTCGGGCATGGGTGTGTGTGTTTGTCCTTAGGATAATTTAGGTTAAGTAGTGTGTAAGCTTAGGGACTGATGACCTTAGCAGTTAAGTCCCATAAGATTTCACACACATTTGAACATTTTTTTTTTGAGTGACAGCATCAAGTAACGTATGTTTTTAATTTTTCTTTTGAGTGAGGCTCCAAATGTCTTGGATCCTTTATGACAATTCACGATTAACTTCATCAAAGTATTGGACAAAGCTTTGCTTTCTGTCTCGCAGTCGATAATTTCTTCTTGCCAAAGTAATCGAAATCAGTGCATCCTAAGTCATGTACGGTAACGTTGTTCTTTTCACTGAAAGACACTGTACCACAAAGAAACGACGCACCTCGAAGGGATGATCGGAATGGGACGGAAATCGGTAGATGTATTGTACATGTACAGGCAAACAAGCGATTTCGATTTCGCCGGCCGGGGTGTCCGAGCGGTTCTAGGCGCTACATTCTGGAACCGCGCGACCGCTACGGTCGCAGGTTCGAATCCTGCCTCGAGCATGGGTGTGTGTGATGTCCTTAGGTTAGTTAGGTTTAAGTAGTTCTAAGTTCTAGGGGACTGATGACCTCAGAAGTTAAGTCCCATAGTACTCAGAGCCATTTGAACCATTTGATTGCAATTTCAGAAAAATTAGATGGTTTATTCGAGAGAAAAACTGACCGAGTTAATAACGCATTGGTCCACCTCTGGCCGTTGTGAAAGCAGGTATTCGGCTTGGCATTGATTGACAGAGTTGTTGCATGCCCTCTTGAGAGATATCGTGCCAAATTTTGCCCAACTGACAAGTTAGACCGACAAAATCTCGTGCTGGTTGGAGGGCCCTGCCCTGAATGTTCCAAACATTCGCGTCACCCAGTCGTCATCCTATAAATGTCTGTTTTGCAATGTTATTTTTTTTGTGCAAGAAAAGAGGAAGAGAGTGGCATTTCTGTCAGGAGACTGGGGGGAAGGGGGGGAGGGGAGCAGAATTTAATAGCCCAAATAAGTAACGTGTGTTGAACAGCCATGAGAAGACTGAGCTGGGGCTTTGTCATGGAACAAAAACAGCCTCTTGGACAACTTTCCGCCCGACGCTTCCTCTCGACAGCCTCTCATTAGGAGATTTCGGTAGTACGTTCCTGTGACGATTTGCCCCTTGCGAGTGTAATCTTAAGCACCACATTATGGCAGCCGCTCCCCCCCCCCCCCCCCCCCCCCGAAGAAAAAAAACCACTCAACGTCACTTTGCCCGATAATGGTGCAGTCTTTGTCTTTATTGACGATCGTGGATCCACATGTTTCCACTGCCTGATCAGTTCTTTTGTCTCGGGGTCATAGTGATGTATACAACAGTCGCCTATTGCGATTAGGCAGCTAAATAATTTTTGGAAGGATTGGCCTGACACAACAGCAACATTTCCGCGGCTGCTACGGTTCGGTAGGCCTTCTGAAAGGGTGTGGGCAATCGCGGAAACCAGCAGGCAGCGACCTTGCAAGTTGTCGAAAACTGAATGTCAGTTTTTTCTACTATCGCCCCAGGGCTTCCATTTATCTTGGAGTCCCGGCTCCTCACACAGAGATGGTGTACTGGTGTACCACTTCGTCCTTCCTCATTCAGACTTCTGTGACCTCACTGTAAGTCCGCAACATCTAACCACACAAGACTATAGTTAGCACTTATGCCTCACAGTTGTTTTTGGTGCATTGAATATTTATCATAAACACATCCCTCTTGATAGAATTTCTAATGATTAAATGTCGGTTCATGATGCATTTGAGGTAAAGGCCTTCATAAAATCGTAACGTAAATAATATAGGATAATAATACTGTATCCTATTGCCGCTACTCAACGTAGTCATGTGGTTAGAGAAGGAAGAGGATTTGCATCCTGCTGTACACTTTTTTTTTTTCTCGCTTTTGTAACAGATTCCTGAACCCGCAGTGACATTTGATATTTGACAAGAACCTAAGACGGCAGCTTTGGCTGCGCATTGCAGTTTGACGTCTCTAACTACACGACCACGCTGAACCTCGGCGCGCCAGGAGAAAATTAATTTACGCATGGTACTCCACTTGAGGATATTTCAGATGCGCTGCGCCATTTTGTTCTGGCTCTAGCGGCGTGCTACGGTACTGTGGCAGAGGCGTTTTCATTGTATACAAGGACTGCAGACATGTACCCCCAAATAAAAAATTAATTGCGGCCCGCAACTTTAGTTTGAGGCAATAATTAAAATTTTGACTTCCCTCGTATATGGATTTAAGAAGTTTTCTCTTGTAGAATGGGATGCTGTGGTCCAAAGGGCGCATATGTTTAAATTGTGAACATTCCTCATTCGTAAGTCGTTCATCATTTGTTTTAGTTTATTTCATCTATTTATGACGAGAGGTTGAAAAGTATTCGACGTGTTATTGAAATCCTTTCTTTTTTTTTTTTTTTTTTTTTTTTTTTTTTTCAAGCCAAAAATGAACTTGTATCTCGGCGTAGCCCTCTTTTAGACCAATTTACTTTGTCCAACGTCTTTCGGTTGGAAGTATTCCATACGTGAAGCGTAGGGTTGCCATATCTATATGGGACATCTTTGGGACACTCTGAGATGGGGGAGTAGAAATGAAATAAAAAATTTATTTAATAAAATTGTTTTTTGTTTAGAGAACAGTTACGTGGAACTTTTTGCGCCATAAATAGTCGATACACCATATTTTTCGGAATATTTCACCTTTTCAGCAAGTCTTTCTTGCCTTTTACGTATTTATAAAATTGCATGTTTAGACTTCCATTCATCTGAGTCACGCTTAGTTTCTAAAAGCTCTTCACACACATGTTTTACTGTCGCCTGAAATCTTCATCCCATTTTTAGTCAGTTATATTATAGTGTTTTCAATTATGAAACAGCTACAAATCCGACACAACGCTTCCTGATCCGTACGTCTTTTCTTGTCAAAAGACCACTCTTTTTGTGTAATCATCCTAAAAGTGACACTTTCTCTTTGCATCCTTAGACATTTTCGTAAGCTATGATAAGATAAGTTTATTAGATGGTAAACAGTCGACAATAGCACTTTAGTCATAGAAGTATACGTCACTATACAATTCACGCACTGTATACCCACAGTAAACACTTCAAACATTACTAACTAGCACTCGTTATTTGTATAATGTTTTAAAAGAATCGTCTTATCCGATCACTATTCAAAAGAGAACTCCCTGGTTCTTCCTCATGTCACTTCTTCAATAGTTCCTGCCCCGTGCTACTGGAGAAGTGTGGTATTTTCTCGAATGATGGCGCTAGATCTAGAAGGTGCTTGCATCGTCGATACAGGATACGCATCATGCAGCGCGATCTGTGAGACAACCTTGTCAATATAAACTTGTTGACATAAATAAAACTAACTGAGGCTGCATTTACATGTTGCGCTAACAGATGGCGTTACTTCAGTAGTTGAGCCAAGCTTGTAACAGAATTTTGCAAAATCGGTACACAGTTGGGTCTTGTCGGAATGTCGGGACGAGAAGGTCCATACAGGTAACGGTCCCAATAAATCGGCGCAGATGGCAACCCTAAAGCCTGATCTATCCCTGTTGTATACTCTTCATTGGCCTCCAGTTAAATAGTATGTTTAGCCCTAGGAGTAAGTGGAAATTAGAGGAAGTCAAACCTGGTAAGTAAAATATTTTATTTTAATTGATTCAATTGTGGGTTCCTGGTAAAACATTCTATACTGTATTAACTAAACGAAAAACTTTTTTAACCTTGTTTCACAAACTTGATTATTACTGTACGCCCTAGGTTTCGGGCTACAAACTGATTTTCTAGTCAACGATAAGAGCCCCTTATGCATCGCAGCAAATATTGGCCGTTAAAATTTCTGGCAGATGAGATCGACTGTGCTGTTTTCGTTACGTCTTCAGATTAATTAAAACTTTCGTAGTACAGCTTATTAGTTGGGGACGTAATGTATTTGAATTAAATATAGGCTAAAGTTGCATGGTTGATACATTCCTTTTTGTTACCTTTCATCTGCCTGACTGACATGTTTGTTTACAGTCATAATAAGTTGTTTTTAAAACTGAAATAATTATTTTTGCAGCCGGCCGGTGTGGCCGAGCGGTTCTAGGCGCTTCAGTCTGGAACCGCGCGACCGCTACGGTCGCAGGTTCGAATCCTGCCTCGGGCATGGATGTGTGTGATGTCCTTAGGTTAGTTAGGTTTAAGTAGTTCTAAGTTCTAGGGGACTGATGACGTCAGATGTTAAGTCCCATAGTGCTCAGAGTCAATTATTTTTGCACGGAAGTAAATATTAACTTTTTGTTCTTTATTTTTACAAGATATACTTTTTATAGCGAAATTAATAAAGCATGATGATTACCTTAATGATTTAAGTTGTTTTCACTTTTTAAATCTTATCGATTCAAGATGTACGTTATACAGGGTGATTTTGCTAAATGGAGACAAACCGTAGGAAACAATCGCTGAGAGAGTAGGAAATGCGTTCAAAGCGAGTTACACCTACTTAAAGGTGGAGTTAAAGATCTTTGATAGTGACTTGGTATCAGCACAAGGGAAGTGGAGGAAAAGTAAATACGTTTTTGAAGTGTGAGCTGAAGAAAGGCGATGGCTGGATGGAGCTACATGGAAGGGAGCGACCACTTCCATATTTCCTCAAATGCGGTTCTCTAATTTAGTGTTAAGAATACACATATCTAACAATCCGTTTTTGCTTTTTCATGTTGTAGCTTGGGTACCCGTCATTCAATACGTCTAGCGGAGAGAGGCATTAGACTAGACAGTAGACTAAATTTCCTTTACTTCACTTCCATGGTCACAATTTTTTTGTCATCAGACTACCTTTTTCGGTCTATAATGACCATCTGCAGATATGTTTTATAAAAACATGTCTGTAAAACATATCTGAAGATCGTCATTATATACCGAAACCGGTAATTTGATGCAAAAAAATGTTGACCATAGACGTGAAGTAAAGGAAATTTATTCTATATTGGGCTCACTGTTCAATTCGCGACCATGTCGCTGCTTGTGAGCTATTAGGCTACCAAACTGCTGGTCCGTGTTCGATTGTTGGTCGTAGCTCTTTTTCATTCGATTTTCTTTTCGGTGTATCTCATAATATTCTTATAATTTGAATACTTTTTTTTCCTGTTCTTACGTAAAACATAGCGAAGTAGCAGTAATAAACAAGTATATATTTTAATATATTGTCAGTTATTTTGATAGTCATACAGGGAATAAAAATACTACACCTAAAATATATTATTGCGTAATCCTAAGTGATCGTCTGTTCGTGAGCGTTCTCGCAATCAGTGGGGTGCAACTAATCACAACAAAGGAAGAACGTACATATTTCTCGCACCCTGCGCAACACAAAAACGAAACTTCGCCACATTAACATGTTTTCTGGTAATTTGTTCGTGGAAAACATATCTGATTCACGTTGCTGAAAACAGATCCATCACATATGAATCTGGATGCCTATCAAGTTTGTAAAAGCATATCTTGAAAGACAGGCGAGGACAACTGGTTACAAACCAATGGATGAATCTGATAGCATCCGCACCATCTTGTAATTTTCTGATCTTAGCTACATCTACATGATTACTCTGAAATTCACAATTAAGTGCGTAGCAGAGAGTTCGTCGAACCACCTTCAAGCTATTTCTCTAAGGTTCCACTCTCTATCAGCGCGCAGGAAAAACGAGCACTTTGATCTTTCTGTGCGAGCTCCGACTTTTCTTATTTTATCATGATGATCATTTCTCGCCATGTAGGTGGGAGCCAACGAAAAACGCCTTTGTTTAATGAATACTACCCTGATTCATGCATTATGTACGTTGCACTTTCTCCCCAAATTCGCGATAATACAAAACGAGCTGCCCTTCTTTGAACTTTTTCGATGTCCTCCGCCAGTCTCATCTGATGCGGATCCCACACCGCACAGCAATACTCCAGAAGAAGGCGGACAAACTTGGTGAACACAGTCTCTTTACTCGATCTGTTGCGTTTTGTAAATGTTCTACCAATAAATCACAATCTTAGGTTTGCTTGACCCATTATTTATGTGAGCGTTCCAATTTAGGTTATTGATGATTGTAATACCTAAGTATTTAGTTGAATTTACAGCCTTTAGATTTGTGTGATTTATCGTGTAACCGAAATTTACAGAATATCTTTTAGTTCTCATATGGATAACTTCACACTTCCATTATTTAGAGTCAGTAAGTAGTGGAGAATGTCAGGACTCTGTCACCTCCAAGCTCCACGACACCTCGAACCAGCGTCCTGTCTCCATCCATCATCAAACCAAGGGTGTCCCTTCGTCTTCCACCAGCTCCCGTCTCGGCAGTTCCCGCCAATAGCGTGTCAATGCCACGTTTAATAAATACCCACTCCCCAAAGACGTCAGTCACGGGCCAATCAGAGCACATCTTCCTCCCTAGTTGTCCTAGAAATTCCGGTCTGAACTCAACTGGCGATGGGCGAGTCAAAGCGTAGTTCAACACTTCAGATTTTCCCGATGCCAAACCACATATCCAGACTTGTACTTTCCCGCCATAAATTATAGTGCACAAGCAAGGATTTGAAACCGTTGCCCTGGGCCATCTCAAGAGGCAAGTCGTGCCACAGGCCGATGACCCCAACTTAGTGAAAACTACCGGTAGGTTCCGTAATCTTCCGTCTATGGCCACTTGACACGTGCAAGCCAGCACAAAGCTTTGAGGCCCATGATACACCTGCTGCATTCAGAGCAGTGTGAGGGCTGTGAATTTCTCACGTATTCACATGCTGGAACTATTCGTCCCTTTACCGAAGATCAGTGAAACTTTATAAAATACGTTTCCCCATAATAAAACAACGTAATTGGACTATAAGCAGATGTAACTAAAGTGTCCTGCCTATCGGCAGTCGTGACAAGAGGCAGATAAATTTAGTATAAATGGAAGGAGGCAAGGCAGGCGGCCTGTAAACTTCCACTGTAACTATTGGCTACTCATTTTTGTATGCTGATTCACTCTTCTTCCGAGCAGCTCACAGAATTGTAATAAAGCTTCACTCATACTTGGATGGATTGTTGTGATACCTTTACGCTTTGTACACAAACTCGTGACGGAATGTATTGACATCCTCTATTAATCACACGTGGCAAGAATCCCAGGCTGATAAGAAAGACTCAAGAAAGGCCCAGGAACGTCCAACTTTGGTTTCGTAAGCTTTCTCTATTATTGGTATATTACATATCATTAGGATATTCCCCCCCCCCCCCCCCCCCCCCCCCCCCCCCATGAACCATGGACCTTGCCGTTGGTGGGGAGGCTTGCGTGCCTCAGCGATACAAATGGCCGTACCGTAGGTGCAACCACAACGGAGGGGTATCTGTTGAGAGGCCAGACAAACATGTGGTTCCTGAAGAGGGGCAGCAGCCTTTTCAGTAGTTGCAGGGGTAACAGTCTGGATGATTGACTGATCTGGCCTTGTAACATTAACCAAAACGGCCTTGCTGTGCTGGTACTGCGAACGGCTGAAAGCAAGGGGAAACTACAGCCGTAATTTCTCCCGAGTACATGCAGCTTTACTGTATGATTAAATGATGATGGCGTCCTCTTCGGTAAAATATTCCGGAGGTAAAATAGTCCTCCATTCGGATCTCCGGGCGGGGACTACTCAAGAGGACGTCGTTATCAGGAGAAAGAAAACCGGCATTCTACGGATCGGAGCGTGGAATGTCAGATCCCTTAATCGGGCAGGTAGGTTAGAAAATTTAAAAAGGGAAATGGATAGGTTAAAGTTAGATATAGTGGGAATTAGTGAAGTTCGGTGGCAGGAGGAACAAGACTTTTGGTCAGGTGATTACAGGGTTATAAACACAAAATCAAATAGGGGTAATGCAGGAGTAGGTTTAATAATGAATAAAAAAATAGGAGTGCGGGTTAGCTACTACAAATAGCATAGTAAACGCATTATTGTGGCCAAGATAGACACAAAGCCCATGCCTACTACAGTAGTACAAGTTTATATGCCAACTAGCTCTGCAGATGATGAAGAAATTGATGAAATATATGACGAGATAAAAGAAATTATTCAGGTAGTGAAGGGAGACGAAAATTTAATAGTCATGGGTGACTGGAATTCGTCAGTAGGAAAAGGGAGAGAAGGAAACATAGTAGGTGAATATGGATTGGGGGGAAGAAATGAAAGAGGAAGCCGCCTTGTAGAATTTTGCACAGAGCATAACTTAATCATAGCTAACACTTGGTTCAAGAATCATGAAAGAAGGTTGTATACCTGGAAGAATCCTGGAGATACTAAAAGGTATCAGATAGATTATATAATGGTAAGACAGAGATTTAGGAACCAGGTTATAAATTGTAAGACATTTCCAGGGGCAGATGTGGATTCTGACCACAATCTATTGGTTATGAGCTGCAGATTGAAACTGAAGAAACTGCAAAAAGGCGGGAATTTAAGGAGATGGGACCTGGATAAACTGAAAGAACCAGAGGTTGTACAGAGTTTCAAGGAGAGCATAAGGGAACAATTTACAGGAATGGGGGAAAGAAATACAGTAGAAGAAGAATGGGTAGCTCTGAGGGATGAAGTAGTGAAGGCAGCAGAGGATCAAGTAGGTAAAAAGACGAGGGCTAATAGAAATCCTTGGGTAACAGAAGAAATGTTGAATTTAATTGATGAAAGGAGAAAATATAAAAATGCAGTAAATGAAGCAGGCAAAAAGGAATACAAACGTCTCAAAAATGAGATCGACAGGAAGTGCAAAATGGCTAAGCAGGGATGGCTAGAGGACAAATGTAAGGATGTAGAGGCTTGTCTCACTAGGGGTAAGATAGATACTGCCTACAGGAAAATTAGAGAGACCTTTGGAGAGAAGAGAACCACTTGTATGAATATCAAGAGCTTAGATGGCAACCCAGTTCTAAGCAAAGAAGGGAAGGCAGAAAGGTGGTGGGAGTATATAGAGGGTTTATACAAGGGCGATGTACTTGAGGACAATATTATGGAAATGGAAGAGGATGTAGATGAAGATGAAATGGGAGATAAGATACTGCGTGAAGAGTTTGACAGAGCACTGAAAGACCTGAGTCGAAACAAGGCCCCGGGAGTAGACAACATTCCATTAGATCTACTGATGGCCTTGGGAGAGCCAGTCATGACAAAACTCTACCATCTGGTGAGCAAGATGTATGAGACAGGCGAAATATCCACAGACTTCAAGAAGAATATAATAATTCCAATCCCAAAGAAAGCCGGTATTGACAGATGTGAAAATTACCTTACTATCAGTTTAATAAGTCACAGCTGCAAAATACTAACGCGAATTCTTTACAGACGAATGGAAAAACTGGCAGAAGCGGACCTCGGGGAAGATCAGTTTGGATTCCGTAGAAATGTTGGAACACGTAAGGCAATACTAACCTTACGACTTATCTTAGAAGAAAGATTAAGAAAAGGCAAACCTACGTTTCTAGCATTTGTAGACTTAGAGAAAGCTTTTGACAACGTTAAGTGGAATACTCTCTTTCAAATTCTGAAGGTGGCAGGGGTAAAATACAGGGAGCGAAAGGCTATTTACAATTTGTACATAAACCAGATGGCAGTTATAAGAGTCGAGGGGCATGAAAGGGAAGCAGTGGTTGGGAAAGGAGTAAGACAGGGTTGTAGCGTCTCCCCGATGTTATTCAATCTGTATATTGAGCAAGCAGTAAAGGAAACAAAAGAAAAATTCGGAGTAGGTATAAAAATTCATGGAGAAGAAGTAAAAACTTTGAGGTTCGCCGTTGACATTGTAATTCTGTCAGAGACAGCAAAGGACTTGGAAGAGCAGTTGAACGGAATGGACAGTTTCTTGAAAGGAGGATATAAGATGAACATCAACAAAAGCAAAACGAGAATAATGGAATGTAGTCAAATTAAATCGGGTGATGCTGAGGGGATTAGATTAGGAAATGAGACACTTAAAGTAGTAAAGGAGTTTTGCTATTTAGGGAGTAAAATAACTGATGATGGTCGAAGTAGAGAGGATATAAAATGTAGACTGGCAATGGCAAGGAAATCGTTTCTGAAGAAGAGAAATTTGTTAACATCGAGTATAGATTTAAGTGTCAGGAAGTCGTTTCTGAAAGTATTTGTATGGAGTGTAGCCATGTATGGAAGTGAAACATGGACGATAACCAGTTTGGACAAGAAGAGAATAGAAGCTTTCGATATGTGGTGCTACAGAAGAATGCTGAAGATAAGGTGGGTAGATCACGTAACTAATGAGGAGGTATTGAATAGGATTGGGAAGAAGAGAAGTTTGTGGCACAACTTGACTAGAAGAAGGGATCGGTTGGTAGGACATGTTTTGAGGCATCAAGGGATCACAAATTTAGCATTGGAGGGCAGCGTGGAGGGTAAAAATTGTAGAGGGAGACCAAGAGATCAATACACTAAGCAGATTCAGAAGGATGTAGGTTGCAGTAGGTACTGGGAGATGAAGAAGCTTGCACAAGATAGAGTAGCATGGAGAGCTGCATCAAACCAGTCTCAGGACTGAAGACCACAACAACAACAACAGGATATTTCCAATGAATCTGTTTGATATCTCGTTTTCTACAAATAGTTTTATGGGTTTGTCTCACTTTGGTCCTTCGGATGCAGTGTCCTAGACAATTACTGCTGTCACTGTTTACAATGATTTATCACTGATCATCTAATCTACCGATAAAGAGTTTCTCCGCCTATTTGTTTCAGTATAATAAATCTGCTTATTTTGGAGGACAATTGTCATTTCTAGCACCAAGCGTCAATCCTTTGCAGATCTCTCTGCATCTTGCTGCAATTTCCTGAGGTCGTCTCCTCAGTTTGCAATACCCTGTTCGTAAAGTTTGTCACTGTCTCGTGGACGAGTCGCGTACAACAATAATAACACTCGACTCCACAGCCAAGGTATTCACTCACGCCAATATGAATGCACATTGAAGGTAACCAATCTGAATGCCGACAGTGGATGCAAGGTTCATTGTCTATTTTTGGCCAATAAGAAGAGGAAAACGGGTGGTGTGAAGTTATTGGTCACCAAATGTATAAACAAAGTTCACGGTTCAGTTCCAAAACTCCTAACAACGTTTCATTTAGAGAGGGTACATGACGTTGTTGATGCTGATAGTCCAAGAAACAGGGACACAATGCTCAATGGGCATCCTTGCTGTTATTCAGCAGTAGTAGGGTACGAACTGGTGCCCGGTTCCATTCTCTCCATTGCTTGCATTACGTACCAACCAAAGACAACAGAGATACTTGACAGGGCACAAGTTCACCGCAGTTGTGCATTCGAGAAAACGGGCGCTCTTTTGAACACCTCACTTAACGCATTCATGCCAGCATGAAACATCGATGGCTCATGCTAGATCCTCCCATTGTGCAGTATGTACTACCAGTGGCTCACGCTTGGTCATACCAATTATGGTACCAGCAATACATTAACGTACGATACATGACTTTTGTACTGCTGGTACCATAACTGGTAGAGTCGAGCGTGAGCCACTGGTGGTACACACCGCCCGATGGGAGAATCTAGCGTGAGCTATCGATGGTACATGCTGGCGTGGACGTGTTAAGTGAGGTGCTCAAACGTGTGCCCATTTCCCCAAATTGTTAGTCACGGTGCACCTGAGCACTGCCATTTGTCTGTGTTGTCTTGGGAGGGTATGCAGTACATTAATGTTTAATTTATTAACTATGCTCCCGATGGACTGTCGCCTTAACGTTGGTGGGGAGGTTTTTGTGTCTCAATGATCCACTGATCTGTGCTGGCGGAAGCTGTGCTTCGGTAGGAAACCCATGCCCGACTGGTCAGTAGATGAGTAACGAGACAAAGAGTAGTGCCCCAAGGGGCCCTCTTCTTGGGAGTGTGCGGCTGGGAACTGTATGGGACCTTAACTACGCCTGACATTATTTCCACTTACTTGTGTCAGGATTCATCCGTTTTCCTTTCTATCGGCCTCCCTTGGCCAACTTTTGTGTTTTCGATCCCAAAGGCATTAGGTTTTGATGCTTGAGGATGACTTTTGTTTACCTTTTCTATCACTAACGTCGGAGAAGATCGAATTAGGGACGGCATCGAGGGCAGAAGAGGGAAATCTTAGACCCTGTTCTCAGAGAGGTGGCTACAAACAGCGTCTGACTCATATCGAGCGGCTGAATTCGGCTGAGCAACCATCTGCCTATGCGGAAAGGACCTGGATACTACCATATTATTTTTCCCTGGAAACATATGGTATGGTTCTCTCTGTAAAAGATTCTGGAGGCAAAATTTCCTTCAACTGGATCTCCAGGAGGGGATTACATCAAGACCAAATACGAAAGCTTTGGAGAAGGATGAAGAGGGAAAGAGGAAACCGAGTATGAGGAGGGAAGGGAAGTTAAGGATTGGAACAAGGAATATGCTGACACTATTGTAGGCATGCAAGCTGGAAAATTCCAAACAGAAAATGATGAAGAACAGACTGTAGGTGTTATCTATGTGTGAAGTGACATGGGGGAGTAAGGGAGAGCTGGACAGTCGCGAGTACAAATTGTTTTACTGTGGCAGGGGGAAGAATGTCGCTAAGTGTGGCAATTATGACAGGAAAACGGCTGATGAAAAACATATTGAAAGTTGTTGATGTAGAGATTAAGAGGTAAGAAGGATGTTGTTTTAATACAAATATACTCACGAGGAAGCAGAGGAATATTATTAAAAGATTGAGGAAGTTATTGATAAATAAAAAAAGAAACACCTGCATCATCGTAATGGGGGATCTGAATAGGAGAGGTAAAAGAAAAGGGAGTGATTGGGAGAGTTGGATTGAGAAACAGGAACGAAAAAGGTGAAAGGATTGTAATTTCTGCAGAGAAAATTCTCATGTGATTGGAAACACATTATTTGAACATCACAGAAGGCGAAAATTTACATGGATATTTAGGTTGAATGACGACGGGTACAAATTGATTGTATTATAATTGAGAACAGCCGTAAAAATTGCGTAAAGGATGCTGGAGCAGACCCTGGTGCAGAGAGATTCTGACCACAACTTCGTATGGCGGACTTGCAAATAAGATTGAAGAGAGTGAGAGGAGGAAAACCAAGAGAGAAATTTGACTAGAAAGACTAATGGAAGACAATAAGGATGCTGTGTTGGAAATCATGTTTATGTCAAAGTGGGATTGAGGGCCCATGAAGAGAGTGCAAACGAGAAATGGAAGAGGATGAGACAAAACCTTAAGGAATCTCCAGAAGAAGTTGTAGGGGGGAGGAAGTTCGAAAGAGTAAGGACAGATAATGCTGGGTAAGATAGAAGAAAGAAGGAAATGGAAGACAGTACGAACTGAGAAAGGTAAAAGAATTTACAGAAAGCTGAATAATGAATTTAGAGGAGAAACAATACAGGCAAGGAAGACATGGATGAAAGAGGGATGTAAACAAACAGAGAAACGATAAAATGAAGGAAAATATGGAACGATGTAATATTAGCTGCTGGCCTAGTCTTTGAAGCAAAGAGAAGTAGGACGAATATGGGAATAGAAAGAAGTGATAACACAATTGTTCATAAACCGGAGAAAGTGTTGGGAAGGTGGCAAGAATATGTCGAGTGCCTAATAAGAGGTTAAAAAATATATATATTGAAAAGAGGAGGTGAAAGTTACAGAAGAAGACAACGGATGCTGCATTTTGGAAGGAAAAGTAGAAAGGGCTTTAAGAGAGATGAAGGATCATAAAGCAAGTGGAACTGGTGGCTTACCACCTGAGCATTGGGAGTATTAGTGTGAAAGAGTTGACTTATCCATGTAATAACATATATGAAAAAGACGAATGACCAAATGACCTTCTATCGGCTGTACCGATTCAGAAGAAAAGCAATGAGGAGAAATGTGACGATTTTAGAACCGTAGGTTTGATTTGTCATGCAGAAAAAGTCCTACTAAAGCTGATAAAACAAAAGATTTCACGGGAAAATGGAAAAAAATATTACAGAACAGCAGTACGGATTTAGAAGTACAAGAGGTGCAATTGGACTATTGAGAATTACAGATGAGAGATACACTGAAAGAGGAAGAGAAGTTTATACTGTTTGCATTGACTTGGAGAAAGCATTTGATAAGACTAGAGTGGAATAAATTAATGGACATCCTAAGGAAGAATAATGTCGAATGGATAGATAGAAGGCTGATTAAGAATCTGTACCTGCAACAGAAAATACGAGCACAGATTGGGAATGAGATGACGGAGGAAATCACAACTGGAAGCGGAGTGAGGCAACACTGTTGTCTGTCCCCAATACTGCCACACACACGTTTGGAGCATATTATTCAGAAATGTTTGAAACGAAAAAAAGGACTACGTATTCGATTTGTGGATGACATGACGTTATTAGCAGAGAGCGAAAAAACTATAACTGCAATGTTAAAAGAATCAAATACGACCTGTGAGGAATTCGGAAAGAGAATTAAAAAGAAAAAGACAAAATGTACGGTGGTAAGTGCAAGAAAAGTAAGAACCACTATAAAGTGAGGAAGGGAAGGTATAGAGAAGTTAGTGGTTTCAAATGTGTGGAAAGCATAATTACTGAACACATGAAATGCAATAACTAAATGAAAACGTATGTAACAAATGCCAAGGAGGCATTTAATAATAAGAGGAGGCTTCTATGTGGTTGCATGGGCAGGGACCTGAGGAAGAGATTGACAAAGCGATTTATATGGAGCGTGGCATTATACAGAGCTGAGACGTGGGCACCGAGGAGAGAAGAAGAAAGAAGAACAGAAGCATTTGAGATGTGGATTTTGAGGAGAATGGAAGGGATAAAATGGGTAAACAAAGTGAGAAATGAGAATTTGTTAAGAAGAATTGGGGGGGGGGGGGGGAAGAGTGAGAAAGTTTAAAGATAATCAGTAACACAATTAGCTTGGACGTTGAATAAGAAGAGAATGTTTACTGATGGATGGTATGGAAGGAACGGTGAAGAACAAGAGGATGCAGAGGATATCAAATGATGGATAGTATAAGGATAGAAAACAATTTTAAGAAAACAAAGAGGGCAGCAAATGACAGAACTGCCTGGAGAGCTACATGTGACAACCTGCGCTAGGCAGAACACTGATGATGAAATGACCGATCAGCCAGGCGCTATGAACGGCTGTGAATACAGTGTCGTTTCTCGCTTCTCAACTTCCATAGTTAACAGTCTTCCCAATTCTCCTCTTGGAGATCCCTAGAGATCCTTGACATCTGCCACGATGTTCTGAGCAGCCTGGTTTCTTTTTTCGTTCTGGAATCCACCTTCATACTTCCTTTTGGCATCTCTTATCATCCATTCCTTTTAGACGCTCATCCAATAGTAGCCTATTCCGTTCAGTAGCTTCCACTTTGATCTTTCCACATTTTCTTCTGTTCTTTTTTTTTCATTTCTGATGTGGTCTAATCTTGACACTCCAGCACTTCGATTCCATTAAGTCATTTCCGCAGAAATCAGTTGTACATTTTCTCCCTTTCTTGCTTCTCAAACCTCAGACCATAAGTAAATGCACTTTATACACAGGTGTGTAGAACTTAAGGTCGAAAGTAATTTTCGCCTGATGTATCTCTGCCAAGTAACATAGCTCAATCAAACTGGGACCGTACGTAAAAATAATTGTTACAGCATAGCTGAAAGAAATACACACTGAGACGAACAGAAGCGGCAGTTTTATTCAAACATAATAATTATACTGAAGTCACCGCGATTTGTGATGATCCCCTGGACATTACAAAAGGCGAGACACGGTTCTTAAAAGGGTGTGTGATCACCATGAGCAGTAGTGCATGCTTTGCAACGTGCTCCCATGTTGACCACAACGTTGGGGAGGAGTTCTTGTGGCAGGCCTTCCATTCCTTCACCAGCGCAGTTCACAACTGCTAGAGGGTCGTTGCATGTGGACGTGACGCAACACATCTCCCCAACGCAACCCACACGTGCTCGACAGAGTTTCAGCCAGGGGTACTGCCATGCCACTCCATTCGCCGAATGTCCTCCCGTTCCAAGAGCGCCTCCACCTGCGTTTTTCGATACGGTCACCACTGTCATCCATAAAAACGAGGTCCTGAAAAGACGCACATGGTGAAGGAGTATATTTTCATAGTAACGTTGGCCGATGAGAGTGCCGCCCTCAAACATTTGGAGGTCAGTACGCCATGAAACTTTGTGCCTCTCCACACCATTACACCTGGACCACCAAAACAATCATGTTCGGCAATGTTACTGGGTGAGTTACGTGTTCGCCATATGAGGGTACGTCCCGAATCAGTACTCAGGCTGAATCTGTTCTCATTACAGAAGAGCACACGATCCTATTCCTCGTTGATCCTGTCTCTATGCTCTTGACACCATCGCAAACAGTGCCGTCGATGTGCGAGTATCAATGAATCATAACGTACTGGTCGTCGGTGAAAGAGACATCGCCTGTGCAGTCACCGTGCTACTGCGGAGCGTGAGATTGACAGCCTTGCAGTCATATTAAATGTTGTTGCAGTTTGACGGGGGTTTCGGAACGCTTCCCATACACGCGAAACAGTGTTGTGAGCAACACCAAACTCCTGGGCTATGCTCGTCATATTTCGTCCTTCTTCCAGTTTCCCGATTATTGTTACCCATGTGAAGTCATCCAGTCGTTGTTTCCTGGCAATTATGTAATGGAGAAAACCACCACAGTATAGTGTTAACAGCTCGCTGATTGACACACACTGTCCCTCTCCCTTCTTCAACTGCCTCGTGTTGCGGGGCCAGCCCCATTTGGCGCTATAATCCTGACTTCAAGCCATTTGACGTCAACTTTCTGTTTACGAAAAGAGACCCTCCGGCAACATGAGCCTGGTCTTTCATTCGTTTCCATAAATTAATTAATATGTTATGTTACTTTATCTATCTCATCCGTAAGTTCTGCAGAGTGGTGTGTTATTATTTTATACATAATATTTTTAGTTTTTTCTGATCTTATTACGCGAATGCATCGTTCGCTTATCCAATAACAAACTTTTCTCGTACAGTTTTTTAGAAATATCTTTTACACTCTTTCTGTTCCAAGTATAGATACACCTGTAATTTGAAAGCAGAACCACATTTAACACTAAAATTTCCAGCATCTGACAAATGGCGTTTGTCACCACCCACTATCGATATGCGTGCGACAGCATACGTACCTATGTTCCAAAACACTGTGCATAAAAATGGGTTTTTCCGGTGTTCATACCCCGGGTTCTGCTGGTGATAAAAATGTAGGGTTATGTGTTTTGGATAGCCCTTGGGTTAGGGACCATTTGTGTACCCAACAGAAGGATCGACTTAGTGTCACTAGACTACAATACAGGATCAAAGTACGATTATTACATGCTTCCTGCTGCTTACGCAAATGGAGAAAATCGGTTTGTTCTCTTTGCATTTGGTGTGGTCTATGTTGGGCTTGATGGGATTTGTGGAGGCATCATTAGTGTTTCTGACTATACTTTCTCCGTCACCAGCGGACCAAAACCCAACTGAGGATTCCAAGACGGCTATGCACATCAAATGGCTGAAATTTTTACGGCCTATTCCTAAGATCCCTATCTCGAATAGCCTTGAAAATTTTCTAGGTGTCTTTATCCGTTTCCAGGATACAGAGGTTCGGAGTATCCCTACTTCTGCACGTAGAATCCGGTATTGGGCGAAATCTGAGTAATTAATAACCTCAGCAAATTGCTCAAACTTTAGCGGTATATTCTCTAGGCAGTTGTCTAGAAGAGACATCTCCCGGCTTTCAATAATATTTATCCTTTATCGAGAAACAAGCTACAAACTTGATTTTTGGGTACCACAACGCAGCCGCGGATTCCGAGACGCTATTTACAACAAATGGCTGTAATTTTTACGGTGTATACCTAAGACCTTGATCTCTAACAACCTAAAAATTTTCTTCGTATCTTTATCCGTTTCCGAGGTCAGAGATTCATAGTTAACTTACTTGTACACGTAAAATACTCACGTAAAATCCGATGTGAGGCAAAAATTTAGTTTATAAAGTGACGTAGCACGGTGTAATATGCTGTAAAGTGTTTCCGTTATCATATGGAAAACCCATGTTGTAGTATTAAAGCACATGCAAAATTTTTTTGCACGTAACATCCAGTCTGACGTGTAAAATTAATTTTGCATTATTTCCATTTCACATAACTAAACTAACTTCTATGACCAATACATTTCTTTTCATATGAGTTACATGCCCTGCTGCAGCTGGGAAAGAAGGGAACCAGCGGAAAAATGTTCCTATCGCTGCACAAAAAATGCGAGAGTGTTTCTCTTTATCTAAAAGAGTCTGACCGAAAAGTGGTTACCAGCTGCCTCATTCTACCTCCCTCAGCAGCTTCAAAAATTTTCCCAAAAATCTTGGCATGCGAACATATTCGCTCTTTTTTATGCTGAAACAAAAGAAGACAGTGGCAGTGGCAAAGAGACGGAAGAGTAATAAATACTGGAAGATAGTAGACAGTGGTTGTAGTACAGAAAGAGCGAAGGAGACAATGGCAGTGTGAGAGCAAGAGAGGGACACAGGGTCAGTGAAACTTAACTGACAGTGATAAAACAGTTCTAAGAAAAGAGTGACAGAGAGAGCGGAAGGGGAGGGGGGGGGAGGGGAAGTGAGCAATGAGAAAGTGGATGTGGGTGAGGAGTGAGAGTCAATGACAATGAGAGACAGAGTATATGACAGTGATAACGAGGAGAAAGAGATAGGGTGACAGTGAGAAGAGACAGCAGCAGTAGAAAGGCAGGAATGAGACAGTAGCAGTAAGAGAGAGAGTCAGTGACAATGAGAGACAGAGTATATGACAGTGATAACGAGGAAAAAGAGATAGAGTGACAGTGAGAAGAGACAGCAGCAGTAGAAAGGCAGGAATGAGACAGTAACAGTAAGAGAGAGCAGGAGGGAGACAGTGACAATGAGAGCAGAATGTAATAGCAGGGCAGAAGGGTACTGTGGCTATGACACAGTAGACAATGACAGAGAGACACAAGCGTGAGTTACAGTTAGGGGAGGTTGTGGAGGTTTGAGGTGAGTTACATGTAAAAAAAAGCGCGAATATGTTCGCATGCCAAAACTTTCGAAACGTTTTTAAAGGTGCTGGAGAAGGTAGAAGGAGGCAGCTGGTATTCCACTTTTAAGGCAGATTCATAAAAATAAACAGATCACATTCGCATTTTTTGTGCTCCGATAGGAGCATTTTTCCGCTGGTTATCTGTTTACTTGTGTGCACAGTCTCACAATATTTTAGAAAGGACAACTTCTTTAGCGTCGTCTGTTATTAAATGTGTTAATATACGATGACGATTTAGGCGTGTTATGCCATTTTCATGTGGCAGCTCACTGCGAAGTGTCGCAATCCACAAACGTTCTTTATAACAGGACACTCCTCGTACCAACCATGTTTACGTATTCCATGTGTACAATAAGGCAAAAGGCTATGTCTTTTGTATGAAAGTACGTTGCACAAAACTTGCTGTCGAATCCATGTGACCTGCGCAAGTAATGCCGACACGGTAACTCAGCGTGTTCGATCAGAGGGTTAGCTTCCCTCGTCATAGTTAATCGTTCAACGACGAACTTGAAAGGGTGTCTCACGACGTCCGCCCCGAACGAAAACGAACAAAATGAGATAAAAAAAGAGTGGCTGAGCGGTTCTAGGCGCTACAGTCTGGAACCGCGCGACCGCTACGGTAGCAGGTTCGAATCCTGCCTCGGGGCATGGATGTGTGTGATGTCCTTAGGTTAGTTAGGTTTAAGTAGTTCTGCGTTCTAGGGGACTGATGATCTCAGAAGTTAAGTCCCATAGTGCTCAGAGCCATCTGAACCATTTGAACGCGCGGTGGAAATTCTGTGCCGAGTTCTCGTAAGCTGGGTAACTGCGCCGCAATCAACGCAGTTCTCGCGCGTCATCGGATTTCGGAACATTGTCCAGTGGTCGTACACCAGAAGATTCATGAGCTCCGAAAACCCTGCTGTGGGTACTAGCTTACGCAGCTGGAAAGTTATTTAAATCATCTAGGTGGAAAGACAACAAACGATTGTGGACTTTGTATGTCAAGACACTTAATCACATGTAGCAGGTCACAGCATCTACGTAATGTTTCAAATAAGCCTTTCTTATCAGATCACCAGAAGAAAAGAATAGATGAAAGGGTGGAAAGTAATCGCAATTTACTCAAGCAAGGGAAAGTAATGTTTGATATCTTTACTTATTACACTGGTAAGCAGGAATCCGTCCAAGTGAGCCAGGCTACCAAGCTGAGGAGCCTTATGTGAGCGCGCTGCCGTACTTGCTCGATCTTCCAGCAGCTGATTTCATCCAGAAGAGACAACTTCTCTCGAATTCTCTTTTAATCGTGCGTGTGAGCCGCTTTTACTTTGCCCACCACCCGGTCGCTCTACCGTCACATCGATGCAGGCAAATTTTAAAACATGGCCCTGTAACCATAAGTTTCACCTATCAGCAATTTCTCCTAAAATAATAGAGCATGTCTTCGTTAACTTTCGCTCGTCATTATTAAAGGCCACGACATCTTGGTAGATGATTGTTGCAGTGTCTCTGTGTTTATGGGTTGCATTTTTTCATATAAGTCTGCAGCTCGCGGTCGTGCGGTAGCGTTCTCGCTTCCCGCGCCCGGGTTCCCGAGTTCGATTCCCGGCTGGGTCAGGGATTTTCTCTGCCTCGTGATGACTGGGTGTTGTCTGATGTCCTTAGGTTGGTTAGGTTTAAGTAGTTCTAAGTTCTAGGGGACTGATGACCATTGATGTTAAGCCCCATAGTGCTGAGAGCCATTTGAACCTTTTTTTTTTTTTTTTTTTTTCATGTGACTTGTCAAGCCAATGGCAGCGCGATATCTCCTGCCGTAATTGTCACAAGTGTATCTGGCTACTGAGGCAGGAGCAGTGGTAGCATTGTGAAGCTTTTTCTGCCTTAATCTGTTTAACAAGCCTTCATCATGCTTCGACATTCCAGATGATATATCATCACGCCACCCACTCTGGTCTCATGCTAGCCCGTGCCTCCCATCTGCTTGTGTCGGTTCCAAAGCTCTGCATATCTCGTTTACAGGAGTCCTTGAACCTCAATACAGGACGTCCTACAGGTCTTTTGGCTACAGAGATCTCTCCAAGCATCACCTCACGTGGTAATCTGTCAGGATCCATACGGTGGACGTGTCCCAGCCAGCGGAGTCGTCTCTGCTTCAAGATAGCTGAAATACTGTTGCAGTTAGTTTTAGATAGCACTGCTTCGTCATAGTATTGAAAATATTCACTAAATTGTAATTTTTGGCTAGGAGCGATGGGTATGCCTATGAACTTTTAACGCTATTGCACCTGATAATGTGGCTTTAAGTCGCGAAACCGGTGGTCTTTCTGTTGTTTTGGGGTCTTCAGTCCAGAGACTGGTTTGATGCAGCTCTCCATCCTACCCTATCCTGTGCAAGCTTCTTCATCTCCAAGTAACTACTGCAACCTACACCCTTCTGAATCTGCTTACGGTATTCATTTCTTGGTCTCCCTCTACGATTTTTACCCTCCACGCTGCCCTTCAGTACTAAATTGGTGATCCCTTGATGCCTCAGAACATGTCCTACCAACCGATCCCTTCTTCTAGTCAAGTTGTGCCACAAACTCCTCTTCTCCCCAATCCTATTCAACACCTCCTCATTAGTTACGTAATCTACCCATCTAAACTTCAGCATTCTTCTGTAGCACCACATTTCGAAAGCTTCTATTCTCTTCTTGTCTAAACTATTTATCATCCATGTCTCACTTCCATACATGGCTACACTCCATACAAATACTTTCAGAAACGACTTCCTGACAGTTAAATCTATACTCAATCTTAACAAATTTCTCTTCTTCAGAAACACTTTCCTTGTCATTGCCGGTCTACATTTGACATCCTCTCTACTTTGACCATCATCAGTTATTTTGCTTCCCAAATAGCGAAACTCATTTACTACTTCAAGTGTCTCATTTCTTATGTATTTCTCTCAGCATCACCTGATTTAATTCGACTATATTTCATTATCCTTGTATTGCTTTTGTAGATGTTCATCTTATATCTTCCTTTCAGGGCACTGTCCATTCCGTTCAACTGCTCTTCCAGGTTTGTGTTTCTATAAACAAGAATTTTACCCGCTGTTAGCTAAATTCTTCCTAACATAATGTCGGGCAAAGTGATGGTAAAAATGACGTGGCGGATTGAGGCACTTTGTGTTACAATCTCTGGAGTACAAATACGTAATTTGACGTAAGTCGTACTGTGGCACTCGAGTCTGAGGAAGCTGGTTTGAATCGTGGCGGTGGTAGAAATTTTCACCACTAATATTTGGCCGGCAAGGAGAGTAGAGGTGGTGGCGTAAAGTTCTCTGTCATCGTGTTTTGGAAACTCTGGAAATAAATAAACATATGAGATTTAATATTAAACTAACATTAATAAACATCAGATTTTGGGAGCCCCCCATTAATTTCTGGAATTGTTTGACGCAGTGTTGCTTCTCCGTTAGCACTCACATCTCTTATGCCACTGTTCTCGGTCGTTAAGTGAAGGCCAACGGCCGTTGCGATATCTATGGTAAGAGGTAATGCCTGAAATTTGATATTCTCGACACGCTCTTGACATCGTGGATTGCGGAATATTGAATTCCTTATCGATTTCCGAAACTGATTGTCAGCTCCAACTACCATTCCGCTTACAGAGTCTGTTAACTCCCGTTGTGCGGCCATATTCACGTCGGAAACCTTTTCACATGATTCACCTGAGCACAAATGACAGTTCCGCGTAAGTAGTCCCTTTGTTAGCTTACATTACGGTTTGACGGGGTTAAGACACAGTGGATGCTGGCAGCTGCAAGGGGAGGGAGATAGTCTTTCGGGTATACGCTATGCAAACAAAAGTATTCGGACACCTGGCGTCCTTCATCGGTAATGCTGGAATTCAATATGGTGTTGACCTAACCTTAGCCTTCATTACAGCTTCCACTCTCGCAGATATACGTTCAGTTCAAATGGTTCAAGTGGCTCTAAGCACTATGGGACTTAACATCTGAGGTCGTCAGTCCCATGGACTTAGAACTACTTAAACATAATTAACGTAAGGACATCACACACATCCATGCCCGAGGCAGGATTCGAACCTGCGACCGTAGCAGCTGCGCGGTTCCAGACTGAAGCTCCTAGAACCGCCTGGCCACAGCGACCGGCATACGTTCAGTCAGATGCTGGAAGGTTTCTTGGGGAATGTCATCCCATTCTTCACAGAGTGCTGCACTGAGGAGAGGTATGGATGTCGGTCGGTAAGGCCTGGCACGAAGTCAGCGTTCCAAAACATCCCAAAGGTGGTCTATCGGATTCAGGTTAGGACTCCGTGTAGGTCAGTCCATTACAGGGATGTTTTTGTCGTGTAACCGCATTATGAACAGGTGCTCGATCGTGCAGAAAGATGCAGTCGCCATCCCCGAATTGCTCTTCAACAGTGAGAAGCAAGAAGCTGCGAAAAACATCAATGTGGGCCTCTGCTGTGATAGTGCCACGCAAAGCAACAAGGGGTGAAGGCCCCCTCCATGAAAAACACGACCACACCATAACACCACCGCCTCCGAATTTTACTATTGGTACTACACATGCTGGCAGATGACGTTCACCAGGCATTCGACATACTCACACCCTGCCATCGGATCGCCACATTGTGTACCTTGATTCGTCACTCCATACAACGTTTTTTCACTGTTCATTCGTCCAATGTTTACGCTCCTTACACCAAGCGAGGCGTCGTTTGAAAGTTACCGGCGTGATGTGTGGCTTATGAGCAGGCGCTCGGCCATGAAATCCAAGTTTTCTCACCTCCAGCCTGTCATGGTACTTGCAGTGGATCCTGATGCAGTTTGGAATTCCTGTGTGATGGTCTGGATAGATGTCTGCCTATTACAGATTACGACCCTCTTCAACTGTCGGCGGTCTCTGTCAGTCAACAGACGAGGTCGGCCTGTACGTTTTTGTATTGTACGTGTCCCTTGACGTTTCCACTTCATTATCGCTTCGGAAACAGTGGACCTAGAGATGTTTAGGACTGTGGAAATCTCGCGTACAGACGATGACACAAGTGACACCCAATCACCTGACCACGTTCGAAGTCCGTGAGTTCTGCGGAGCGCCCCATTCTGCTCTCCCACGATGTCTAATGACTACTTAGGTCGCTGATATGGTGTACCTGGCAGTAGGTGGCAGCACAATGCACCTAATACGAAAAATGTATGTTTTTGGGGGTGTCCGTATACTTTTGATCACGTAGTGTGTGTTGCCTTGCGTGTGCAATTAATTCACACGCAACAAGAATGATTAAGTAATAATTTATCGTTCCCCAGGCAAATTCAAACTTCTTTGTCTACTTGCACCAGAGGTCCGTGTCCTGTAATTTTGCTGATAGTGGATTTCCTGTTTGCCGTGTCTAGCACGGGATAAGGTATCTCCTTCCTGCCGCTGTTACTCGGGACAAGAAAATGTCATATTTATCAGAGAAAAACAAGCAAAATGCCTAATTAGACTGGAGTGCATATGATCCTATTGCTCACAGCGATCGTTGAATATAGACAATGGAAAAAAGAACAGCAATCGATCTCGAAATAATTCGCTTTGTTACAGCGGATCTAAATTTAAACTATTACGTACTCATCCTCAGCGCATATCACAACACGTGACATTAGCCCGACGTGTCACGTAGTAAAAAATATTGGCTGATGTAGAGCAGACGTGAGTGTAATTTGAACTCGAGATTTATTAAGGATTTTAGCAATGACTAAATAATTGGTACTGGCCTACGAGAACCGTGTTCATTGTACAGAGTGGCCCAGGACGAATGGTGAGTATTCAGGGATATGACAGGGACGATCATTCGAAGCAAAAAATTGTGTAGTAAACATAGGTTCTAAGACGCATACCATAAAGAGTAACGAGCGTTCTTTCATCTTTGTAACTGTGAAAAAAATCTCCTCTACTGCAAGCTCTTTGTTTTCCATGTTTTGGGAGAAGGCAATACGGACAGGAACAAAACAATTTTCTAGTACACATGGGCTCTGAAATGCATGCCGCAAGAACTATGAGCACTTCTTCTGTGGAAGAGATGTATTTCACAGTAGCGAATGTGAACAAGTGCTCATAGCTCTTAAGGTATGCATTCTAGAGTCCTCATTTGCTAGAATTTTTTGTTTCGAATGTTGGTTCCTGCCGTATCACTAAACATTGACCACTCATCTTCAGACACCCTGTGTTGAAGTTAGTACCTAGCTGTGCGCAAAGGGTGCATTGAAATTAAGAGGAAAAATAACACGCACCTATCCACCCACCCACACACACACACACAAAATATACGCAACATTTTAGAAATAACTCATTCCTCTACTGCAGCTGGCCATCCCAAGGGCCTGCCTGACCAGCGTGGAAACGACGGAGTATGCAGCAAGTGCAAGTAACGACGTGGTCTCGCGGAAAGCTGCTCACGAGTTGGGACGGACCGAGAAACGACTGCATGACTGAATTAAAAAATAATCCATGAAGCGGGTGGCGGGCCTATTTTCGAACTGTCGTTTGGGTCAATTTTTTGTACTTCTGTGTGATGGCTCTCTTTACTGTTTGAATTTTGGGGCTTCACTATTATCTTTTGATGTGAATTTTGTTTGGTGAACTGAGATCTTAACAACGAGACGTTGACGGCTTTGTAGCTCCGGTGTTCAAATTTTCCCGTTGAGCTAGTCCTCCATCACCGTGGTGGCCAGACTTTTACCTAAGGACGAGTACCTCCGATAGTTGGCAAGAGGAGGCAGATAGTGTCGAAAGCAGAGAACTTGTATCGTGTTCTTCATCTGCATTTCCGTCCATACTCTGCAAACCACTGTGAAGTGCATGGCAGAGGGTACGCCCCACTGCACCAATTATTAGGGTCTTTTCCCATTCCATTCAGGGATGGAGCGCGTGAAGAATGATTGTCTAACTGCATCTGTGCTTGCTGTGATTTATCTTGTTCTCGCGATCCATATGGGATCGAATGTAGCCGGTTGTAGTATATTGCTAGAGTCATCATTGAAACTCTACAATTTCTCGGGATAATTTCCGTCGATTTTCAAGAATCTGTCAGTTCAGTTCCTTCATCATCTCTGTGACAGTATACCACGGGTCATACAAACCGTCGACCATTCGTGCTGCCCTTGTCTGTGTACATTCAATATCCACTGCTAGTCAGTTTGGTGCTAGTCCCACACACTTGAACAATGTTCTAGAGTGGCCCGCTCGAGGGGTTTGTAAGATATCTGGTTTATAGATTAATTGCATTTTTCTAGTATCCTACCAGCTACCTGCTACCTGCTTTACCCAAGATTGAGCATTTGTGATCGTTCGGTTTCATGTCCCTACTAAGTGTTACAATCAGGTATTTCTAGGAGCATACAGATTCCATCTGTGACTCACTGATATTAGATTCATAGATTACTATGTTTTTTTGTTTTGTGGACCGCCTAATTTCACATTTCTGAACATTTAAAGCAAATTGCCAATCTTTGCAGCACTTTGAAATCCTACCAAGGTCTGACTGAATATTTGTACAGCTTCTTTCTGTACCCTTAGCGCCAGGCTTCTATGCGTCTTGATATCCCTCCGCCTAACGGCCAAAATGGTGCCTCTTTGACACACCAAGACTTTCAAGGTAGCTTTCCTTCTCTTATTTTTAACATTACTGTTATTGTAAATAACTGTGCTGTCGATGCCGCATTTAGTGGGACGCAAGTAGAAGTGAGAGACAGTTTAATGAGGTGACTAGCCGTTCTGGCAATTTACAAGTTTAAATTGGCCGATTAAAGATTGATGCTACAAGGATGAGTCATTTTTGTAGTATTGTAGCTTATCGACACTACCGTCCCGGCGGCTCGATGAGAATTTCTGCGGGCGCCACAAGAAGACGCTTAGAACATCGCCACCAATAGGATGATCTGACCAATGAAGAAACTACAGGCCGCCGACCAATGAAAACCGCCAGGACGGTGTTATAAGTGGCGGGCACTTGGACACCAGTCTTCTACGTCGAGATTTGTTCCGCGTTGCTAGTTCGTACCGAATGTTAACATAGCTGTTGATAGCTAGCTCCACCGGCAGACATTCAGGGTATATAGACGCACGCCCGTGTCTGGCTTCTATACATAGCTAGCCACGGCTTCGACAGGTTAGCAGTATAGCAGTTCTTCAGCAAAAATTTGAGTAAACTATGTTTATTGAAAGTGTACTTGTCTCAACTGATCTTTTGCTTGCCTGTCCGGATTCCTACGGCGAGAGATCCCTTTGGTGACGTTCCATCCATTTATCATTAGCAACGAGGACAAAACATTTACCTCCTTGGAACATAACTTTTGCCAACCCGCACCATAACAATTTTATTTAATTATTTCCCATAAATACCGCCTATTCATTGCTCCAGCTGGTAATACCGTCTTCATTTTTATATTTAAGTTAAGTAATTAGAAGGGAGAACGGCAGCTGCAGTCCACTCCCCCGTTTTGGAAACGGATTGCTACGACATATGAGGTCTGGCTGAGAAATAACCGGACTGATTTTTTAAAGACGGACAGCGCAGACCTCAAGGTCAAAGGCTACACTCCGGAGTCACGTGATATCTGTTCTCTCCTTTTCCTCTGCCTATTCATCTGCTGACTTCCCAGACGGGCAGTGTTCTTCGTTTTTGTCAGACTGTGTAACCGCGACCCGTCGAAAAACTTTTGAAAGAGCAACAGATTAATCTGAAATTTTGAGCGAAATTTGGAAAGGCCGCTACAGAGGCCCATTCTTTATTGAATGAAAGGTAGTGTGATGAGAGTTTTTCACGCACTCAAGTTTTTGAGTCGTACAAGCGGTTCAAAGACGGGCGAGAAGAGACTGAAAATGGATCACGTTTAGAACGGCCGTCAACGTCAACAACGGAAGAAAACATCGCAGAAATGTTCGAAAATGGCACCCAAGAACTTGACACCTGTCAAGTCTTTTTTGACTAAGCATGATCCATGTGTTGGAAACTCCACCCTACTCAGCGGATCTTCCTCCGTGTCACAATTTTCTGTTCCTGACAGTGAAATCTCCACTGAGAAGAATTAGATCTGAAACAGATGAAGCCCTTAAAGAAAAAGTATCAGAGTTTATGAACGTGCTTTCAGCAAATAACTTCAAACAGTGCTTTAAGCATTAGAAAATGCGCATGGCATGGATCAGTGTAAGTATCGTGGGGAGGGGGGAGTATTTTTAAGGGGGTAACGTAAAAGTTGTGAAGAAATGAAAGTAAGGAACCTTATGTCCCTAATACGGTTATTTTTTATCCAGACCTTCTATTGAGAATTTCTTGCACAGCGTGACTCGAAAAGAGCACAAATCACTCCTGTTTACAGATGAAAAAAAAAGGATGAATAGAAGCAGGGACCAGTGTAACTAATGCTAGTCTGTTGCAGGCTACTAGAACATATTTTCAGGTCAAGCAGTAAGACGTGCCAGGAAGCAAACGAATTTTTCTCAGTTGAATCAGCAAGTTTCAGGAGAAGCCACTCGTGTGAAGCACAGCTGGCGTTGTGCACTCACGATATCTTGCAAAGAGTAGATGCAGGAGAGCGAGTAGATTCTGACCGTATGTAAACTATACCAGAGGCAAGACACAATCAATACTTTCACTGTGCGAGAGCAATAGTATCGTTACCGATGACGGACCCATTAAAGCGGGGTTCCTAAACATGGTTTTCCGAAATTAATATACCAAAGAAGACGAAGTAAATATTCCATAATTCGAAACAAGAACAGCTGCCAACATTAACTTAGAAATAGCTGTCCTCGTCGTAGCGAAGCAGTTGAAATCACTTAGAAAAAGCAATTTTTGTTTCCAGATCAGTTAAATTCCTTTCAGAGTAAGCTGATATAATAGCTCCATACTTAGCTGTCATATACAGCCCTTCGCTCGACAAAGCATCTCTCCCTAAAGACTACAAAATTGCACAGACCACACCAATACTCAAGAAATAATCGTGGAGTAAGCTGCTGGATTATAAACCTGCATCACTAACGTCGATGTGAAGTAGGGTATTTGAACACATAATGTGTTAGAACTAAATGAATTATATCGAAGGAAACGATGTATTGAAACATAGTACCGATTCAAAAAAAAAAATGGTTCGAATAGCTCTGAGCACTATGGGACTCAACTTCTGAGGTCATCAGTTCCCTAGAACTTAGAACTACTTAAACCTAACTAACCTAAGGACATCACACACATCCATGCCCGAGGCAGGATTCGAAACTGCGTCCGTAGCGGTCTCGCGGTTCCAGACTGTAGCGTCTAGAACCGCACGGCCACTCCGGCCGGCAGTACCGATTCAGAAAATATCGTTGTTGTGAAATACAATTAGCTCTTTATTCACACAAAATAGTGAGTGTTCTCGACAGGGGAACTAAACTTAATTCCATATTTGTAGATTTCCAGAAGACTTTTGGACTTTTGCAATTTTACTGTCTATCGAGTATCGTCTAAGTTGTGCGACTGGATTTGCAATTTTCTATCAGAAATGTCACAGTTCGTAGTAAATGACGGAAAGTCAAAGAGTAGGACAAAAGTGATATGTGCCGTTCCCCAAGAAAGTGTTATGACTTTCTGCTGTTCCGAATCTATATAAACAATTTTGGAGACAATCTGAGCAGCCCTCTTAGACTGAAAATAGTGCTGTCATTTACTGACTAATAAAGTCATCAGAAGATCAAAACCAATTACAAAAAAATGGTTCAAATGGCTCTGAGCGCTATGGGACTTAACTTCTGAGGTCATCAGTCCCCTAGAACTTAGAACTACTTAAACCTAACTAACCTAAGGACATCACACACATCCATGCCCTAGGCAGGATTCGAACCTGCGACCGCAGCGGTCTCGCGGTTCCAGACTGTAGCGCCTAGAACCGCTCGGCCACTCGGGCCTGCAAAACCAATTACAAAATGAGTTAAACGCGATATGTGGGTGGTACTAAAAGTAGCAACTGACCCTAAATAGTGAAAAGTGTGAAGTCATCCACATGAGCACTAGAAGGAATCCGTTAAATTTTAATTACATTATAAATCACACGTATCTAAAGGCTGTTAATTTAACTAAATACCTAGGTATAACGATAATGAACAAAAATTGCATCGATTACATCGATAACGTTACGAGGGACGCGAACCAAAGACTTCTTTTTGCTGGCAGAACATTTAGAAGATGTAATAGGTTTACTAATAAGATTGCTTACACTACGTTTGTCCGCCCTCCTCTGCTGCGCGTTATTGGATCCTTACCAGACGGGATTGACAGAAGTCAATCAAAGAGTTCAAAGAAGGCCATTGTGTTTTGTATTATCACAAAATAGGGGACAGAGTGTTATGAGCACGACAAGTCAGTTGAGGTGGCAATTATTTCAAAAATGTTCAAACGTGTATGAAATCTTATGGGACTTAACTGCTAAGGTCATCAGTCCCTAAGCTTACACACTACTTAACCTAAATTAACCTAAGGACAAACACACACACCCATGCCCGAGGGAGGACTCGAACCTCCGCCGGGATCAGCCGCACAGGGAAACTATTTAAACAAAGGTGTTTTTCGTTGAGGCAGGATCTTCTTATGAAATTTCGATCACCAACTTTCTCCTCCGAATGCGAAAATATCTTTTTTACTGAGACTAGAAAAATGTAAGTGTTCGTTTTTTCTGGGCGCTGTTCGAGATTGGAACGGCAGAGATATATTCTGAAGGTAGATGAACCCTCTGGCAGGCAGTTAAGTTTGAGCTGCGGAGTAGTCTTGTAAATGTTGATTCCGCCACACCCACTGAGGTGACAAGCAAGCTGAAACTTGTCACATCAAAAGGACGCTATTCAAGGTCGAAATATTGTAAGGTGTCAGGCAAATCCAACACCTTCCATGAAAACCCTGACATGATAAGCAAATCCAGTAGTATGTCACATAGCTCCGAATAAATCGTGACATTAAATTAACCCAAGTAATACGAGTAACGAGTGAGCAAATGGAATACCACAGACTAACACATGAATGCCTAAATGCATGTCATACCTTCCCACCGTGAGACAGACGCAGTTCCGAGGGGAGAAACGAGAACAGAAGCCGAGAGCAGAACCGTGTTAAGCTAGAAGGCCCTACGATAAGGGACGGACCCCCACGTCGCCAGCTAACCACCAGGACCACCCCCCAGCCCATGTTAAAAGCTAGAGCCCTCCAGAAGAACAGTATAGATCATACGATAACACTAAAAGGGCCACACCAGCCGCAAGTTTTAGCGTGAGACTTTTTCGCGTCTCTGTTACGTTGCAAACCTAAAAAACATTGCCCCACCACGAAAAGTAACCGCTAGGACCACCCCCCAGCCCATGTTAAAAGCTAGAGCCCTCCAGAAGAACAGTATAGATCTTACGATAACACAAAAAGGGCCACACCAGCTGCAAGTTTTAGCGTGAGACTTTTTCGCGTCTCTGTTACGTTGCAAACGTTAAAAACATTGCCCCACCACGAAAAGTAACCGCCAGGACTACCCCCCAGCCCATGTTAAAAGATAGAGACCTCCAGAAGAACAGTATAGATCTTACGATAACACAAAAAGGGCCACACCAGCTGGAAGTTTTAGCGTGAGACTTTTTCGCGTCTCTGTTACGTTGGAAACTTTAAAAACATTGCCCACCACGAAAAGTATATCGTTTCTCATTGGATAGACAGAATTTTTGTAGGCGGAGCTCAAGGTTAACATTGAGACCCTGATTGGTCAGATGAAAACACAGCCAGATAGTTGTTTTTTTTTAAACCAACTTCGGTAAATTGTAGTAAGGAGAAGTTAGAAAGGAGTTGCTTCGGAGGCGGCGAGCTGTATGGAGCTGCGCCGGTCGCCGCCCCCTGACGAACACCGACAAGGTAATGAACGCACGCGATGCCGCATTTTTGAGCGCATAAGGCTTCACTCAGAACTGCAGAAGTCTCATCTGTTACATCCCCTTTTTACATAATACTAGTGTCGCTCGTCAATTGAAGCTGATGGTATTCACATTTGCTACGTAAGTTAAAATCTGAAACGCGATGATTTTTCTGTTATATAATTATTGAGAAGCCACATCAGCCACTGTAATTTACGACAAGTTAGATAAGTAATTAAAGATAATTGAGGGTCACTGTAGACCATTTTGATAGTTTTCTCTTTTGTGAAACTTAATTTAAACCTAGATTATAGATGTGATATGGCATAGGTTATCCTTCGATCCATTGTAGAACTTGGAAACCCATTCAGGGAATATTCGTTCACATTTTTGTTGAACGCAGTTGGTTTTTATCATCCTGTATTAAATCATTTCCTTTTATCAATAGTGCAATTTATAAACAATGTTTTGTGAGTAGAATAAAATTTCCAATGGTAAACTTAACTGCTTTTTCGACGTTATTTTACCAGCTAACTAAAAATAGGAAAGCCTTGAACCCCTTCCACTAAATTTAGTTAGTATTAAGATTCTTTTACAGGGTGTGCAGTAGAGCTGACGCTGAAATCAGTAAGTATTTGGTTATATCATCGCTAGTCTCACTGAACTCTTCTGAACTCTACATGTCATGTGTGGTCTGGCGTCTCCTTACGAGCGACAGGTCCCAGGTTAAAACTAGTCAATTCCCTAAAAGACACGCTCAGAGCGTCGTTGCGCGAAAGTGGTAGGGAGACACGACTTAGAACAAACAGACACCAAAGTCACCGCGTAAAAGATTGTCATTATTGCGAGCAGTCTCGTTTCTTCTCTGCAGAAACTTACAGGTTTTGAAGAAACTACTTGTCGAAAAGTAGCAGAACATAGAATAAATAGTGCCCACGTGCTGTTATGGGATGCTGGCAGATTTGGAGAAATAGACGATTTATGCATTTTATGCATACCGTTCGTCGCTTTGCCAATTTTGTTCACTACATGCGTCTCAGATCATTAGAGCCGTCACAGCAGATAACGACATTAGGCAGGACTCAATGTTTCATATCTGGAAAATGGGAGTTACTCTCTACCGCCTCCATCCACCCCGTTTCCCCTAAGAAGATATAGCTTGCCTCAGCACCAGATTCGACATGCCACAGGTGTCTAGTATTTTAGTAATAATAACGGTAAAATATACAAAATGTTTCTAATGAGTAATAATACTTCATTTACATCAGTTCTTAGTACATCACTTCAGCATAGTGTACAAGAAATTGTAGTTATTATAAGAACTTGATAGTCTGGAAAGAATTCGACCGAAAAATTGAGAGGCATATCTACATCTACATCCTACATCTACTTTTATGTGATTACTCTGCAATTCACAATTAATTGCCTTCGAACTACACTGTCTGCGTTCCACTCCCGAACGGTACGTGAGAAAAACGAGTATTTAAATCCTTCTGTGCAAGATCTGATTTCTCGTATTTTATCGTTACGATCATTTCTCCCTACGTAGGTGGCCGCCAACAGAATATTTTCGCAATCGGAGGAGAAAGCTGGTGATTGAAATTTCACGAGAAGGTCATGCCTTAATGAAAAACGCCTTTGTTTTAATGAGTACCACTCCAATTCACGGATCAAAACTGTGACATTCTCTCCCCTACTTCGCGACAGTTCTTTGAAATTTTCCGACGTGCACCATCAGTCCCATTTGATGCGGAATCCACACCGCACAGCAATACTCTACAAGAGGGCGGACAAGCATGGTGCAAGCAATCTTTTTAGTACCTGCAGCATTTTCTGAGTGTTCTGCCAACAAATCCCAGTCTTTGGTTTGCTTTCCCCACGACATTATCTATATGATCGTTCCAACTGAAGTTATTCGCAATTGTAATCACTAAGTATTTAGTTCAATTTACAGCATTTACGATTTGTGTAATTTTTATCGTGCAATTTCTTTTGGTACTCGTGTGGATGAATTCATACTTTTCAGTATCTAGAGTCAATTGCCACTTTTCGCACCATCCAGATAGCTTGTATAAATCGTTTTGCAATTGGTTTTGATCATCTGATGACTTTATAAGACGATAAATGACAGCATCATCTGCAAACAATCTGGGAGGGTTGGTCAGATTTTCCCCTATGTCTATTACGTAGATCAGGAACAACAGAGCGCCTATAACACTTCCTCGGGAAAGGCCAGATATTACTACTGTTTGTCTCGACGACTTTACGTCATTTTCTACGAATTGTGACCTTTCTGATAGGAACTCAGTCGCACAACTGGGATCATTCCATAGGCACGCAATTTGATTAGAATTCACTTGTGAGGAGCGGTGTCAAAAGCCTGCTGGAAACCTAAGAGTATGAAATCAGCTTAACGTGCCCAGTTGATAGCACTCATTATTTCGTGGAAATAAAGAGCTAGTTATGAACGATATTTTTCGAATACGCGCTGACTATTTGTCAATAAATCGTTTTCTTCGAGGTAATTCATACTGTTCGAACACAGTATACATTCCAAAATCTTTCTGCAAAATCGACGTTAGTGGTAATGGGTCCTTAATTCGGCGTATTACTCCTGTTTCCTTTCTGGGATGTCATGTAATTCGTTTAGGAACTATAATCACTACAACCTCTCACAACTTTGACAACTTGTTAGCTTACGCGATGTAAAATCGATTGGTATTTATCGCATTTATCACTTAATACTGCATCAAGACGGTTGTAAGCCAAGAAGACGTAACAGCATTTATGTTTGGTTCGCCTCCTTTACGGCTAACACGAAAATAACCGTAGAAAGCAATGGTGACAAAATAAACCAAACAAGGAAACACAAGAAGCCAAGTGGGTAAAGGTCGGGCTTTATAATATTTACGAACACTGGACTGTGTGAGTGCATCAGCGAACCGATGTACAGAGCTTTCAAGATAGGCGGCCCACTATTGACTCATAATATTAAGTACAAAAATATGAACATTTCCATTATTAACGATAACGTAAGTAAGTTACTTATATATGTGTGACTGTCTTTTCGTCGTGTGGTCGTTACTACTATTTTTGAAATATATTATATCCCTCCCCCTTTCGATCAGTGCTTGAGTGAGAAAATGAAAAGTCTGAGTGAACTAATGTAAAGGAGCGGCATTGCTTCGTTCGCTATTGTATTGTGCGACAGGTATTGTTGCTATTTTATAGTTGGTGGGTGTCAACCATCTCCTTCTCCCACCCCCTTCCCCCACCCCACTCCCAGCTTGAAGCAATGCCAGCGTGAGAAAATGAATACATTGTGTAATTAAGGTAAAGGAGTGACAGTGCTTCAATCGCTGTTCTAGTGTTCAGCAGGTACGTATGCTGTGATAGGTCTCAACTTTGGAAAATCACTTGCGAGGAGCATAGTTTCAAAACGTTTTACATATAGCCGATGTCAACACACAGTTCGATGCGTTCTCACCCCAAACGTGGTATGCTCTTTAACACTGCTGATTCACATCGTGTCATTTCGTATTCTTTCCCTGCTCAGACCGTTTTATGTACACCGTAGCCGAAAATTGAAAATGTATTATTTCGAGACATATTTCCCAGTTTAGTTATTATTCCTCTCTTTTTTTTAGCCGTTTGCAGCTCACACTGTGGTGTAAATTGCATGACTGTGTACTTTCGATCACCTTTCAGGACTTTTTACCCGCGCGAGTACTAAAAGACACCGTGAAAAGTAAGTAGTAACACGTGATGTACTTTGCGAACGATCATTTTTAGTGAAATATATAATGACGGTGCATTGATGTGTTATTCATGTGGGAATGATAGCGTTAATCCATTTTTTAAACTTCGATTGAGTTTCACTATCTTTAACTATGACGTGAGGGGAAGTATTTCGCTTTACGTCAACCCAGACCCACATGTAAGTAACTTTAAGCCGCCTTGTAATCACAAAAAGTCAGAGTCAAGTGTGGAAGCTTCCCAGCACTCTACCTGGCGAAAGCACAAAATAAAGCTTACAGCGTACGGAACACAGTGGAACGAGATAGCAGACTCAGTTGTATGATGAAAGTTATAGCTACAAAACCACGAAGAACTGGAAACCACTATGCGGGACAGCGCAGTCGAAATTACATTGTTGCATTGTATGAGGTAGGTCACAGTATCGTTATATAATACTGCTACTAAAGCATTAAATTGTTATGCTGTTTTTGAGAAGCTATTATCATTCTGCAGCAAACAGCTGACTAACGCATTATTGTAAAACAATAAGAGTCCGGCATCTTATACTTTTGTTGCACGAGTAACAAGGACTAAGTGCAAGACCACATCGATCTACCGTCAACAACATGTTAATAAATTTATTATCTTAGGTGACAGGCTGACTCCCACAATAAAATCAATAAAAAAATTTAATGGATGTTTCAAATCATATGGGGAAACATGAATGGATCAGAACGTATTTTGTTCAGTGAATTGGTTCGACACGTATTAAGTCCCATTTAAAAATTAAAATGGCGCCTTCATGCGTTGGGAAATAGTTTCTTTTATGACTAATTATGGAAAATAATCGAAATACCTAAGTTCTGCCGTTGAGAATTTTAATATATTTCACTTGGTTAGGAAGCGAAATGCTTTAGTTTTCGCTTACTGTGAAATTATGGCCTGTGCAGTTAATACGATTTGAAACGATGCTCCTCATATAGTCTGTGCAGCTGTAGAGGCAGCGGGAGTTTTCCAGATGAAGTGCGCTTCGGATCTGGCGACTGGTATGTCCCAGTGCAGGCAGAAGCCAGCGCTGTTGAGCAGTAGAGCAACCAATACAACAGGGTCACCGAGATAAGATATCCTGATGATCACACGCCGCAGACTCACGTGTGACCTATTTTGGTGGAATTTGACGCCATGACGCGCACCTCACCCAGATTCGTCAATAAAAGCAAGTCGAATGGAGCATGGTCTGTTGGTTTCTCGAGTTACCACTTCTTCATCACTCCCGTGAAAGTATAGCAACAGTTACATTGTGCTGTTTCTATCGTGAACGTTGTATGTTGTGCTGAAGTTTATATGAAGTCGATGATGTTTACGTGATGAAACTTCTGGAAGGAAGATTTGGGTTTGACGGTATGACGGAGCACAAGTTCGGGTTCGACAAAGGTAGCGAGGGAAATCTGTTATATTTCTCAAACAGCAGTCCTGGTAATACTTATATGCGATTTGGGAAAAACCATTAAAAACCTAAATGTGGATGGCTAGAAGTTGATCAAAATCCCGCCCCACTGGGCAGTCTCATTCTGTACCTATTTTTGGAGTTCGTGAGGGATGCACTACTGAGAACGGCACATTTCAGAACCCCCCAATTACTACTGCTAAACAAATCTCTATTAACAACAGCCTTCGATCATGTGATTATGTTTAGGTATCACAAAATTATTTACAACACTCTGTATGACAACGTTCGTAATGTGATGTCAAAATAATAACCATTCTGCGTCACTGGGTGTCAGCAGTCAAAAGGTTACACAGAGTGTAAACGATAGTGGTTTACAACGTACCAGAGGGGTGCAGAGGGAGTCGACACGTACAATTCGATATACGACACTTCTGATCCATCAAGTGGGGAAACTACCACAAACTTGCATTCAAAACATTCAAAAACCACCAAGGTACAGTTAATCCCCCCTCCCCCCCCCCCCCCCCCCCCAAGAGGACAGCATTTTTAATATGTTGTTCAAAGCACTCCCTCTTGCCAGTGTACAAAAATCCACCACTATTCGAATCATTTCCCATATTCGACCTTTTTCTGGTCTTCATTAACTGGGCTGTTATTGCCCCACCACCTTTGTCGTTCACTTACAAATTTCTTGTGAATTATAACAGTGTAAAATTAAGAGTTAAATCGTTTTGTTTGTCTTACCTTCTTACAACGAAATTACTGTGCTCGGTAAGCGTTATGTTAAGGTCGATTTCTAAGGATAAATAGTTTCTAAATAACGTTTCCATATCTTTTTCTTCTTTCATTACTCCCGCCGGAGAGTTTAAATTAATAATGTTAGAGGAATAAGTGGGTGGCGTAATTGTCCAGTCAATAAAGACTAAAAAACGTCGCTTATGGGAAATAGTCGTAAATTTTTGTACAGCAGTAGGAGAGAGTGCCATAAACAACATACTAAAGATACCGACCGCGGAGGGGGCGGGGGGGGGGGGGGGGAGGAGGGGGGTAGTGTGGGACGCGCGGTTGTGGTTGTTGTAGTTCAGTATTCACTTTCGTGCGGTTTTCTTGAATAACACTAAAACCTCGACTTATATCAAAAACGTATTCCAATACAAAATTACACTACATTAAATTCCCTACTGAACAGGTCCTGTTCATTTTTTCTCTATGATCAATAGTTTACCCGCAGAGAGGCAGAGTATACTGAAAAACTCACGCATCCGGCAAGCGCTGTAGCTTGGGTGGGTTTTGTAGGTCAAAGTGCGTTAGTTTCCCGAATTGATGGATGAGAAGTGTCCTACATAGAGTTATTCGTCTCGACTCCCTCTACGCCACTGTGGTACGTTGTAAACGATTGTTGTTTATGCCATATATAGCAACAGGAAAGTGTATTTACATAGTTTATTAACCTTCGTGCACTGTCGTAATCCGGTTCCATCCTTCTGTCTGGAGTGCGATGTACGCGCTCCTTCCGCGTGGGTGCGCAGCACGAGGAACTGTTCCTGGAATTTGTATCTCTTCTACAAATCACCGAAACCGACGTTAGGCTCAGTATAACTTCCCTTCTTGCTTTCAGGAAGCTAAGACCGAGTCGGTGGTCCCATTCGGCTGCACGTTGGTCGTTCCCCGAAATAGCATTTTTCTGCCTGATACGATCGGTGAAGTTCCGCCTGCAGGAAGCTTCCGCAGCCGATGAGATTGGCGTCGTGCGCACGTCACCCACCGTCCGGCAATGTGGTTTCCGAGAAAGACAACATGGTGGAGCGTGAGGCTGACGTCACAACGTAGCATCGCCAGCTGAACATGAGCACAGACCCAGACACTGTCTAAAGCACTGGTTCCCAACCCAGGAGTAATTACTCCTCGCGGGGTAAAATGAAACTGTCTGATTGGTAAAAAACAAAAGTGTTCTGTGTTTCAATCACAAAACTAAATTACTCATAAAGATAATTAGTAATATCACTTTTCATGGGACATTAATACTAGTTACGTAAGTTACGAGTAATTACACTGTTTTTGATGCATGACACAATGTGGTGGAGGTTATAGTATGTGAAACAAATATATGAACAACTTCCTCCATACTCATCCCACAAGACACATCTTTGCACTTTTTACCACCCATCCATGACAGTAAATTCATAAAGCACTTGCCCGCGAAAGGCAAAGGTCCCGAGTTCGATTCTCGGCCCGGGACACGGTTTTAATCTGCCAGGAAGTTTCAGATCACATATGTTTAAATATCTCAAGAGAATGCCTTCTTTGAATTGTACATGGTGAACCTCTGGATGAGAAATAGCTTCATTATTCATTTGGTAAGAGGTAAACGATGAAACTGAAAGCATGATACAACAGCAACTCTGTATGGCTGCTACGCTGCTGTGGGGCCTACACAGTATTATTATTATTATATTACCAGCTGGGGTACTCGCCTTCGGTCAGCGAGTTGATATGAGATTGCGTGGTAATTGGAATAAGAGGATAAACTTTAAAGTATAAGAGGCAAAAAAGTTTTATTGAAAACATATTCTTACTATTTACAATATTAGTTAAAGAATAACAGATAATTTTTTTTATTGAAAACACATTACAACTATTTACAATATTTGTTAAAGTATAACAGATAAAATTTTTTATTGAAAACACTTTCTAACTATTTACAATACTTGTTCAAATGGCTCTGAGCGCTATGGGACTTAACTTTTGTGGTCATCAGTCCCCTAGAACTTAGAACTACTTAAACCTAACTAACCTAAGGACATCACACACATCCAGGCCCGAGGCAGGATTCGAACCTGCGACCGTAGTAGTCCCGCGGTTCCGGACTGCGCGCCTAGAACCACTAGACCACCGCGGCCGGCCTACAATACTTGTTTATGAATAACATTATTCATTTTGTTAGCCAGGATGTATATGTACAAATTTTTCGAGTTTGCTACTCGTGAGTGAGCTACGTATAGTTGACCACGAGAGAAGAAGGAGTCTTTGACGTTGATGCCACAATATTTTAAAGTTCGCCCTAGCGCTTTGTTAACTGTAAAACGGTAGGCTAATTTGATTGGAAATTGCAGTCTTTTAAAGTGGAATGACAGTTCAGCAGAGATCAATGATATTTTGGGGATAAATAGTGTGTGCCCTTTGTACTTTCCAGTCGTAAGTTCGGCTTCGATGATGTTATTCGATAGCTGTTTGACCATCATCCTTGTTCCGTCATATAGCTTTGGTGAGCTGAGATTTCTGAGATGCAATTTTAAGTCGAAGGCAGTGTAATGGCATTCCTGGTACTTGCAGAGAGTTTAGAAATTCTGTATGGAAGTTCACACTTTTTCCAACGTTTGTTTGTATATTCTCTGTTCACTGTGAATTTTGTTTTGAATATTAAAGTTCAAAAAATGGTTCAAATGGTTCTGAGCACTATGGGACTTAACATCTGTGGTCATCAGTCCCCTAGAACTTAGAACTACTTAAACCTAAATAACCTAAGGACATCACACACATCCATGCCCGAGGCAGGATTCGAACCTGCGACCGTAGCAGTCGCGCGGTTCCGGACTGAGCGCCTGAACCGCTAGACCACCGCGGCCGGCAATATTAAAGTTGATATTGTCGACAACATTATTTTTAGTTGCCGAAATTGCCCTTTTAAAGAGTCATTCCGGAGTGGTATAGTTGTGAACAATGTTTGGATAAATTTGGTCGATGAGTTCGTTTTCAGCAGTGGCTATGAAGTAGAAATCACTGTTGAGTTTAATGAGGCCGGTCGTCTGGTAAGAAGGATATATGCCTTCGCCTATTTGTAAAGGTTGTTGAGCTAATTGTGCTGTTGTTTCGTCTTTCGATAGGAAAGTTTCATATTTTTTGTTAGTCGTTATATTTGTATGTGTGGCCAGAGATGTGATTTTCTTCAGGCACGTACTAAGCACATCTGCTGGTGTTGACTTGGGGATAACTGGAGAGGTACTACAGGCGATGTCGTGCTGTTAGCAAAGGTGTGTGTGTGTGTGTGTGTGTGTGTGTGTGTGTGTGTTGTGTATGGAACTGGGGACCTAGAAACGACGGAGAGGCATCGTCCCCGCCGTAGCCCTCAGTAGTTCACAACCCCACAACAGGCTACAGCAGTCTACTCATCCCACCGACGCCCCACGCCGAACGCAGTGTTATTGTGCGGTTCGGCCCCTAGTGTCTCATATCAGACGAGTGTAACCACAAATGTTTGCGTGGTGGAGTAACTATGGCGTACGCGTACGTTTTTGTGCAGCAATCGCCGACATAGTGGAACTGAGGCAGAATAAGGGGAACCAGCCCGCATTCGCTAAGTCAGATGGAAAACCATCCACATGCTGGCCGGCACACCGGACCTCGACACACCGGCACGCCTTCCCGCTCGGGAAGCAGCGCGTTAGACCGCGCGGCTAGCCGGGCACGCTTTAACAAAAGTACTCGCGTCGGTCGTCTGCTGCCATAGCCCATTAATGTCAAACTTCGCTGCACTATCCTGATGGATACGTTCCTCGTACGTTCTACATTGATTTCTGCTGTTATTTCACGCAGTGTTGCTTCTCTGTTAGCACTGACAACTCTAAACAAACGCCGCTGCTCTCGACGGTTAAGTGAAGGCCGTCGGCCACTGCGTTGTCCGTGATGAAAGCTAATGCCTGAAATTTGATATTCTAGGCACACTGTTGAAATTGTAGACCTCGGAATATTGTATTCTCTAACGATTTACGAAATGGAATGTTCCAAGAGTCTAGCTCCAACTACCATTCCGCATTCTGTTACTTCCCGTCGTGCGGCCATAATCACGCCGGAAACTTTTCACGTGAATCACCTGAATGCAATTGAGAGCACTACCCTTTTACACCTTCAGAGCACTGCCCTTTTATTCCTTGTGTCGCGATGCTACCATCATCTGCGTTTGTGCGTATTGCTATCCCATGACCTTTGTTGCCTCAGTGTACATATTTCATCCAGATTTTGATAAAGATATGAACTAATTTGTCTTTAAGCTTTGAAATGTTTGCAATAATTATATTAAAGTAAGGAACATATTTTGTAGATGAACTCTGCTGTAAAACATTTAAATGTATATATTATCTTTCCACTTATGGACCGTCTGACAGCAACTGAATGAAACACAATGTTAGTGCCATACGCGTTTCGCCTTTATTTTCTGCAAGGCATCATCAGTGGCCTGTAATATGTACATATGTTAGCTATTTTATTTACATTTTTGTCACTGTGCCTATAGGTTATAAACAGTTCTGGTGGTTGGTATTTCCTATTAAGTAGTAATGTTTTGAACTGTACTTACAGGTTGCGTAGACAGTTTCTTACATATTACGCTCCTGTTGCATTTTTGGTCTTGTTCTTCTTCCTATGAGCGCCAATTTGCTGTTTTTTCTGCATTCCACAGCACTATGCACTGAACGCTTTTTTTAATGCAATGTTTTGGTTTCTGTTGCCGACTGTCAAATGTTTTTGCCAGAGATCGAATATTACTGCCAAACTTATGAGTGTAACTATCGAAGTATCTGTGGTCTGTTCGTTGTTCGTGTATGCATTTGTGTATGCGCTTGTGTGTGTGTGTGTGTGTGTGTTTTTGGTGTCATATTAATTTAATTTAATTTTTTTGTATTTAATTATTTATTTTTGTTTATGTCCTGTGTATGTGTGTGTGTGTTTTGGTGTGATATATATATATATATATATATATATAATTTTATTTATTTTTTCCTTTGTGCTGTGTATGTGTGTCTGTCTGTATTTTGGTGTTATGCATAATTTTTTTTTTTTTTTTTTTTTTGGGGGGGGGGGATCGGCTGTGTATGTGTGCGTGTGTGTGTGTGTGTGTGTGTGTGTGTGTGTGTGTGTGTGTATTTTGGTGTTATATACTTTTCTTTTATGTTATCATTTCCTTTATTAATTGTAGTAAGGAGCCTGTGCTGATGTGTGTTTGTTCATTTATCACATGTTTGTTTTCTGCTATGGCTTTCTGGATGTGGAAGTTTTCTTGCATTTGTATAAGATGTTTGTCATGGTTGCTTATTCTCATTATTTTCATTTCTTGTTCCATGTTTGTAGGATGATGGTTGTAGTGTTTTAAATGCTCTGCAAATGTGGAATGGTTTGTTTCATACTTCCAACATCTGATATGTTCTTTGTATCTTGTTTCAAAATTCCTGCATGTCATGCCTATGTATACTGCATCACAACTTTGACATTCAAGTTTATATATTCCTGATTGTTGGAATTTGTCCCTCTTGGTAGCTGGCTGGCTTAGGTGTGATTGAAGGGTTTGCCCAGGCTTATATGCTATTTTGAAGCCCTGTCTCTTTAGGATGTTTGCAACTCTGTGTGTTAGTTTATGTGTGTAGGTCATGGTGTACCATCTGGTTCTTTTCTGTGTGGTGTTGTCATTGTGTGTGTTTGTTGAGTGTGTTTGTAAGTTTTCATCTTGTGAGTTCTTTTGCATTGTGGAAATGTTGTGTTTGTTTTTTATTTGTGTTTTTATTTTTTGATTGAGCCTGTGTACCACATGTGTGTCATACCCGTTGTTCCTAGCTATTTGTATGATCGTGTTCATTTCTTGTTCATAGTTTCTCTTACTGAGTGGGATTCTGTTTAATCTATGTAACATGTGTCTTAGTGCTGCAAATTTCTGGCTTTGGGGGTGGTTGGATGTGGAATGTATTATTGTGTCCGTGGCTGTTGGTTTTCTAAAGATGTTAAATGTATGTTTTCCATTTTCTTTTTTAATTGTAATGTCAAGAAAATTTATTTGATTTTCTTTTTCTTTTTCAAGTGTGAATTTTATGTTCTTATGAGCTTTGTTTATTTCTGAATGGAGTTCATCTATTTTTTCACTTGGCTCGTCTATCAAACAAATAATGTCATCCACATATCTGTACCAATATATGATTTTGAAACTTTCATTTGTGGTTATCTTATCAAATATCTGATTTTCGAGGTGACTGATGAAAATGTTTGCTAGTGTTCCTGATATTGGGGATCCCATGGGCAGTCCATCAGTTTGTAGATAATATTCTTCCTCAAACTGAAAGTAGTTTTGTTCAGTTGTCAGTCTGAGCATATCTGTTATTTCTTTTATTGCGTCTGTGGTGAGGTTGCTGTGGGATGAGAGATTTTGTTCTATGATTTCTATTGTTTCTGTGATAGGGTTGGAGGTATACATATTTTCTATATCGAATGAAATCAGTGATGCTGTGTGTGGTACCTGTATGTTCTATATATTTTCTATTAGGTTTCCTGTGTTTATCAGTGTTCTGTTGTTTTCTACTTTATAGTGTTTTGTAACTAACTTTTGGAGGTGTTTGGCTATGCGGTATGTTGGGGCTTTCTTGAAGTTGATAACAGGTCTCATTGGCATTCCGTCTTTATGTACTTTTGGTTGACTGCGGAGTGTTGGTGCTTGAGGGTTTTTCTGCGTTAAGTAGTATTTTTGTTTGTCTGTGAGTGTGTGTTCAATGTTTTTCAGTGTTCGTTTCACATTTGCCTGGAATCGTGTAGTAGGATCTGACTTCAGTTTTTGTATTGCGTTGGTGTTCATGTATTCCTTGGTTTTTGTGATGTATTGCTCTTTATCCATGAGTACTGTTACATTTCCCTTGTCTGCTCTTGTTATTAATACGTTGTTGTTTGTTAACTTTTGTTTTAACCTTTTCATAGTAGCTGCTTCTGTTTGGTTGTTCTTATTGTGTGTCTGCTGTGTTTGTTTTATTATGCCTTTTATTTCTTCTTTTACTAGTTCTCTTGTCAGTCCTATGTTTATTTCACAATTATTTTGTTGTTCTTCACGTGTAAGGATGTGTTCGGTTTCTACTATGAGATTTTCTATGTATTGATTGTTCACCTTGCTATTGGTGCAGTGTTTCAAACCTTTTTCCAAGAGCATTTTTTCGTTTTCGTGTAGTTCTGTCTCTGTTAGGTTAACTAAGCGTGGATGGAATGAGTGTTGGTGTTCATGTGGTTTCACATTTAAAATGTAAATGTATTTTTGCGTCTTTTTTACTGTTAGTTTCATTATCTTGTGTTTATGTTTGTTTTGTAAATGTTTCATTGCTATGTATGTGTTGTGCTCAGTTTTTTCTACTAGTGCCATGAAAACTGCGGCGTTTCCTACGTTTTTTGCCAATTCTAGATGAGTCTCATAGAGCATCATGTTTAGGTGCTGTTTTTTCGAATAGAGCATCTTAATTTCATGTAGTAACCAATATCGTTCTGCAAATGATTTCGACTTTTGTGCCACTGTAGAACTGTTTTTAACCTTTACATTAATGTAGCTTGGAATTAAATCGTTCTTTTTGCATGTTCTGTTGAATTTTATATGCTGTATCGTCTTATGGAGTCTCAGATGTATTTTCTTGAACCTGTTGTACACGTTGACAGGGAATGCTTGACATAGCTGTATTGACATCTTCAATTTTTTGGTCCTGTCCTCCTCAGTTGCGCGTAATACTACGGTATGTTGATGATTTTCACTTATGGACCGTCTGACAGCAACTGAATGAAACACAATGTTAGTGCCATACGCGTTTCGCCTTTATTTTCTGCAAGGCATCATCAGTGGCCTGTAATATGTACATATGTTAGCTATTTTATTTACATTTTTGTCACTGTGCCTATAGGTTATTCAGTTGCTGTCAGACGGTCCATAAGTGAAAATCATCAACATACCGTAGTATTACGCGCAACTGAGGAGGACAGGACCAAAAAATTGAAGATATTATCTTTGTCTAATGCATCGTTGGACAGCCAGTCGTATGTTAGAACTCGTGGCGAGTGGCTGAAAGACATTGGTGGAGTTGCTGGCGATCAAAATGTGAAAATTTGTTTGGAGAAATGTGACTAAAACACAACTTTGACAAAAAAATAACAGGTGCTAGACTCTCAGACTATTCCTAAACATCCAGCCCACTCAAGGTACTTCCAACTAAGGACAATGATAAATTATGACCACGGTTATTGAAATGCATCGAGAAAACACTTTAGTTAAAAGTAACTGTGGTGCTTGCTCTCGAAAATTCTGAAATAAATGCAGAAAAACTCAATATTATTTAAGTGAAACACAAATGGGAATATTAAATTTCATTGTTAGGAAAGAACAAATGAGTTTCAAACCCGGCGAAAGGGCATTTGTGCTACCTTCTATCCGCAGCAAACGGCTTCTAAACATTGGCAGAAAGAAACTAATATGCTGTAGCGTTTGAGCGTCAACGTAACACTGTGGACGAAAGTGTAAGGTCTGTTGTGACACTCATGTTGTGGGCAAATAGCGAGGTCAGCACCCGCTGTTGCTGAAACGGTTCTCGTCGGCCATGGTACGACCTGAAACCTCAGAGCTTGATAAATTAATAACTGGAGACCAGTCATTCTGTCCCGTTCGAAACCAGTCAGTTCCTAATATTGAGATGTTTAGCATACTAAATCTTCGTTCATGTTTGTACTTAAATGAATTTTCGCTGAGTTTGACTGAACATTAACGTTTCTGGTCATACAACGGAAGGTGCTGCTTTAATTACGTATGCACTACTTTTCTGCAAACTCATACAAGGCTATTGGAAAGTACCCCCACCGTTTCGGAAGACGATTGTGCGAAAACTACAGTAAATACAGAAAAATGACACAGAACATCTTGTCAAATTTTAATTCTTAATACGCGCTGTGGCGTGGTTGCACTAGGGAACAGGTGTGTGTGTGTGTGTGTGTGTGTGTGTGTGTGTGTGTGTGTGTGTGTGTGAGGACATGTAAATGAATCATCCGCTACATATTGTTGTACCAAATTAGTTCGCACCTCCAGAAAGGAAGCCCGATGAACAGATTTCGGAAGCAGGTTGCTGCCGCTCGTACCCCGGCAATTCGTGTAAGTACCTTCAATGAATCCCACGCACGTACTGACAAGAATGTACGTCTGGTTGTGAAACATGGACTATGGGAAAACCGGAACAGAAGAGAATCGAAACATTTGAGACGTGGTGCTACAGGCGAATGTTGAAAATTAGGTGGACTGATAAGGTAAGGAATGGGGAGGTTCTGCGTAGGATCGGAGAGGAAAGGAATATGTGGAAAACACTGACAAGGAGAAGGGACAGGACGCTAGGACATCTGTCAGACACTGGGAATGACTTCCATGGTACTAGAGGGAGCTGTAGATGACAAAAACTGTAGAGGAAGACAGAGATTGAAATACGTCCAGCAAATAATTGAGGACGTAGGTTGCAGGTGCTACTCTGAGATGAAGAGGTTGACACAGGAGAGGAATTCATGACGGGCCGCCTCAAACTAGTGAGAAGACTGATCCCCCCCCCCACCCCCCCGCCCTCCACCTGTATTGAGAACTTGCAATGTGAGTTCAAAACTAGGAGAGATTCTCTATCCACTGATATGTGTTTGCCTTGTAATTTTCTTAAAAAAATGGTTCAAAATGGCTCTGAGCACTATGGGACTTAACATCTATGGTCATCAGTCCCCTAGAACTTAGAACTACTTAAACCTAACTAACCTAAGGACATCACACAACACCCAGCCATCACGAGGCAGAGAAAATCCCTGACCCCGCCGGGAATCGAACCCGGGAACCCGGGCGTGGGAAGCGAGAACGCTACCGCACGACCACGAGATGCGGGCCGTAATTTTCTTACAGTCGATTTCTGAAGCCTCGGAGTCACTTATGAATAACCCTGTACTTCGATTGAAATAACTCTGTGATTAATACCACAGTGAAACAAGTGAAGGAAACAGACGTCAATCAACCGCAGCTTTTGTATGTGGAAGAGGATGCTCTGTGCATTGCGGAAGTTGGTGTGGGTGACATCATTGTAGCGATGGTCAGTGCCGTTGATTGTTCCGTATAGTGAGAGGAATCAGCTTGCTGAAAAATACTAATATCATGGCATTACGGACATGCTGCAGTTTATCAACATTATTTTCTCCATTTCTGTAAAAATGGGAAGGAAAGGATGTTAGTGTTAACGTCAAGTCCACGACGACGTAATTAAAGACGGAGCATTAGGCCCAGTTGGGAAAAGATGGGGAAGGATGTCGACTATGTCCTCTTCAGTATTTTTCGTAAACGATTTAGGGAAACTTTGGGCATTCTAATTCTGAATGGCCAGATGAGGAACTGAATGCCCATGTTCCCGAATGCGAGTCTGAAACCTAAACCAATCTACACATACATTTAAATCTACATATGTACACTGCAAACCACTGTGAAGTGCTGGGCAGAGGGTGCTTTGCATTGTACCGTATATTAGGGTTTCAATAGCGTGTGGTTCGCGGGAAGAGAATTACTATTTAAATGCCTCTTAGGGCACTGTAATTTGTATAATCTTCCTTCGCGAGCCCTACGGGAACAATACACAAGGGTTGTACAAAATCTCTACACTGCTTTCCTAATATTGTTTCTTGAAAATACATTAAGTAGGACTTCGCGGGATAGTCTGTGTCTATCTTCAAGAGTTTGTCAATTCAGATTTTCGGCACTTGAGTGACGTTCTCCCGTGAATAAGACAAACTTGTTATCATTCATGCTGCCCTTCTTGAACACTTCAGTATCCGATGTTAATCCTTTTCGGTTACCTACGAGTAAGCCTATGTAATCATTCCATTTCATACAACTACAGAAGATGAAACCCATGTATTTATGTAAGTTGATTGATTCCAGTGATGACTCATTCATGTTGTTGTCATAGGATACTAATTTCTTGCGTTTTGTGAAGCGCGCAATTTTACATTTCTGTAAATTTAAAGCAAGTTGCCAGTTTTTGCACCACTTTGAAATACAATCAACATTTGACTGGATATTTGTGTAGCTTTGATCAGGAAGTACTTCATTATAGATAACTCTCTCAGTCTGGCGAAATGCTTGTTATTATTGTTGGTGGAGGATGCACAAATGACAGTAGATTCTCTCATTGTGCTAGTAGTCATAAAGTCAAGTAAGAAGTCCTCCTGCTGCTACAATATTTGGTTCTATGTCCCTTTGCCGCCTCGTTACTCTGTGTGCCCACGAACGATGGACGTTTCGTTGAATGATCTTAAGGAAACGCAGAATGGCATAAATAGTATTTCCACTTGCCCTACTGAAAGGGTGCTGCGTTTAAAAGTTGATAATAACGAGATAACGATCATAAGTAAAGGATCTGATAGTGTCCATGCTCAATAACAATGATGAACATGAAGTCCTTCACATCGTGTAAATATGCTGAGCGAGCCAGACCTCCACTGACAAACTTTTAGAGGAGGTAGTTGGACCAAAACAACGAAAAAATTGTCTGGTGAACATGAGCTCTAAAATGCATGGCTTAAGAGCTGTGAGCATTTGCTCATCTTCGATACTGTGTAACACATCTCTTCTATTGCAAAGTCTTTGCTCTCTGTATTTTGTGAGGACGTAGCATGGATAAAAAAAAGAAGAAAATTCCAATAAACAAAGGCTCTAAAATGCATAACGTAAGAGCAACGAGTATTTATTGAGCAAAAGAGGTGAGTTTCACCGTAGCTAAGAGGAACAAGTGCTCTTAGCTCCTAAGCCCATAATCACTAGAAATTTTTTCTTCACGCAAAATAAGTAAGAGAGAAACCGAATTTCAGACATGGATTTGTTGGGAGAATCTTGGAAAAGTCCTTGTCAAATAGGGACGATAGCAGACACCTAAAAAATTCGTAACGCCATGCTGGGATCGTAAAGAGCGAGAATAACCCATACAAACGTGTAACACTGTTGCTCATGGAAAATAAGATAGACCTATTTGGAAGAAAAACAAGTTGTCCTCGTGAGACACTGTTGGAAACAATTATAAAACCACTGTTTGAGGAATGTTCAACAATTCTCTTGCCTTAATCGTAAAATGTAATGTGTGGATTTTACTGTCTCCATAGGTTTTCTTGGGTACGGATCATGAGAAGGTAAGGCAGTTTAAGGCGCGTGCTGAGGTATAAGAAGTGTTGATTCCTCTCTCTCTCAACACGCAAAAATAAAAATGAAAATAAACCAACACAACTATTGGTCCGCCATGCACTTTACAGCGGCCTGCGGAGAATACACAATACGCAGCTGCAGATGTGAGGAGTCTGCAGCATACATACTTCTTGGGCATCGCCGCAGGCACCGGCTGAACGCGTCGTCCTGCGGCGAATAGCTGTCACTAGTAACTCACTTGTTCTCGCTCACCAGATTTACGGTGCTGAAAAGAAAGGCATGGCCCAGCCAATGACTCTGCACTCCTTTTTAGTCTCGCAGAGCAGACAAAGAGCAAACACAATCGATCCCGTGAACCACGCAAACGCCAAACGAATTTATCTTTTTTTTTAATGATGGCGTCTTTGTGGAATGCAAGGTCAACGTGGAAAGAAACGAGACCGAACACGAAAAAAAGGAGAAAAAACAAAAATTAATATTTTGGTGTAACTGACCGAAGGCATCGAACCACGTCTGCGTGTGCGATTTCCAAGCTTGTTAGGTCACCTGGCTGGCGTTATCCATGTAGATCCCTCGTCAAAGCCTCTTTCACGTTGTCCACAATTCCAAGTCTGTGTTCTGTCAGTGCTCTCTTGATTCGGGAAAACAAAACAATGGCGACCGGGGACAAGTCAAGATGTGCAAGGTTAGTGCAGCCTCCTCGCGTTGCTGTTTTTGAAATACACCTATATTCTTCAGACCATTGTGAAGTGCTTGGCAGAGGGTAATCCTCATTGTATCATATATATAGGACTTCGTTCCATTCGCGTATGGAGTGCCGGACGACTGATTGTTTGAAAGCCTAAAGCGTTGCAATTAGTCTTAGCTTGGTGATCCCTTGTTGTTGTTGTGGTCTTCAGTCCTGAGACTGGTTTGATGCAGCTCTCCATGCTACTCTATCCTGTGCAAGCTTCTTCACCTCCCAGTACCTACTGCAACATACATCCTTCTGAATCTGCTTAGTGTATTCATCTCTTGGTCTCCCTCTACGATTTTTATGCTCCACGGTGCCCTCCAATGCTAAATTTGTGATTCCTTGATGCCTCAAAACATGTCCTACCAACCGATCCCTTCTTCTAGTCAAGTTGTGCCACAAACTTCTCTTCTCCCCAGTCCTATTCAATACCTCCTCATTAGTTACGTGATCTACCCACCTTATCTTCAGCATTCTACTGTAGCACCACATTTCGAAAGCTTCTATTCTCTTCTTGTCCAAACTAGTTATCGTCCATGTTTCACTTCCATACATGGCTACATGGCTACACTCCATACAAATACTTTCAGAAACGACTTCCTGACACTTAAATCTATACTCGATGTTAACAAATTTCTCTTCTTGAGAAACGCTTTAATTGCCATTGTCAGTCTACATTTTATATCCTCTCTACTTCGACCATCATCAGTTATTTTACTCCCTAAATAGCAAAACTCCTTTACTACTTTAAGTGTCTCATTTCCTAATCTAATTCCCTCACCATCACCCGACTTAATTTGACTACATTCCATTATCCTCGTTTTGCTTTTGTTGATGTTCATCTTATATCCTCCTTTCAAGACACTGTCCATTCCGTTCAACTGCTCTTCCAAGTCCTTTGCTGTATCTGACACAATTACAATGTCATCGGCGAACCTCAAAGTTTTTACTTCTTCTCCATGAATTTTAATACCTACTCCGAAATTTTCTTTTGTTTCCTTTACTGCTTGCTCAATATACAGATTGAATGACATCGGGGAGAGGCTACAACCCTGTCTCACTCCTTTCCCAACCACTGCTTCCCTTTCATGCCCCTCGACTCTTATAACTGCCATCTGGTTTCTGTACAAATTGTAAATAGCTTTCGCTCCCTGTATTTTACCCCTGCCACCTTCAGAATTTGAAAGAGAGTATTCCAGTTAACATTGTCGAAAGTTTTCTCTAAGTCTACAAATGCTAGAAACGTAGGTTTGCCTTTTCTTAATCTTTCTTCTAAGATAAGTCGTAAGGTTAGTATTGCCTCACGTGTTCCAACATTTCTACGGAATCCAAACTGATCTTCCCCGAGGTCGGCTTCTACCAGTTTTTCCATTCGTCTGTAAAGAATTCGCGTTAGTATTTTGCAGCTGTGACTTATTAAACTGATAGTTCGGTAATTTTCACATCTGTCAACACCTGCTTTCTTTGGGATTGGAATTATTATATTCTTCTTGAAGTCTGAGGGTACTTCGCCTGTCTCATACATCTTGCTCACCAGATGGTAGAGTTTTGTCATGACTGGCTCTCCCGAGGCCATCAGTAGTTCTAATGGAATGTTGTCTACTCCCGGGGCCTTGTTTCGACTCAGGTCTTTCAGTGCTCTGTCAAACTCTTCACGCAGTATCTTATCTCCCATTTCGTCTTCATCTACATCCTCTTCCATTTCCATAATATTGTCCTCAAGTACATCGCCCTTGTATAAACCCTCTGTATACTCCTTCCACCTTTCTGCCTTCCCTTCTTTGCTTAGAACTGGGTTGCCATCTGAGCTCTTGATATTCATAAAAGTTGTTCTCTTCTCTCCAAAGGTCTCTTTAATTTTCCTGTAGGCAGTATCTATCTTACCCCTAGTGAGACAAGCCTCTACATCCTTACATTTGTCCTCTAGCCATCCCTGCTTAGCCATTTTGCACTTCCTGTCGATGTCGTTTTTGAGACGTTTGTATTCCTTTTTGCCTACTTCATTTACTGCATTTTTATATTTTCTCCTTTCATCAATTAAATTCAATATTTCTTCTGTTACCCAAGGTTTTCTATTAGCCCTTGTCTTTTTACCTACTTGATCGTCTGCTGCCTTCACTACTTCATCCCTCAAAGCTACCCATTCTTCTTCTACTGTATTTCTTTCCCCCATTCCTGCCAATTGTTCCCTTATGGTCTCTCTGAAACTCTCTACAACCTCTGGTTCTTTCAGTTTATCCAGGTCCCATCTCCTTAAATTCCCACCTTTTTGCAGTTTCTTCAGTTTCAATCTGCAGTTCATAACCAATAGATTGTGGTCAGAATCCACATCTGCCCCTGGAAATGTCTTACAATTTATAACCTGGTTCCTAAATCTCTGTCTTACCATTATATAATCTATCTGATACCTTTTAGTATCTCCAGGATTCTTCCAGGTATACAACCTCCTTTTATGATTCTTGAACCAAGTGTTAGCTATGATTAAGTTATGCTCTGTGCAAAATTCTACAAGGCGGCTTTCTCTTTCATTCCTTCCCCCCAATCCATATTCACCTACTATGTTTCCTTCTCTCCCTTTTCCTACTGACGAATTCCAGTCACCCATGACTATTAAATTTTCGTCTCCCTTCACTACCTGAATAATTTCTTTTATCTCGTCATACATTTCATCAATTTCTTCATCATCTGCAGAGCTAGTTGGCATATAAACTTGTACTACTGTAGTAGGCATGGGCTTTGTGTCTATCTTGGCCACAATAATGCGTTCGCTATGCTGTTTGTAGTAGCTAACCCGCAGTCCTATTTTTTTATTCATTATTAAACCTACTCCTGCATTACCCGTATTTGATTTTGTATTTATAACCCTGTAATCACCTGACCAAAAGTCTTGTTCCTCCTGCCACCGAACTTCACTAATTCCGACTATATCTAACTTTAACCTATCCATTTCCCATTTTAAATTTTCTAACCTACCTGTCCGATTAAGGGATCTGACATTCCACGCTCCGTTCCGTGGAACACCAGTTTTCTTTCTCCTGATCTGGTGATCCCTATGGTAACAATATGTACGGGGTTGTAGTACCTTTGCAGATCCGTCACTCAAACCTAGTTGTAGAAACCTTGTGAACAGACTTTTACGCAATAGCTTCCGTCAGTTGTCAAGCGTCGGCCAGTTTAGTTTTTCACCACGTGCCTGATGTTCCCCTGCGTCCAACAATCATGTGACATTCGTTCTGCAGTCCTTCGTAAACGTCAAGTATTCGCTGTTGGTCATATTTGTCACGGCTCCCACGCATCAGGCCAATATTCTAGCGTGAGTCGCACGAGTGTTTCCTAACCAGTCTCCTTTGTAGACTGATGGCATTACCTAGAATCCTACCACCTGCTTTACCTACAGCAGAGCCTACGAGATCGTCCCATTTCATAACACTATAAATTGTTACGCTCAGGTATGTGACTGTAGGCTTTCCCGGCGTAAACTATTAATGAAGGTTTCTCGGGTCTCCAGCCGGGTGGTAGCGTTGATATCTCGCGACTTTTCGGGAAGTGTCGTACTACCCATCTTCTGGCGAATTCAGAAGATGGGTAGTATGACACTTCCCGAAACATCGCGAGATATCAACGCTACCACCCGGCTGGAGACCCGAGAAAACTTTATCAATGTTACGCTCAGGTGTTTGTATGAGTTGATCGATTCCAATTGTACCTTGCTGGTACTGCTGTCATAACGTTCCACGTTTTTTCGTTTTGTGAAACGCACAGCTATACATATCTGACCCAGCAAAATGAATTGCCAGTCTTTGCACCACTTTGAAATACAACCAAAAGCTGATTGAATATATTTGCAGCGTTCTTTAGACAGTACCTAATTTTAGATAATTGCATAATCTGTGTAATTTCTGAGGTTAATGTTGTCTACAGGTCGTTAATGCACCCCAACAGCAAATATCCCAACACATTTTATTGAGACATGCGTGAAGTTAGTTCTGCATCTGTCGATGACTTTCCGCCCAAGATGAAATGCCCCGTGCACTCTAGCAGGAACTCCTCAATCCAATCACAAATTTTGTGTGATACCGCACACAATCGTACTTTAGATAATAGCGTATGTGCGATACTGAGTCAAATGCTTTTCAGAAATACTGTATCCACCAGCTTTGATCCACGATTTTCAGAATGTTATGCGAGAAAGGCTCGAGTTGGGTTTCTCAAGGGCAGGTACTTCAGCTGCAAATACTGTTTAGAATCTTACAGAATGACAGTGGCTAGAATATTGCCTGAAACGGCAGCTAGACTGCGGCGCTGTCTTTTCTGATGCAGTTCACTCTTTATTTCAGTGTTTTAATCAGTTACACGTGAGGAGCACCGTCGGTGCAAGCTCGTGTCGGAGCGCCCCCTTACCAGGTGTACCTGTATGAAATGAGCGTTTTTTTGTGAAAATGAAACACTAATTTTGAATTGAAAAGTAAAAACATTTTATTCAAAGTACTGACCATTGCTTTCTATACATTTTGACCACCTTTCTGGCAATTTGTGGACACTACGCCAATAGAAATGTCCGTCTTTTGACGCAAACCAATCAGACACCAAATTTTCGACCTCTTCGTAGGAGTCGAAGTGTTCCTCAGCCAATGCGTTTCCCATTGATGAAAACAAATGGTAGTCGGATGGGGCCAAGTCTGGTGAATACGACGGGTGGGGTAGCAGCTCCCAGCCAAGTGTTTTGATTGTATCCTGAACCAGTTTTGCTTTGTGTACAGGTGCATAGTCGTGTAAAAAAAATTACTTTGCCATGTCTTCTGGCCAATTCTGGTCTTTTTTTGATCAATGCATAGTTCAAATTGATCATTTGTTGTCTGTAGCGATTAGTATTCACAGTTTCACCGGTTTTTAGAAGCTCATGATACACCACACCTTTCTGATCCCACCGAACACAGAGCATTGTCTTCTTGCCGAATCGATCTGGTTTTGCAGTCGGTGTTGATGGTTGTCCCGGATTAACCCATGATTTTTCCCGTTTAGGATTCTTAAAATAAATCTATTTTTCATCGCCAGTAACAATTCGATGCAAAATTGATTTTCTTTCATGTCTTTGAAGCAAAATTTGACAAATGGCTTTTCGGTTTTCCATCTGTCTTTCATTCAGTTCATGTGGCACCCTTTTTTCACACTTTTGGATCTTTCCCACAACTTTGAAACGGTCAGAAATTGTTTGTTGTGCAACATTTAGCATTGCTGCCATTTGCTTCTGACTCAAAGTATCATCTTCATCCAATATTGCTTGCAATTCGGCGACTTCGAACTTTTTTGGTGGCCTTCCACGTTCTTCATTTCTTAAATAAAAATCATTATTTCTGAACCGTTGAAACCATCTTTTGCATGTTGCTTCTGATAGAGCATGATCACCATATGCCTCGACAAGCATTCGATGCAACTCTGCAGCACTTTTTTCAAATGAAACCAAAAAATTAATGCTTTCCGCAAATCATCACTTTATGGTACAAAATTCGACTTTGTTAACACGATGAAAACATATGATGTTGTTTGTTCCATGACTTGATGTATACTTAATATCTTTGACAGATATCATACCAACCAAACAAAAAAAAATTGAAGCTCGTTCACAACAAATGTTCACTATCGACACATTTGTATCTTAAAGCTCATTTCCTACCGGTACACCTGGTCTCAAAGAGCACAATGAGCATAGAATTTGCTTTTGACTTTCTCATACATGCGTTTTTGGAGTGAGAAGTGGCTGACACGTGCCACTACGACATTTCACGGTAAGGCGGAACTACAGGTTCGAGTTCCCGTCTGGAGCACATTTTCACTCGTCAGTACATATTCTTTATATGCAATATCCAAGCAGTAATCTTTAATTACAAGTGGTTAAATGAAGAAAAAACTTAATATGCAAGTCACTATGAGTCTTTAAAGTTGATTAAACACTGTAACAAGCTAGCACAAAAAAATATTTTTGAATAATTGAAGCTTAAATAAAAACACCAAAGCAGCTGAATCACTGCCAACACTAAAGTGAATGGTTCTGAACTATTTCTTACGCTTCTTACGACATGGTATCACTGCCTATGGAAATTAAAGAAGGTCACAAATATATCAAAGTCTGTGGTCCTCTACGGAAGCGTGACAGGGCAGCTTCCATTACCAACATGCAAAATGTTTCATGTACGATACAAACGCTCTCTCCAGCGCATAGCTTTAATCAACACTGGGAGACAGGCTTCGATTATCGCATATGATCCACACCATTCCTCAGACTTTGTCACGTGGCGTATCGGATTTAGATTTGTGTTCGATAAAAGAGTGGACCTCTCATTGTTTTCTTTTAAACTGACTTGTTCCTCTTAGACCTATTATCAGTAACGTTGGTACTTCGACAGAATGAATAGAAAAACACCTTGCTAATATGATTGAGTTTCAGTTACTGTGATATTCCAATAAGTTCTGATGTGGTCTCTCTCTTCACTCTCGTTCCTTTGTCTGATTCGTTACGGTTAATTGAGGTTAGGTTTGTTGTTGTATTAACGAACCTATTGCGACGTGTGTTGACCTCTATTTACTTTTTATTCAATGACCAGCACTAAACAGACAAATGGAGTTGCGAAGGAGAATATGTTGTCACCTGTTACTGCCAATTTGCGGAAGATGTTCGAGCAACGTACCTTCGAGTTGGTGGCATTGAAACTTGTGTGTTTCTTCAGATATTTACGTTATTTGGCCTGATGTAAGTGAGAATTTAACCGACATTTTAGAACATCTGAATTCAATCCACACGATTTCTCGTTTCACAGTAGAGGTGGAAAAGGAGGCTGCCCTTGCTGACTGATGACCTCAGATGTTAAGTCCCATAGTCCTCAGAGCCATTTGAGCTGCCTTCGCTTCCTTGACGTGTTGGTCAGGAGGCAGGTTGATCGTGCCTTGGGACAGGTCATTTAAAGGTAGCCAACTCATACAGTCGTATCGGCTGACTGATAACTGGCACTATCCGGCTCAGCGTGAAGGACACTCGTACCTTGGTTCACACGGCGCACATCATCTCAGACCACGAAAGTTTGCCAGCTGAGAGTTAGCCCTCTCGACGTCACATCCATTTTAGTGGTTATAATGAAAGACAGATCAGACGCGTGTTGCGCCACCTACCAATCGTGAATCAGGTGAGTGATGCTAACAACGAAGGTGCACAAAAGTTACGGGTTTCTGCCTTACGCAGGAAGATTTCCAGCAGAATTCGTCGTGTTCTGCGGAAATACGAGGTGAAACGTTTTTCGACCACCATCTAAAAATAGGGTCCTTTAGGATCTGTAAAGGGTGGTCTTGTTTTGCGAGAGTTGTTGTGTAAATCGTAATCCTTGCAGTTGTGGCATGTCATACGTCGGTCAGACCATCAGGACCGTGGAAGTCCGATGTACTGAGCATAAGCGGCGCAAGCACTTGCAACAGTCGAGCAAATCTGCTATTGCAGAATATTGCCTTGGCACCGGTCATCTTGTGGAATATAGCAACACGGAGATTCTGGCATGTGCTTGCACCTATTGGGATGATCTTAAGGAAGCAGGTGAAATTAAATTAGCAACTGACCTTATAAATAGCACATGTTGGTTATTAATATTAACTGTGATGACCTGTGACGTTGACATCCTTGATTTTTGGCTGTGTGATGGCGCTAGTGTCAACAGCATTTATGTATATGTGTGTGTGTGTGTTTTATCTTTAGACGTATGCTCTCTCCAAATAGAGGTTTTAAATTCCCTTGCCGTGCAGGATTAGCCGAGCTGTCTGAGGGCGCTGCAGTCATGGACTGTGCGGCTCGTCCCCGACGGAGGTTCGAGTCCTCCCTCGGGCATGGGTGTGTGTGTTTGTCCTTAGGATAATTTAGGCTAATTAGTGTGTAAGCTTAGGGACTGATGACCTTAGCAGTTAAGTCCCATAAGATTTCACACACATTTGAATATTTTGTTTTAAATTCCCCTGCACAGCGCTTACTTGCTGCAGTCTTGCCTTGAAAATGACAGGGTGTTCACCTGTCGAAATATTGGCGTTTGTCGAAGACATCACCTGGCTGCGTTGTCGCAAGTTATTTGAACATTTGATACGTCGGAAGAAACTCAAGTTTCGCAGTGTTACATTGTTCATTTATTTCCAAATTTGTTAACTGAATCACCACACCCAACACACACACACATTATTTCATAATGTAACAATAAACACACTATCAAGTGATAACAGAACAATGGCGACAAGGTCTGGTTTCCATTTTGTGTTCCACAACTTCCCATTATCGTGACCGAAAAATTGAGTTAGCATCACTCTGTAATGAGCGACATGTTGAGCTCCGATAAAGGATAAGAGGGTGGTATCATTCGTTGCAGAGCTTTCCAATAAGATTTTCCACAAAAGAATAAAAAACTTCACAGTGCGACAGTATTGCGTGAAATGGCAGATACGTTTTATTATTGCCTTTGGTACGTGTGTCACGTATTTTACCAATTCCTTCCCCTATATTATCTAAGTAATTCTTCAATTTATAGAATGTATTGTTTAACAGGTGCTTTTCAACTGTGTTGCTAAACAAGTTCGTTTCAGTAATCTCTTTAATGTCTCGATTCATTTATTGTATGGAGGCAATATTTACATATGTTTGGGGTTTCATTCGCATACTGCATAATATGTACGCTATGAAGGGTGTCTCGCAAACTTCAAAGGTCGATGTTATACATTTGTAGATGTTTCTAAGCTGAGTAATTGCAGATAAGTAACTAATGGATTGGAATGATTATTTAGTTTCTTTTGTAGCCATAAACTATTTAAACCTTTTATAAGGACTAAGGTGGTCAAGTATGTAAAGTACACGATCTTAATTTTCAATATATTTGTCTTGGTCGCTCATTTATAAAACAATGACAAATTTGGATTGTTCAAGCAGTCATCTTCATGATGTCTGCTTTTTGTTCAATTTGCATATAGCAAGTGCGCGTTTCATAGGCAAGTTGATGAGCACTTGTCAGTGAATCTTCTCCAGCACGGTGTAATTCCACAAATTCTGCTGTAGTGGGGCGATCACACTGTTGTAAAAATAATTCAAAAGCCAAGATCGCTTAAATACTGTTTACTGGCTGACCGGTTCCAACACACTAAAGGTGCCATCATCGGATCTGAATGTTAATCTTCATTAAGATCAGATGATGGCACCTTTAGTGTGTTGGAACCGGTTATCCTGTAAACAGTGTTAAAGCGATCTTGGTTTTTTAATTATTTCTTAAAGATTTCTTCTAACGAGGAAGACGTCGATTATCATTACATTCGTCCGGTTTTCTGGGCATTACATCCTGCTACATCACACATCAAACGCATGCGTGTAATGAGCAATACTCCAACTGGGACAACCAGCTATGAACGGTAAGCAGAGATCATTTGCCCCGTGGACATAGAAAAACGACGTCTACTGTTTTCCAAAGTAATGACAACAAGGTGCACAGGGAATTATTTCTTACAAAACATAAGCAATCTGCAAAACAATGCCGCACATACACTGCGTTCTCAAGCCCTTGCACTGCCTGAAATATTGATTTTCGAACACTGATTTCGTATCTCAAAATACTCAACTTAGGATCCTGTACAGCCTTAGAATTTTTGGCCTTATCTGTTGGGCTGTCAATGGTTAAGAAAACGACGGATGGTGCTAGTAACACCACCGATCTCACCAGCAAGTAAACAACTTGGTTGCATTCCTCTGCAGCATTTTGGATAGAGCATGAGTTTCAATGTACCACACCTTACAGTGTGTGACAGACGGTACATTATCGTTTTCCTCCTTTAATTCTCCATTCACGAATACTGCTCGGGAAGAAAGACTGTTTCTGCGTGTCCGTATGATCTCGAATTTATCTGATTTTTACATCATGGTTCCTTTCCGACATAGATGCGGGAGGAGGTAATATATTGCTTGTCTCTTATAGCAACGTTCGCTCTCATACTGCAACAGTGAAATTCTTCGTAATGTACTGCGCATTTCTGGTAGTGTCTACCACTGGGCTTTGATGAAAGCTCTCGCACTTATTGGACGAACCCATGGCGGTGCACACTGGTCTTCCTTGGATATTTTCCTCTATTTGCTGTAACTCTCAAAGATCCCAAGCCGACGGGCACACTCGAGAATCGGTGGAATATTTTCGGAATTACATTTTTCAGAACAAAATTAAATCGTCAGTTGCAGATATAATTTTTTATTACGCTTACAGAATATCAGGCCAGCTTTATGAATGGACTGAGGACATCCTAGTCTAATAGTAAGAACTAAACTCTTCGATATTAACGATGTGAGATTCTCTTATGTAAAAGTAACTTCAAGCGCTCTCCAAGGGATTGTTATAGACCCACTGTTGATTACTATGTATATAAATGATCTGGTTGATAACGCCGAAACTTTTTGAGGGGGATTATTTCAGTAAGCATCAGTGTTGATAATCTATAAGGCACTCGAACAATAATGATCCCTTCCCCCTGTTTATGAGTAACGATGAACATTTATCTGTGCTCAGGGTCAACTGGCAGTACCTGTACTAAATGTTGATCCTCTGCAGATCTTCCAGCGTTTCACTACAATTTAATGAAGCTGTTACAGTAGTTTCCTAATTTCAGTATCATCGGCGAACAGCATCAAAGAGTTTCGGCGTTATCAACCAGATCGTTTACATACGAGTAAGTAGTAATCAAAAGTGGCTCTATAGTACTCCATTGGAGGACGCTTGAAGTCCCTTGTACATCTGACAATCTCTTCTCGTTAAGATCGGAGAGTTTACTCCCATCTACTAGATTAGGGCGTTTTCAGTCCATTCATAACGCTGGTCCGATATTCAGCAAGCGCGCATTTTATTTGGAAGGCGAAAGAGGGGAACAGTATCGAACGCCTTACGGAAGTCACAGAGCACATCTGATTCAGGAACAGAAGAGTTTCTTGGACCACGGCCTTACATCCCGAAAGGTTCACCAGCAGCTACCTGCGCTTCGTTATATACGGCGTGGCCGAGGAAGAATGGTCAATATTCAGGAATATGACAGGACTAATCATTCGAAGCAAAAAATTTCAGACGTGCGTATGACGAATTCCGAAAGGTTTCCGAGATAGGAAACATACGATGTACGTTGTTAGTCATTTTATTTGTTATTCAATACATGGTCAGGTTTACACACGTACATATATACAATAGTTGGTAAACATTACAGGACGCCTTACACAAAGTATCAATTGAAAAAAAAGTATTTTTAACACATTTTAGCCTCTAGGCATAATCGTACACATCACATTACAGCTATTGTGCACTTCAGAATAGATGTTCGAATATCCCACCATCAACTCAATGGAGCGAGGTGGTGCAGTGGTTAGCACACTGAACTCGCATTTGGGAGGGTGACGGTTCAAACCCGCGTCCGGCCATCCTCAATTAGGTTTTCCGTGATTTCCCTAAATCGCTTCACGCAAATGCCGGGATGGTTCCTTTGAAAGGGCACAGTCGTCTTCCTTCTCCATCCTTCGCTAAGCCGATGGGACCAATGACCTCGCTGTTTGGCCCTCTCCCCGGAATCAACCAATCAACTCAATGCATTTGTGCTCTGTTGTGAGAACATGTTGAGTCGCTTGTCTCTGTACGTTTCCTAATGATGGTAGCAGCTTCCAAGAAGCGACAAAACAGTTCATCTCGTGTATTCACCTTTCTTTCGTACACCTCAGACTTCATACAACCTCGTAAACAAAAATCTAATGATGTAAGATCTGGGGATCTTGGTGTTCAGTTAATTATACTACCACGACCAATCAAACAGTTACGGTGAGCGCTATTAAGATGTTCCCTCACGCGCCTGGTAAACTATGGAGGGGCTCTGTCATGTTCGAAGTACATTGCAGTCCGCATGGCCAAAGGAACGAATTTTCCAAATTCTATGCCTTCATTCGTTCGTCTAAAATGACTGTACCTAACAACATCTTACATTAAATGAATTCTATCAGGGAAACCATTCGCAATAGGGCGTGCGTCTACATGAAATTTTTTGCTTCAAATGAGCGTGTCTTTCATCTCCCTGAATATCGATCACTATTCATCCTGGGACAACCTGTATAACCCTCTGGATTTCATGGATGAAGACAACAACGTGAGTTTGCGGTATCCATGTTGATTCTTATAGTGGAGATTTTCAGTCTCCAAAATGGTCTTAATACGCGAGCATAAAATGCGTTCCACATTTGAATCGATAAAATCAGAAATCCCTTATGTCCAGCACCAAGCATTTTTCGGAAGAAGCAAAAACATAATTATCGGAAGGGTTAATAGTTGAAAGTTGTTGAGAAAAATCTCACATTTTCTACTACTGTATGTTATTCTATACCCAAAAGGTTGCACATACCTACTATAAGAATCTAAATGTTAATATGTATAACTATTAGACATGAAGGGTTTTTGCTAAAAAGTGTGGACATGAGAGTTTCTATATAAAATTAATTACAATAAATTACGTTTTATTAACATATCAATAACAAAATAGCGTACAATGTGTGCTACTATGTATGTACGATATAGAATATTGCACAACATGAACGTTTTCACAATCCTCATCATGTTTTTATGAATGGAAAGTCCAAAAATCTGTCCATAAAATGGTCTCACTTGCGTTTCTTCGGACAGGTAGGGCCGAAACTTCCTGATATGTTCCATTTTCTCTTGACTGATGGAGATATGGTCGTTGTAGACTCTTAATGTAGGATATGCAGGTGAAATTCCTTTTGACAAGTTGAACGTTGATATTGCCACCGATCGATGAAAGGCTTTGCTGTCACTATACCTCTCACGCTTTTCATGAATAGAAATTGGTTGTATTGTGAGACCATACATTTGGATTTCTTGTGTGATGGCACATTGGCTCCTTTGGTTTCCTCAGAAACAAAAACCTTTTTGTAGTACTGAGGCCACCAGTCATATAAGTTCTTGATGTCAGAGGTTTCAACTATTTTCACTTCAAATTTATTTTCGACACTTGACTATAGAATAAATATTATAATTCTTTAAGAGTGCAGATATAGTTAGTCTTTTTTATCTTCCTCTTCAGTAGTTGAATCTTAAAGTCCGTATCACAGGATAGGTATGAGCGGCCCCGATTTGGAAACAATGTGTTAGTGTTTCAAATCTCCCTATAGACACCAACATAAGTAAGACACGAACAAGGATATGGTTTTATACTTTCCACCACATCTGTCTGAGTAGACGCACTGATGTTTTACTTTGAGGCTGACTTTCTCTTCAATATAATCAAAGTGAAAGAAGCAAACGCATTAGGTCCTTTCTTCGCAATACGTTCGTGGTGAAGGCAGAAACCGGCAGTTTTGCTTTTGAGGCAATGGATGTTAAAAACATTCACTGTCAGGAATCGCAGAGAAAAGATTTCTTGCACTAGAGTGGCAGGAAGCATTACATTTCGTATAAAATCAAACTTTAACCCAGTCACATCGTCACGAGTTTTTGCTAGTTCTTCACCTTCTTCAAGTTTAGACTAAAAGTTCTTAGCTTGACGCTTATATACCATCAATCCTGTCGCATCAGCTCTTTTGGCATTGAGTGTTTGATGAGGACTTCTAAGAACCAGATACAAAAGGTGTCAATCTGGACTTGTCCAAATTTCAGATCAAAGTTTTCATGGAATATCCTCATGTAAAACCAGTAACTTACACACTCAGATGATTCACTCTACTGGGGCCTTAACTCTGGATGCATTTGCAGAAATGCTTGCCATATACATATGTTAGTTCCTTTGGTTTGCTTCTCCGTGCTTTGCATCTCAAGAAATATAAAATAGTCAACATGCGCAGGAAAAATAAATCTAGATTCCTAGCTAGAAGAAGATAGAAAATAACCTTAACACATTTTGGATTAATATACTGAAGAGCCAAAGAAACTGGTCCACCTGCCAAGTACCATACAGGACCCCTGCGATCACACAGAAGTGCCACAACACAACGTGGCATGAACTCGACTAATGTCTGAAGTAGTGATGGAGGGAACTGGCACTACGAATCCTGCAGGGCTGTTCATAAATCAGTAACAGTACCAGGGGTGGAGATCTCTTATAACCAGCACATTGCAGGGCATCCCAGATATACTCAATAATGTTTATGTCTGCGGAGTTTGGTGGCCAGCGGAAGTGTTTAAACTCAGAAGAGTGTTCATGGAGCCACTCTGTAGCACTTCTGGGTGTGTGGGGCATCGCATTGTCCTGCCGGAATTGACCAAGCCCGACGGAGTGCACAGTGGACACGAATGGATGCAAGTGATTAGCAGCATGCTTACGTACATGCCACCTGTCAGAGTCGTATCTAGACGTATCAGGGGTCCATATCACTCCAACTGCACACGCCTTACGCCATTACAGAGTCCCCACCAACTTGGACAGTCCCTTGCTGACATGCAGGGTCCATGGATACCTGTACACATCCATCCACTCGATACGATTTGAAACGAGACTAATCCGACCAGCAACATGTTTCCAGACACCAACAGTCCAATGTCGGTGTTGACGAGCCCAGCTGAGGTGTAAAGCTTTGTGTTGTGCAGTCATCACCGGTACACGAGTGACCTTCGGCTCCGAAAGCCCATATCGACGATGTTTCGTTGAATGGTTTGCACGCGGAACCTTGTTGTTGTCTCAGCATTGAAACCTCCAGCAATTTGCGGAAGGGTTACACTTCCATCACGTTGAACGATTCTCTTCAGTTATCGTTGGTCCCGTTCTTGCAGGATCTTCTTCCGACCGCAGCGATGTTGGAGATTTGATATTTTACCGGATTCCTGATACGGTATACTTAGAAAATAAAGTAAACTACCAAGGGAACGAACGAAAAATCAAAGAGAATGATATTTTCACTCATAAAATGTAGAAACGCCTCATGTCACTGGACATTAGCGTTTTTGAACAAAACATTAAAATTTACCGTTTCATAACACGGAAAACATAAAGTGGATATGATGTATTTCTATCAAAATCAGTTTCACTACCTACATTATCCGCCATTATCTCATTTTACGAAAAATGTGGTCATGAAGAGTTAAAGTTTTATCGATTCATTTCTGCAACACTTTGACGTCAGCGACTTGAGACCGAAGTTACGTGTTACTGTCAGGTGACCCTTTTGGAAAACGTGAAGGTTCTGTTTCATTTACATGGGTCTGGAAAGTTCAGTTGCACCGGCGCAGGGTCACCTGCGGAGCAAGTTTTTCGCATAATCAATAGTAAATTATAGAGATATATCGTCGGAGATTGCCTTTCCTCTGCTATTTTAGATAACGACAAACATTTTGTACCCAGGAGAGATTTCTTTCGTACTGCATGCAATGATTTCTTACGCTCTGGTTCTAATTGGATTCTAATATAGTGAGATTTCGCTAAAAGCCTGAAATAGTGGTACAAACTCGAGATATAAAGTTCTGAGATTAACATGCCGAGAAGTTTTTCTCGGAAGCATAGTACATATTCTCTAATTAATTTATAAAATAAAGAATACACATAATCAAGAGCTCAGTAAATAACGACACATGTTTCTGCCTTTGCTCGTCATCTTAGAGTTTTTATGAGTCATGCTGACGGCGTGCACTATTGTAGCTGTGAAATTGTGTTGGATAGTCGTCCAAGATATGGACTCTTAACAATGAAACTGATGTACAGACAAGAGTCACGTTGCACGTCTCATTCGGCTGACTTTCTTGTTGCCTTCCCACTCTCCTGAAATTGGAAATTATTTGTAAAATCATATCTGATTTGCCATGGTACCATGTTTCCGACCACCTAGCAAACAGGCATCCTGATCCGATGACTGCAAGAAGAAGAATGATGATGGCTGTGCGTTCCAAGCAAGGTTCCCTTCGTTTTTCGCGGCCAAGAGTCGCTTTAGGCAGCCACGTCCGTTACGTTCATACAAGAGACTTGCGAAAATGATGTCTGCCACGAACCTCTTGGCTCTCTCCAAGGGGCGCAGAGTTTCTCTACATCGCAGAGTATACCGTGTCCTTTTCTTCTGCTCTTTATGGATGCGTGTCTCAATGACCGAAGGAGCTTCACGGGAAAAAGGAATTTCGCAATGAGCACTTTGCTGTGCAAATTAATCGATACTCTGCACTTTCAGTAATGCCATTAGAATTACAGATTGTGATCGGTTAACCGAGTAAAGATGCGCGCGTTTCGTGGTGGGAGACGTCCGTCGTCACCATGGGACATGACATGTATCTGGAAAGCAGTCTCTTAGGGTACCTTCTCAAAGGCCGCCCCAGCTTGTAACTCGGTGGCTGCTGCATTTTTGCGTCCGCCGCTCGCCGTTCAACGCGCTACATATTCTCCCATAGGCAGCTTTACAGGGCGAAATCTTTGTCACTACTACCTGCCTCTCGTCACTAACTCCCTGTTCCATGCTTTCGAGGCAGCCCTCCCGGTTCTTACAACCATAAGTTGTTAAATTAAAAATGCCACTCGACTCTGTCCTTACCTTCGATAAATTTTTAGGGGTTGTAAAGCGCTGAGCACCGTCCTAACACAGCTTTAATTGCGATTAAACTTCGGAGATCGTCTGATTTTTCTTTGTTGAAAGCTGTGAAGATACGGTGTACTTCTTCTATCTTCCCGGAAGTTAATCAGATTTATTCAGAATTTTAACAGTTTTTCAACGTATCTCAATGGACTTCTGCATAGAAATGCCATTGAAGTGCATTGGGCAGTATTTGCAACTTAGCCAGACGCACTTGTATCAGAAACTACGGCATCTACATTCATCGGGCATCTTCGTGGTTTGCAGAAAGATATGTAGGTGTTTTTACGCTTGATGGAAGATTGCGATTTGATATACTGTAAACTTATTCCTATGCCAGGCCTTCCATCTAGCAATCAAAGCAGACTGTACAACCGCATTACTAGAAGACAATAACCTCCATTCTTGTTAGTCAGTTGGCTCTAAGCCATTCCTTTTGTTTGTGTAGCTAACTAATCCCTCCCATATGAACAATCGAGTAATAATGCATACTCTTCGTAGTTTCCTTATGTACCCCTGATGACGATGATAAGGCAAATCGCGGTAATATCGTCTCAAGAAGACGCTATTGTCCAACGGTATACAGGAAAAGTAAGCAGCTGCTTTGTCAGGCTTCCAGCGTGCATTGCATCATGTTGTCGGTATCCAACAACTCCAACAGTAGCTAACACGATAATTCGAATTATCTCTGCACAAATCCAAATAGCGCGTAGTTCCTGGTACGGCTGTTCAGATTTCATTATGTTGCCTAAAGAGTGTAGCTTCAAACATTTCATCCCTATAGAATGCATGTCGGCAAATATTGGGAGTCGCATCTCTTAGTCTTCTCGTGCCCAGTCCACTTACTAAGAAGCCAGGGCTGACTTTTCCTTTATACTGTTGGGCAATAGTGTCTTCTTGAGACGCTATTCCGGCGATTTGCCTTACCGCCGTCATCAGGTGGTACATAGCAGTAGTGGACTCGGCACGAGAACACAAAGAGACGCGACTCCTAATATTTGCCGACGTGCATTCTACAAGGGTGAAATGTTTGAAGATGCACTCTTTAGGCGACATAATGAAACCAGGAACTATGTGATATTTCGATTTGTGCAAAGATAATTCGAATTATCGTGTTGGCTAGTGTTGGATTTTCGGATACCGAAGAGTATTAATATTCAGGCTCACAAATGTCTGTCCATTCGTCTGAAACGAAGGAAAACTATCATGGACTATTAAAATATTAGCTATGAATTAGGCAAACGGATGAACAAAATGAAGGAGAGAGTGATATATAGAGAAGAGAAATGACAATAACTAATGGGAATATCACCGGGAACTATATTTAAAAGGAGAATATATCTAGATATATATTAAACAAAATGGCGGATACAATAAAAACATAAAACAACGTGACGAAATGCACGCTGCTAGTCTGACAAAGCAGCTGCTGACTTTTCCTGTATACTACTGTATACCTCAGCCCTGTTTAGTGAAGTTATTCCCTTCACTACAGTTAATGAAATATGGTTTAAGGGATTAAATGGAAGAGTATTAATATTCAGGCTCACAAATGTCTGTTCATTCGTCTGAAACGAAGGAAAACTATCAGGGACTAGTAAAATATTAGCAATGAATTAGGCAAAGGGATGAACAAAATTAAGGAAAGGGTGATATAGAGAAAGAGAAATGACAATAACAAACTAAAGGGAACATCTCCGGGAAAGATATTTAAAAGGAGGTTATATCTAGATATGTATTAAACAAAATGGCGGATACAATAAAAACATAAAAAAACATAGCATACAGTTTTTTCACCGAAAGAAGTGTCATTACCTAGTTTTAAAGATGATCTTCAATCTGGAAATTCGGTGAATACCACTGCATGCAACTGGAATGCGCTTATAACAAGAAGCAGAAATGAAAGGAAATGGACTCATTAAAACACGCGCTTCGCAGATACTTTCACCATCGAGTTTTGATCCGAGTGCTCGGTGACCAATAGATTATGGTTTAAATTTTAGAATTCGATTCGATGTATGGGTATAATAATAAAGAAAAAAATATACACTGAAAACTAGTTTAAGTATTTCATGCCAGAATCCTTGAAATTCACTACAGTTTCGTGGTCGCGTGGACGACACAACCACTCATTTTCCCTTTTTATTCTTATGAACTTACTGGCTGCATTTTTTTGATAATAGTATTTCAGAATCTTCGTTTATTAAGGAATCTCTCAACAACCCGCCTCTTTTTGTTGACTGTTCATTTCATCTGTATTGGAAACAGTAAGAATGCAGCTTTCCAGTCTAACAAACTTCATGCGCTTGCGGGATTATTAAATCGGCAAAGAAATACCACAAAGGTGTTCACAACTGTATTGCATCAACTGACAGTACCGATGCCTGAAGAGCGTAGCGCTGATTCAGTTTCCGTTAACGCCGGCGCCTGTTTTCAAAAAGCTTCGGTACACAATGATACACCCGCTCCACGTAGACAGCTCACTGGACCAACGGCAAACTCTACCGGTTTGCGCACGCGCAGACAGGTTCGTACGTGAACAGATGAGTCACGCCAACCGTGCAACGCACCTGACTGGCAACCTGTGCTTGGCCGATCTACAGGGATATGACTAACCGCCTGCATGTCTCTGAACAACGAATGCAGAAAATCCCGTTCTCAGTGTTGGCGTCTAAAAAATTCAAAATGCAGGACATTACTTCAAAAATGCCCAAGTTTCAGAAGACAATACCTGACATATTTCTTTTTCGCGAAATGGTAACTTTGTCTTCATTTTGAACCATGTATTAAGGATATAAATAATGTAAATAAAAAAAGGATCAGAGTAAATCAAATACAAGTTACAACAACATCAGTCTTACAATTCGCATGTATTAAACTCAAATCGCAAGTGACGCTTACTGAAAGGTATTTTTTCGTTACTGAGCAGCTCTGAGTCAGCTTTTTGTTTTATCTATTTATCACAGGAATTAATCTTAGAGAGAACCAATGAACATCCTCCTGCGTGCACGCTTTTATACAATATGCCATGTGTTTGAAACTGAATTACAGAGTTTACATTCTTCTAACTGATTACATAGGCAGCCAATTCGTCTTCTGTTGCTCATTGAACATTTGTCAATGTTGTGTGATTGACTTGATGTTAGGAAAAATAAAACAAGATAAGTATATCATAGACAATTCAAAATAAATGTCAATGTGCAGCTTCTAAAGAATATTCACCATAGCTTATTTGATTAGAACTAGATACATTGCATGCAGGGCCTAGCACATAGCACTTAACATTGCAGAACTGATCGAATGATTTGGAGCTATCAGTTTCTACATTCTTAGTTTAAAAAATCACCAAAACTAATTTCTTTCAGTTTCTCAAAGTTTAAGCACTGGAATCTTTTAGTCTCTCACGTTGGGCTCGTCTGTTCCTCCAAATAACCTACAGAATTTACGTAAAAGCACAGCACATTTACCATGAAAAGTTTCATCTCTTTGCCATGACCATTTACTTATACTTCATTTACAGCTTGTTCACCTTTTAATAGAAAAACTTTGTCTTCCAGTGCCTCTTTCACTAACGTTAGGGCAGACTTAATGAGTTCCTGCACTAAAACAAAAAATTTCTCCCATTCTCAAGTTGCAACAATTAATAATGGAATACATGCACGGTTCAGGAAAGGAACGTACGGTAGTACCGACGGCTTGATTTGCAGACGGCTTGATTTGCTATTTATGGAACTGAAGTAAGACTTGAGAGGTAGAAACATTTTGAAGAGCCTTTCCGCTTTTAATACTTGCACAAGATGACTTAGGAACTGTTGAAGCCGCGCGGGATTAGCCGAGCGGTCGCGGGCGCTGCAGTCATGGACTGTGCGGCTGGCCCCGGCTAAGGTTAGAGTCCTCCCTCGGGCATGGGCGAGTGTGTTTGACCTTAGGATAATTTAGGTTAAGTAGTGTGTAAGCTTAGGGACTGATGACCTTAGCAGTAAAGTCCCATAAGATTTCACACACATTTGAACATTTGAACTGTTGAAGGTTTATATTCGAAACCAATATTTTCGTATTTCCGTCAGGGTTGTGTACATACAAAAACAATTTAAAATTTTCGTGACCACTGTTTCATTATCTAATGGAAGCATATCTGTTTCATGTCACAAGTAGTGATGGACAACCGGGGCTGAGCAACTAATATCTAAGCTTTCATTCAAGTGTCTTTACAAGGCAGAATAAACAGTCTGTTCAGCCTTACAGACAAGACCACCGAAGTTTACATTGTTTTCTATTAGAAGAATACAATTGGAGGAAATTATATGTTTCTTCAAGGTATCTGAAACATACGCGACAGTTCCGAAAGTTTCATGTGGACGAGCGCCTATTTCTAACGATTTTACTTAGGTATCGTTTTCAAGGCAATACAAAATACAGGCGACAGTTACACGTGAATCAGCAGTCTCTCACAAGTAAATTTGTCCGGTAATGCTGTCTACAAATAGTCCGACGCCGTATCAGTAAGACAGCAAACAACGAATCCAAACAAATCTACCGTCCATAATGTCGTGAGAAACGACCGAACAACTTACAAGAGCTTAGCACACCCATAAACTGTCTGAAACGGATCAACGTAAAGACGCCACTAAATCCGCCGTAGGTTACTATCAAAGGATGTTTTAAGGAAACTTATTGTTGGCTGAAGGCCAGATTCGGAGACTTATTAATGTATTACAGTTTTGAATATTGTTCCTTCGGGAGCGGCAGTTGATCTTACGTGACTGAATTGGCTTTGCAAGACGACAGTAAGGGTGACATTTACAAATTTAAAACTGATTCCTATCAACTGAGTGACCAAAGGTCTAGGGAAGAGTTGTCTTATTTGAATATGCGCCGTGTTAGACACCCGAACGTTGCTGCTCGATGAGGCATATGGCGCATTGGTAGACACGATATCTAAGGAGTCTGTATTGTAGTGAACATTGGTGTTAATGAAAATGGCACCAAGTAGTGATACAATCGATTCTGAACGTGAGATGATATTTGGTGCAAGGGGCATGGCTTACAGCTTGTCGGAGACCGCACGAGACTTTAGGTTTCCTTGCTCAACAGAGTCTAGGGTGGATCTTCAGCATGTTTCATAAGCTTAAGCAGCTGGACAGGACAACCACAGGTGTTTGACGAACGGACTTCACGTCACCCACTTAGAGCAACTATGAGTCAGAGCGCCGACTTTCTGAATGTGGGTCGTCAGGGACCGATTTCTACCAGGACTACACGAAGAGAAAAGCACCACAAAACGACAGCAACATGTGACGGAAATGAAGTCCAGTGCCTTCCCGCGAACTCTTAGTCACTCAGAGTAAATCCCTAGCAGTATATGTGAGTTTCGGGTTATGTAAAGTGATTATTAATAAAAATATAGGTGGACGACGATAGGCAGAGTTACCAGGCACCGTAAACAACAAAACAGTTCCCCCCCCCCCCCCCCCCCAATCCCAAAAAAATCGAGAACTACGACAAATAATAAACAAAAGCTAATAAACAATAATGCTTTCGGAGAAGATGAAGTTGCAGGAGATTTAACAAAGAATGGGGACCGATACTGGTTAAAACAATTTTTTTTGAGTCGTCAGTCTTCTGACTGGTTTGATGCGTTCCACCACGAATTCCTCTCCGGTGCAAGCCTCTACATCGCAGAGTAGCACTTGCAACCTACGTCCACGATTATTTGCTGGACGTATTTCAATATCTGTCTTCCTCTTCAGTTTTTGCCCTCTACAGCTTCTTCTAGTATCATGGAAGTTATTCCCTGATGTCGTAACAGATGTCCTATCAACCTATCCCTTCTCCTTGTCAGTGTTTTCCACATACAGTTTTCTTTTCCTCTCTAATTCTACGCTGACCTCCACATTCCTTACCTTATCAGTCCACCCAATTTTCAACATTTGTCTGCACACCACATCTCAAATGCTTCGAGTCTCTTCTGTTCCGGTTTTCCCACGGCCCCTGTTTCACTAACATACAATACTGTGCTCCAGACGTACATTCTCAGAAATTTCTTCCTCATATGAAGGTCTATGTTTGATATTAGTGGACTTCTCGTGGCCAGGAATGCTCTTTTTGCCAGAGCTAGCCTGCTTTATATGTCCTTTTATATCTCATCTTTGCTCCGTCCGTCATGGGTTATTTTGTTGTCTACGTGGCAAAAGTCCTTAACTTCATCTACTTCGTGATCACCAATCACAGTGTTGAAGTTTCTCGCTGTTCTCATTACTGCTACTTCTCATTGCTTTCGTCCTTCTTCAGTTTACTCTCAATCCATCAGATTGTTCACTCCATACGGCAGATCACTAAGGATAGCAATGTCAGTTGTGAATCCGTCATTTATATCATTTCATTTTGAATTTTAATTCCACTCTAGAACCTTTCCATTATTTCCGTCATTGCTTCTTCGATGTTTAGATTGGACGGTAGGGGCGAAAGACTACATCCTTGTCTTACACCCTTCTTTAATCTGAGCACTTCGTTCTTCGTCTTCCACTCTTATTCTTTTCTCTTGGTTCTTGTTCATGCTGTATATCATCCATCCCCCCCCCCCCCCCCTATTTTCCTCAGAATTTCGAACATCTTACAACGTTTTCCATTATTGAACGCTTTTTCCAAATCGAGAAATCCTATGAACGTCTCCTGATTTTTCTTTCGTCTCGCTTCCATGATCAACCGCAATGTCAGAACTGCCTCTCTGGTGCCTTTACCTTTCCTAAAGCCAGACTGATCGTCATCCAATAGATCCACAATTTTCTTTTCCATTCTTCTTTACTCTGTTCACGTCACCGTTTTGGGTGTGTGAGCTGTTAAGCTGATTGTGCGATAATTCTCGCACTTGTAGGCTCTTGCAATCTTCGGAATTATGTGGATGATATTTTTCCGAAAGTCAGATGGTAAATCACGTCTCTTACATTCTACATACCAAATGCCATCTCACCCAGACATTTTAGAAATTCTGATGGAAACTTGTCTATCCCATTTGTCATATTCGATTCTAAGTCTTCCAAAGCTGTTTTAAATTCTTGTGGTAATACTGGATCCCATTTCTCTTCTACATCGACTCCTTTTTCTTCTTCTATCACGCCATCAGACCAGTCTTCCCCCTTCATAAGGGCTTCCCATGTGCTCTTTCCACGTATCCACTCTCTCCTCTGCGCTTAACAGTGGAGTTACCATTGTGCTCTTAATATTACTACCCTTGCTTATAATTTCATCGAAGGCTGTTTTGAATTTTCTATATGCTGAGTCAGTCCTTCCGGCCCTCATTTCTTTATCGATTTCTTCACATTTTTCATGCAGACATTTCGTCTCAGCTTCGCCTCACTTCCTATTTATTTCATTTCTAAGTGACTCGTATTTAAGGATACCTAAATTTTCCCGAATATTTTTGTGCTTGCTTCTTTCATCAATCAACTGAAGTATTTCTTCTGTTAAACATGGTTTCCTTGCAATTAACTTCTTTGTACCTACGATTTTCTTTTCAACTTCCGTGATTGCCCTTTTTGGAGACGTTCATTCCTCTTCAACTGAACTGCCTACTGAGCTATTCTTTATCGCAATATCTATAGCCTCAGAGAACATTAGCGTATCTCCTCAGTACTTCCGTATCCCACTTCTTTGCGCTTTGATTCCTCCTTGACTAGTCTCATCCACTTCAGCCTACTCCTCATGACTACTAAATTGTGGTCTGAGTCTACATCTCATTCTGAGTACGCCTTACAATCTAGTATCTGATTTCGGAAACTCTGCCTGACCGTGGCGTAATGTAAATGAAATCTACCCGTATCTTCTGGCCTTTTCCAAGTATACCTCCTCATCTCGTGATTCTTAAACAGAGTGTTCGGTGCTACTAGTTGAAATTTTTTGCAGCACTCGTCTTTCTCCTCTCTCATTCCTAGTACTAAGCCCATACTGTTCCGTAACCATTTCTTCTACTCCTTCCCTACAGCAGCATTCCAGTCTCCAGTGACTATTAGATTTTCATCCTCCTTTACGTACTGAATTACCCGTTCAGTATCCTCATATACTTTGTCTCTCCATCTTCAGCTTCCGATGTCGGTATGTATACAATTGTTTAACAATTATTGAACTATAGAAAATAAAATCGCGATAACTTCTGAACGGTTTGCGTTAGGACGCTGAAACTGCTCGGTTGACCGGGGGGGCATGATGGTAATTAGTGTGTGAATACGGTTTGGTTTAGCGACGAAGTTCACTTTCATTTGGATGGGTTCGTCAATAAGCAAAACTGGCGCATTTGCGGGACTGAGAATCCGCATTCCGCGACCGAGAAGTCTCTTCAACCTCAACGGGTGTCTGTGTGATGTGCAATGTCCAATCACGGAATAATCGGTGCGATATTCCTTGATGTTACGGTTACTGTCGAACGGTACGAGACGGTTTTGCAAGATGATTTCATCCCCATTATCCAAAGTGATCCTGATTTCGACAAGATGTGCAAAACGGTATTCGAGACCGTCGAAGCAGGAGAGTGTTTTATGTCCTGGAGGATGACGTCGGCGTCCTCATTCTGTCTGTGGGATACCCAGAGGACACTGGCGTGGGCCTTGAATGGCCGCCATATTCTCCGCATCTGAACACATGCGACTCCCTTTTGTGGGGCTATATTAAAGGCAAGGTGTACAGCAGTTACCGCAAAACCATTGCTGAGCTGAAAAGAGCCATTCAGGAGGTCATCGACAGCATCGATGTTCCGACACTTCAGCGAGTCATGCAGAATTTCGGTATTCGTCTGCGCCACATCATCGCCAATGATGGCAGGCCTATCGAGCATGTCATAAGCTAAATCCGAATATCTGTAGTGACGTTTACATGTTGAATAAAGTGTATGCAACCCGTGGTTTACAACTAATTTACGTTTTTTTCATATTGTTGTTGTTGTGGTCTTCAGTCCAGAGACTGGTTTGTTGCAGCTCTCCATGCTACTCTATCCTGTGCAAGCTTCTTCATCTCCCAGTACCTACTGCAACCTTCATTCTTCTGAATCTGTTTAGTGTATTCATCTCTTGGTCTCCCTCTACAATTTTTACCCTCGGCACTGCCCTCCAATACTAAATTAGTGATACCTTGACGCCTCAGAATATGTTCTACCAAGCGATCCCTTCTTCTAGTCAAGTTGTGAAACAAAATTCTCTTCTCCCCAATTCTATTCAGTACATCCTCATTAGTTATGTGGTCTACCCATCTAATCTCCAGCATTCTTCTATAGCACCACATTTCGAAAGCTTCTATTCCCCAAATAGCAAAACTCATTTACTACTATAAGCGTCTCATTTCCTAATCGAATTCCCGCAGCATCACCCGACTTAATTCGACTACATTCCGTTATCCTCGTTTTGCTTTTGTTGATGTTCATCGTATATCCTCCTTTCAAGACACTGTCCATTCCTTTCAGCTGCTCTTCCAGGTCCTTTGCTGTCTCTGACATAATTACAATGTCATCGGCGAACCTCAAAGTTTTTATTTCTTCTCCATGGATTTTAATTCCTACTCCGAATTTTTCTTTTGCTTCCTTTACTGCTTGCTCAATATACAGATTGAATAGCATCGGGGATAGGGTACAACCTTGTCTCACTCTTTTCCCAACCATTGCTTCCCTTTCATGGCCCTCTACTCTTATAACTGCCATCTGGTTTCTGTAAAAATTGTAAATAGCCTTTCGCTCCCTGTATTTTACCCCTGCCACCTTCAGAATTTGAAAGAGAGTATTCCAGTCATCATTGTCAAAAGCTTTCTCTAAGTCTACAAATGCTAGAAACGTAGGTTTGCCTTTCCTTAATCTATTTTCTAAGATAAGTCGTAGGGTCAGTATTTCCTCACATGTTCCAACATTTCTACGGAATCCAAACTGATCTTCCCCGAGGTTGGCTCCTACTAGTTTTTCCATTCGTCTGTAAAGAATTCGTGTTAGTATTTTGCAGCCGTGGCTTATTAAACTGATAGTTCGATAATTTTCACATCTGTCAACACCTGCTTTCTTTGGGATTGGAATTATTGTATTCTTCTTGAAGTCTGAGGGTATTTCGCCTCTCTCATGCATCTTGCTCACCAGATGGTAGAGCTTTGTCAGGGCTGGCTCTCCCAAGGCTATCAGTAGTTCTAATGGAATGTTGTCTACTCCCGGGGCCTTGTTTCGACTTAGGTCTTTCAGTGCTCTGTCAAACTCTTCACGCAAATCTTCCATTTCATCTTCATCTACATCCTCTTCCATTTCCATAATATTGTCCTCAAGTACATCGCTCTTGTACAGACCCTCTATATACTCCTTCCACGTTTCTGCTTTCCCTTCTTTGCTTAGAACTGGGTTTTCATCTGAGCTCTTTTCTCCAAAGGTCTCTTTAATTTTCCTGTAACTAGTATCTCTCTTACCCATAGTGATATAAGCCCGATACCTGAACAATCGCTGTCGCTGTTGCTATGCTGTCGATTCTGATAGCGGCAACCCTGTCTCTGAACACACCCGCTGCCCTGCCTCCTTGTTCATGACAAATCCTACTCCCGTTATACCATTTTCTGTTGGTGTTGATATAACTCTATATTCATCTGACCAGAAATCCTTGTCTTCTTTCCATGTCACTTGTAGGACCCCTACTATATCTAGACTTATCCTTAGCACTTCCCCTTTGAGACTGTCTAGCTTTCATACCAGGTTCACATTTCTGACACTTCACGCCACGACTCGTAGAACGTTACCCTTTCATTGGTGATTCAATCTTTTTCCCGCGGTCACCTGTCCCTTGGCAGTCCCCTCCCGGAGATCAGAATTAGGGACTAGTCCGGATCTTTTGCCAATGGAGAGATCATCATGACTCATTTTCAATTACCGTCCACATATCCTGTGGATATACATTGTGTGTTCTTTAATGCAGTGGTTCCCATTGCCTTCTGTATCCTCATGCCCTTGATCATTGCTGACTCTTCCACCTTCTAGGGGCGTTTTCCCGCCCCAAGGGCAAGAGAGTGACCTAAATCTTTGCCCGCTCCTCCGCCCTCTTTGACAAGGCCACTGGCGGAATGAGGGAGATTTCTTATACGAGAAGTCTTCGGTCGTCACTAAATTTGGGTCGTAGTTCGGATAGAACTCATTTGTGACCGTCTGAATGTACAAGTTTTAAACTTTCGTCCTCATCGTTGTTTCTCACGCGCTCCGCCCCACTGCAGCCGCCTAATGCGTGAGGGGAAGTACTCTACAGCGGAATGAGAACCAGCGTTCTCCTATTCACTGGATGTTGAAATGTGGGAAGATTAGGGAGAAGGGGTCACGTCAGCCGATCGTATTTTGAAATCTTGTTCGACGGCACATGTTATTTTACTTGAAAAATTCGTACATAATATATCAACCTCACACACATGTACGTTCATCATTTTCTTCACAGTATATAATTACATCAAAATCAAATTGAATAAACCTAAGCAACTGAAGAATTATTTCGAAATGGAGTTAATGATTTTCAATTTACCCTTTAGTCATACCAGTCACGTTGAAGAATAGTGCAACTTCTGCAAAAGCACTTCACTGTAGCAACATCAACTTTTCGATTCGAAGAAAATAACCTACGACGGGGAAGTTAATAACTAAACAACACTACGTTTCTCCTGTAATGACACATTCTTTTCATTAATTTACATTGCATTTGTGAATTGCAACATAAAGGTATTCAAAGCGAAGCGATCTCTGGCACCAGCTACAGGTTAGAAACCGCGCACTTTTATACAATGAACAAAGCATCATCAATTGTTGGTTCACGACTTATGAACACGGGCATCTTACTCACCCCGCTGCAGTGTTCTTCGCGATCGTGCAATAGTCGACTGCAGTGGGGTGGAGCGAGTGACAAACAAATGGAACGGACGGAAGGTTAAAAGCTGTACTTTCAGAACGTCATAACTGCGTTCTGTCGGAATTATGGCCAAAATTTTCACGCGGCATCGGCTGATACCTTGCTATTGTGCTTGTTACTTCTTACAATATGCGGCGAAGTTGCTGATGTTTCATTGCTAGATAAGGAGACGCATTATTTGCAGTACTTTCTGATTAAATTTTAGAAAAGGTAGACAGAGAACACCAAAAATTGAACCAAGGTGGAATGAAACCGGGTAATAACATAATAAACTGGCTTGCAAACGCAGGCGATGTTCTCGTAAGTTTTCGATGGCGCTGAGCCGTAATCATGCAATACTTTTTAATATATTTATCTTTTGTACTATGCAGGTATTAATAAATAAGACTTAATAATGGTCTAACAACTTTAAGCATTGTACTTCATAATTGCATAAAAGCCCGAAATTTGGATTGTACCAAAGATAAATGTATTAATACTAAGTCAAATGGCGGTTTACTCTTTTAAAAAGATATTGCTCTAATAAGCGATAGCAAAGAGGACTTGCAGCTCACTCTTACAGAAATATTGCAAGGAAAGCAGGTTTACAAATTAATGAGGAGAAAACTGAATAAATGGCAGTGAGCGAGACACCCAGTGGTGGTAACCCAATGGCAGTAGATGAAGTAACTTATAAAAGAACGGACATATTGAGACGTTTGGTAATCATTTTTACCGAGGAAAAAAGAATGGAAATTGAGATTCCGCAAGAGTGGCAGCAGCAAATAATGTTTTGGCTTACAGGACGTGCTGTGCAGCAGAGCCATTTTAGAGAAGTTTTAAAATGGGATTATGCCACAGCGTAATTCTCCCGGCAGCTCTATATCGCTCTGAAATATTTACATTAAGTAAAATAGGCGAACAAAAGCCGTAGACCTTCGAGAGAAAGATACCGAAATATCAGAAATTGGTAGACCTATACTGACAACCTGATACTGTCGGAGGGATGAAGAGAAGAACATTGATGTGGTCAGGACAGCTATTTAGGATGGAAGAGGAAAGACTGCGAGTAACATTGTCAGATATGTGGAAAGCAGAAGGGTCTGAGGAGGGCCATAAACTAGATGGAAGGTTGATAGCAACAGGGATACGAAGACGATGGGCCTGAGAAAAGGAGAATGGATGACGAAAGCCAGGAACAGATATGGATGGTAAAGGAACATAGAGAACGCAAATGGTCTTCCGGGGGAAAGCGCCAATTAAGAAAGAAGAAGCATTTTATTTGCGCGTAACTGGCTGTTTTGGGGTAGTCTATCACCCTGTAACAGTCGCTTTGACACGAATTGGAGTGAGACTGATGCTGCCTAAAGTATGCAAATCAAGACATAGCAGGTGTGGTGGTGCACGTTAATAAATTAGTCCCATGTGGAGCCTATAATGTGACTAGGAAAAATTTTTCTTTCTGTCTTTTAATAAGTAGTAACGTAATTCGGGTCAAACAAAAAACAGAGCACTAGAGCTGTTCATCTTATTCACTAACAGATTTCCGTATATGTGAACGTATTTAGTGTTTCAGGTGTTAAGTAACATAGAAAAATGCAAACAGAATTATGCTGCTGTCACAACTACATAATACGTGCAGTTCAAATTTAACAGAGATGCTACGTAAATTTAGGAGGTGAGACAAAGACATTAAAGTCCATAGGAGTCTGTTATCGATGTTTTGTTCGTGAATGTGAGGAGATAACTGGAATTGTACCAGAAATTACACATAATGCGAGGGTTGCCCAGAAAGTAATGCACCGCATTTTTTTTTTCTCAGCCAAAAACAGTGCTACGAATACGAAACGCTACGTACGTATTATATGAAGTCTCCTGAGTGAACGCCCCAAGTTTCTGTCACTTTCGACATTTAGCGTAGCTGCAGGACAGTTTCGAAATGACGTCTGTAAGTGATGTACGTTACAAGCAACGTGCCGTCATTGAATTTCTCATTACAGAGGAAGAAACTGCGGGAATATTCACAAACGCTTGTGCAAAGTGTATGGAACATCTGCTGTCGACAGAAGTACAGGTAGTCGCTGGGCACGGAGGGTGAGGTCATCACAAGGCGGTTCGGCGGAGCTCCACGATTTGCAGCCGTCGCGGAGACCATCCATGGCTGTCGCACCTGACAGCCCTGACATAGCCCCCTCGGACATCCACTTGTTTGGGCCATTAAAGGATGCCATTCGTGGAAGACATTTTGAGGACGGTGAGGAGGTGATTCACACAGTGAAGCACTATCTCCGCCAACAGGACAAGGATTGATGCCGACAGGGCATACAAGCCCTTGTTTCGCGCTGGAGGAAGGCCATGAAACGGGATGGATATTACGTGAAAAAATAGGGTGTGTATATAAAACACAATTTTTTCGTATGTGTAATTCTCATTATGTTCAATAAAGAAAGGTGAAGAAAAAACAAATGCGCTGCATTACTTCCTGGGCAGCCCCTGTATTTAGTTTCTGGCGATATTTATTTTAATACTCGTGTATATACTATTTTTCGTTAACATGGTAGCATTTGGGCATCAGATTGGCGTCAAGTTTACAGTATTGCTGTGTAATAGCTCTTTTAAAATATAAGGTGAAAGTTAACCCACCCCAGCAGCAGAAGTTAGCACACTATTATACCTTTATGCTACTTCCTCTCTGCTTTATGCTTTACTGTAGTCTGAACGTTTATTATAATTACTTATTAGTCTTGTGACACACACACATACACACACACACAAACACACACACACACACACACACACACACACACATATATATATATATATATATATATATATATATATATATATATATTCTAGGACTATTTTTTTCAACCTTTGATCATCGCGAAATGGAAACCACAGTGAAAGTCTGCTGAAGCTTTACGCAGTTGTGTTGCGTAATGTCTCCAGTATTCCCGCCGATCGCATCGCCTTGCACCTTTCAGTTGTGAGCACGTAGTGCATAAAGATGCCTAGGAAATACAGTGTTGCACCGAGTGTGGAGTCATACTGAGAGGTTCCACCTGATTCCATGTAGCCCACATATCGCAACTGTCTTGCGTTTCCTTCTTCTCGACAATTCTCTGCCGCATAGTTCAGGTGCAAAGAAGATGCCTGCAAAGAAGATGCCCCTGCACCGTTTTCTACGTGAAGTGTTTAATCATCTACCATAAAGCCCGGATTTGCCTCCCTCTCATTTTCATCTCTTCGTTCACATGGACCACGGTCTTTGAGGACAGCATTTTGGCACAGACAACGTGATGTAGACCGGCGTAGGGAATTGGCGGAAATCACAGGCGGCTGCCTTCTGTGACAAGGGTGTTGGAAAGTTGCTTCCATGCTGCGAAAAAGTCTAAGTTGGAGTGGCGACTGTGTAGAGAAGTAGCTGAAAGTTGTAGCTAAATGTTACACATTTTTATTTTTATTATCATTGTGGTTTCCGTTTCGCGACCGACCGGAGATGGGAGAGGGGGAAAAAAAGCAGCCCGTATATACAGTGTGTTTCAAAGTCTTAGCATCAAACATCTATGGGAAACAACTTTTGGTAGAGACAAAATGTTCGCTGACTCTTCTTGGCAACACTAAGCGCGTGTGTAGTATTGGTTATGCCCCTGAGAAGCAACTAACTAATAGGGACTGCTAACGAGAAGTGCTGCATCTGCATACTACCTGCCACAGTAAATTGAAAGAGTGATTCTTAACACGGAAACCTTAAGAATGAGTGCCTCTAATCGAGGAAAGATAACTTAGAAGCGAATCAGAAACTTTAACTTTGCTCGGTCTATCCCCTTTCACGTGGAGCAGATGATTGGATTACAGGATTACACAAAAGTGCTGCAAGCCGGACGTCAGCCTGATGTGCAACGACCACCACGTTATCGACCTTAAACAGACTGCGCCCCTAGATACTTTATAAATACCTCACAGAATTTGAAGCGCCTCCATGGCCTCTGTCTCTCCGTCCTAACAGAATGAAGAAATTAACTCTGAAAAAAGATTAAGAGAAAGGAACTGAATATCTTCTTGCCTCGTCAAATTATTGTAAAATCTGGAGCGTTCTATGAATACATCCATCGTCTTAGAATTATAAAAAGAGGGAAGCGTCAAACGAGGTGCGGTACAAACTATTGATATAGGCTCGTATTGTTATTTGTTCGTAGTAAAACGCCCAAATATTAATGTGTTTCAGACTTATGTTATGTTTATAATGTAATATTTTTTCTGCTTGATTTATACTTGAAAATGTTTTTTGAGAAAGACACTTTTAGAATAAGTAAGGAAGTATTGTAAAATCGTACAACCGTTTTGTTTCATTTGTAAGCGTTTGAGATAAGCTATTAAAACCATTCCTGGAGCAGAGACAATGCCAGTATTTGAGGAATACTTTGCAAATTTTCTGAAGAACTAAATGAATAATTCATCAGAAGAGGCCTGAATTTCGAAAGACAAAAAGTTTTCGTCCACGACTATTTATTTGTTCTCAAAAGGCAAGCGGAGAACCAAGGAATTTGAAGTATGAACATCTGGAATTTCTATCCTATAACCTGGTTCGCTGCCCTCCAAATTCCACTTATTCCTCTATCACAAGAAATTTGTAGTTGGAAACTTTAGAGATCAATGAAGAAGTTATGGTAGCCGCAGATGAGCACTTTGCAGGCCTTCCTGAATCGCCGGCCGGGGTGGTCGAGCGATTCTAGGCGCTACAGCCTGGAACCGCGCGACCGCTACGGTCGCAGGTTCGAATCCTGCCTCGGGCATGGTTGTGTGTGATGTCCTTAGGTTAGTTCGGTTTAAGTAGTTCTAAGCTCTAGGGGACTGATGACCTCAGAAGTTAAGTACCATAGTGCTCAGAGCCACTTGAACCATTTGAACCTTCCTGAATCGCTTTCACTGAGAAAACGTTGAACGAAGCTAACTGACTACGTAGTGTCTCGGCCTACTTTTTGGTCTCCAAACCATTATTAGGTTAGTTTATAAGTTCGTAGCGCTTTTGTTTTGCATGTTGGTATTATGGTTCCTATGAGTTTATTTATCGATTGTCATTTTTTATTTGTAGTTCATTGTCGATATTTGAGTCCACATTTTGTCATTTTGTCATTTGGAGATAACGAGTGGAGCTGTGGACGCTAGAAAATCGAGTGCCAATTGGAGAAATTGGAACATTTCCGAGATATTCTTCTGTTTGGATTCAGTGGAAGGATAAGAGCAGCGGAGGCAGCCAGAAACATTTGCGCCGTGTATGAGGATAATGCCACTGGACAGAGCATGAAAAGAAAATGGTTTTCTCCTTTCAAGGAGAACCGCTTTGACATTAGTGACACTGCAAATTCAGGAAGACTTTCACAGTTAGATGAAGATCGTTTAAACACATTAATCCGCAATGATCCACATCAGTGTATTCGAGAGCTGGCAGATGTGGCGAACTATGATGATTCCACCATTGTGCGATATTTGCATGCAGTGGGAATGGTTCAAAATTCGGGTGTATGGCTACTGCATGCTCTAAGTGAAAATCACAAAAATCAATACGTACCAAATGTGCATCTCTACTTGCTCGTCATCAATTGGCTCGTGAACAGCAGCGACTATTTCTATCCTGTATCGTTAATGGTGACGAGAAATGGTGTCTTTATGCTCGCATAAGGAAACGAAAGGAATGACTGAGCCCAAACAAAGCAGCAGATCCCAGTATAAAAACCTGCGCGCATCCACAAAAGATGACGTTATGTATCTGATGGAATAGCGACGATGTGGTGCACTACGAATTGATTTTCCAAAGCGTGAGGAAACAAAAGAAAAATTCGGAGTAGGAATTAAAATCCATGGAGAAGAAATAAAAAATTTAAGGTTCGACGATGACATTGTAATTCTGTCAGAGATAGCAAAGTACTTGGAAGAGCAGTTGAATGGAATGGACAGTGTCTTGAAAGGAGGATATAAGATGAACACCAACAAAAGCAAAACGAGGATAATGGAATGTAGTCGAATTAAGTCGGGTGATGCTGAGGGAATTAGATTAGGAAATGAGACACTTAAAGTAGTAAAGGGGTTTTGCTATTTGGGGAGAAAAATAACTGATGATGATCGTAGTAGAGAGTATATAAAATGTAGACTGGCAATGGCAAGGAAAGCGTTTCTGAAGAAGAGAAATTTGCTAACATCGAGTATAGATTTAAATGTCAGGAAGTCGTTTCTGAAAGTATTGTATAGAGTGTAGCCATGTATGGAAGTGAAACGTGGAAGATAAATAGCTTAGACAAGAAGAGAATAGAAGCTTTCGAAATGTGGTGCTACAGAAGAATGTTGAAGATTAGATGGGTAGATCACATAACTAATGAGGAGGTATTGAAGAGAATTGGGGAGAAGAGGAGCGTGTGGCACAACTTGACTAGAAGAAGCGATAGGTTGGTAGGACATGTTCTGAGACATCGAGGGATCACCAATTTAGTATTGAGGGGCAGCGTGGAGGGTAAAAATTGTAGAGGGAGTTCAAGAGATGAATACACTAAGTAGATTCAGAAGGATGTAGGTTGCAGTAGGTACTGGGAGATGAAGAGGCTTGCACAGGATAGAGTAGCACGGAGAGCTGCATCAAACCAGTCTCTGGACTGAAGGCCACAACAACAACAACAACCACTGCTGGCATTTATTGTTAACAACTGAGACGTCTTGCAGTCCAAAGACAATGACCTGGAAGATGGGTTGAATGATGCTACTACATGATAACTCCCACCCGCTCTCTAACGCTATATGGTTCAAATGGCTCTGAGCACTATGGGACTTAACACCTGTGGTCATCAGTCCCATAGAACTTAGAACTACTTAAACCTAACTAACCTAAGGACATCACACACATCCATGCACGAGGCAGGATTCGAACCTGCGACCGTAGCGGTCACGCGGTTCCAGACTGAAGCGCCTAGAGCCGCACGGCCACACCGGTCGGCTCTAACGCTATACCGGAGTCGGCTAGGGAAGTTATTCCGCAGTCACCTTATTCACCTCATCTTGCGCCGTAAGGTTTTCACCTTTTCCGCTCTCTGTCGAACAACCTTCAAGAATTTCCCTTCCGGGTGAAAATGCACTCCAAACATGGCTCCACGTGCTCTTCGTCTCAAAACCACGTGATTTCTACAGTCGCGGAATCGAAAAGTTACCCCATCGTTGCAGATTGTTGTAAATAGTAAAGGAGAATACATTATGGGTGACTTAAGTCTCTGTTACGTGTATCTGTTGTGTTTATTAAACATGCAAAAAAGCTCCAACCCAGCAGAATGCCTGCGGTTCTGATTTAATGAAATGCATACAGTGACTTTAATCTTTAAAAGAAGTGAATTCTAAGGGTTTAATTCATGCTTACAGGTGCAGACGATACAATGTAAATACAATCCGGAAAGAAAAACGATGGGAATTTGTTACGGAAATATGGCGTACCAGCCTATGAAACATTAACGTTGGTAAGTACATGTATTGAAACATAACAAATTAGGAAACAATCTTGTTGCCGTTCGTTGCTATGTATGCCTGCGAAACACTCTTCGTGACATAATTAGTTGTCCTGTACTTCAGTAAATCCATCCATAATTTACGGAGTTGTGAGAAGTCCGTGGTGATAAATGGTTGTGCTTACTTCGAGGCCGAAAAAAGAACAGGGCGTGAGCAGCTACACTGTGACAGTCAGTAAACAGAACTTTTGAATATCACTATATTAGTGTAGCTGAAGATAAGGTGGGTAGATCACGTAACTAACGAGGAAGTATTGAATAGGATTGACTAGAAGAAGGGATCGGTTGGTAGGACATGTTTTGAGGCATCAAGGGATCACAAATTTAGCATTGGAGGGCAGCGTGGAGGGTAAAAATCGTATAGGGAGACCAAGAGATGAATACACTAAGCAGATTCAGAAGGATGTAGGTTGCAGTAAGCACTGGGAGATGAAGAAGCTTGCACAGGATAGAGTAGCATGGAGAGCTGCATCAAACCAGTCTCAGGACTGAAGACCACAACAACAACAACATATTAGTGTAAATACAGTGAAATGAATTTGAGAGAACTTCATGTCTTTTATCAGCAAAAACGAGTTCTGGCAGGTGACAGAAGTCCGTATTGGACTATTTTCACACATGGAATCATTAGAAGAAAAATCCACGACTTTGTGTGAAAAACCAGTTTCCAACAGTAGGAGCTGTATGGGAAAAGTTGAAGACTGAAGCGGAGGACTTTCCTGATGTGAGCGAAAAAACCTTTGGCGTACTCTTCGGAAATTCAGCTGAGATACAAAAAAAATAAAAAAGACTTGTTCTGCTGGAAAATAACCGAGTAGCAGGAAATAAGTCACTTGCGAAACACTGGGTGGGTTGTTTGTTACAATGACGAGATATGATGTGCTGCAATTCATTCAAGAAAATTTGGGTGGCAGAAACAAAAAAAATGCCCTATTCATTAGAAAATGGATACGATTATCACAGAGGAAATATTCAAGCAGCTTGAGAGGAGGAATTCAAATACTGTCTGGGTCTGGAAAAAGTATTATAACGTACTATATGAAACGAAACTGGATTCATGCAAATTTCGGGGTTGTACTAGTAGTTTAGTCGTCAGAAGCGGGTGCAGATTATCGTTCTGAGATGAATGCAAGACACTAAGAAGAGTGGCCTTCTTGAAAAATTTCCAAACAGATCTGCGGTTGTTGTGGATCAGCCTCCGTACCACACGATGATAAATCCAGTGTCACGAAAGCCACTGTGAAATGGAGGAAGGATTCTGTTACTGGACAGATGGAAGCAATACCGTAGAACGTCCATCTAATGCCACATTACACGACAATTATCTAAATCAAGCCTAATGGAACGCATGCGCCTACAATTCAGGTCATAGCAATATCTTTTGGAAAGTGTGTTGAACTCAATGGAAAATGGGATAGAGTTCTGTGGATGTCTGTGGCTCCTTGTGAATTCAACGCCATTGAACTTATTTGGGCGTAGCAAAAGAGAACAAGAATTTTAAGGTAAGGGATGGTTTAGAGTTGCGTCGCTCCGTTCTGGTTGGTTCAAATGGCTCTGAGCACTATGCGACTTAACTTCTGAGGTCATCAGTGGCCTAGAACTTAGAACTAATTAAACCTAACTAACCTTAGGACATCACACACATCCACGCCCGAGGCAGGATTCGAACCTGTGACCGTAGCGGTCACGCGGTTCCAGACTGAAGCGCCTTTAACCGCACGGCCACACCGGCCGGCGCTCCGTTCTGGAAAATGTTCCCCACAGTGTCTGGAGGAATTCAGTGAGTCATGTGCACCAACTTGAAAACAGTTACGTACAAAGAGCCTACTCTTTTGATGTAGCAATAGAACCATTGATGATCCAAACAGACAACTGCAATAGCAGCAGCAAGACATCAGACAGCAACGACGGCTTAAGATAGGTTTTATGTCATTGATCATTCATTCCTGCAAAATGTATTCGAACTAATCGATTTTTTATGTACTGTTGAAATGTACAGCACCTTTCACTGTTGTCCGCCCCCGGTAGCTGAGTGGTCAGCGCGACAGAATGTCAGTCCTACGGGCGCGGGTTCGATTCCCGGCTGTGTCGGAGATTTTCTCCGCTCCGGGACAGGGTGTGGTGTTGTGTTGTCCTAACCATCATCATTTCATTCCCATCGACGCGCTAGTCGCCTAAGTGGCGTCAAATCCAAAAGACTTGCACCCGGCGAACGGTCTACCCGACGGAAGGACCCAGTTACACGACATTTCGTTTTTCATTTTCACTGTTCATTTACTGAGAGCTGCTTGTATACAGAGCATTCACTTGCTGTTCCCTATTTACTTGCCCTCTCTGTTTGCATCAACTGGACGTGGCCACACTGTACTGGAAGTACAAAGTTGCCAACACTGTCAACTGACAAACACAGGGAACATACTTCAGTAACGACATGCGATGTAACGAATAAAAGTTCAAGCTTTATACTCATGCGTTCTCCGCCATTATGACCTGCTTTCTATGACTCCCCAAAGTTTGCACTCGCCAAAACATGCTCAAAAAAACACGCGTTCTCTTAAGTAACACCGTGTATGCCGCTGCACTTTCAAGTTATAAATATAATATTCATATACCAGATAAAAGCAGACATTGCCACGATTCCGTTAAGATACAACACATAGATGTTGGTCTTGCGATGTAACCGGAATATGAGTTCAAAATCAGAGGGTCAGTCATTGCGAAACGGATAATGTAGCATGACTCTTGGACCATCGTGATGACCCCAAAGTCGTCAGCAACAGAATGTGGACCAGGCGAGAGTGACAGCGATTGGCACGGCTACCATTTCGTACTAGCAGTGAGTAGTGAGCCGTCTTGACTGATACAAGACTCCAACAGAACATCACATTCCAAATGTTCTACTCCTACTCTTAAGACATTTTGTGCGAATGACTTTCTTCTCGTACTCAACTACTCGTGGCATGTGAATCTACTGTAGTGTTTAATTCCTGTGTCTAGTGTCGCCTGCCACGACCGTCATTTTCGTTTACACTTCAGCCTCAAAAAGAGCGTGCGTTATGAGAGCTGTCTGCTGTGCAGTTTGGCTTCCGACCAGAGAAAGTGATGTCGCGAGGGACCATCTTTTTTACCAAAAATTGAAGACTAGGAATAGAAAGTATGAAACACCAACGATAATAGAGTTTATTAATGATTGAAGCAAAATTCATAGTGGATGTTTTTGTCAAAGGTTTTATGGTAAATTCCCCACACTCCTGAGAATTGAAAGAATAAGAGATGTGCCGTTCAGACGTATCAAAATATTTATATTCATCTCTTAGAGAAAATATAAAGGTTGATCAGAAACGATCTGTAAGGGTGTCGCAATGCTAATTAACTCGGAAACGGCGCAACGTATCGAACTTCTTTTATTATTTCTCAGCACAGCCTATCTGCAATGCCCTTACAAGCTTTTCAGACAATTTCTGACCACCCTGCATACTCTTTTAAAAATACAGACACGTCAAACAGTGTTTAGGATGCAATAAATAACGACCTTTTTCTTCGTCCTTTTTATCTTGTTTCGTTTCCTAGTGCCAAATAATATCGAAAATCATTTTTCTCGTTAAATAATTCTGACTTTTTCATTGATGAAATAAAATGAACTGATAAACGTTTATGCATTTCCGTTATAATTCAATCACGATGTAGGCTTCCTCTTATCCCAGGTATTGTAAAATGTAAATACCTTTTTGCTTTCAGATATTTCTTTTCTCTTGTGGGAGAAGACTACTAGAAAAATAGCAGGCCCTCCTACGGCCTTTGCAGTGTGTCACTGAAACAAAGGAAACAACTAAATATAGATTATGAAGACGGAATAGTAAAAAATCCATTACTATAAAGGAATGATCCCGGCGACAATAATTTGACGTCCGATGTTGATAGATGGCGCCCAGACCCTTGTCTTGCGCATGCGCAATCTACAGCATACTCAAAATTTTGGAGCGCCACACTCGACGCAGTCAACTGGTCATTGATGTCACTGTCCGACTTGCGACGTGGTTGGCGGCAGATTCATACCCAAGCACGTGAGGTGCACCCACAACATGTTCTGAATAGAAAGTCGCTCGTGTAAAAAGGGCGTCATAGTTGATTCACTCTTCACGTTAGCATAACGGACGGCGACGTCATAGTCAGACAAATAGTTCGTCTGTTTACACAAGACGCATTGACAACACGATGTTCATATATAATCAGTCACTCACAGAATGATCCGCACCCAGATGCACAAGTCACACCAATGGCCAAGAAATGTAATAGGAGTAATCCGCTGAATTACGGACCTGTATCACTAACGTCGATTTGCAGTATAATTTTGCAACATATGCTGTGCTTGAATGTTAAGAAGTACCTGAAGAAAACCATTTATTGACAAACGGCCAACATGGATTCAGAAAATATCGTTCTTGTGAAGTACAACTAGCTCTTTATTCTCACTAAGTAATGAGTGCTGTCAAACTGATTCCATATTTTTAGATTTCCAGAAGACACCGTTCCTCGTAAACAACTTCTAATCAAATTGCGTGACTATGGAGTACCGTCTCAGTTGTGTGGCTGGGTTCGTGATTTCCAGTAAGAAAAGTCACAGTTCGTAATAACTGAAGGAGAGTCATCGAGTGAAACGGAAGTAATATCTGGTTTTCCCCAAGAAAGTGTTATAGCCTCTCTGCTGCTCCTGATATACAAAAACGATTTAGAAGACAATCTCAGCAGCCCTCGTAGACTGTTTGCAGATGATGCTGTCATTTACCGTCTTATAAGGTCAGCAGATGACCAAAACGAAATGAAAAATGGTTTAGTTAAGGTGTCTAGGCGGTGCAAAAAGTGGCAATTGACTCTAAATGCCGGCCGTTGTGGCAGAGTGGTTCTAGGCGCTTCCGTCCGGACCCGCGCTGCTGCTACGGTCACAGGTTCCAATCCTTCCTCGGGCATGGATGTGTGTGATGTCCTTAGGTTAGTTAGGTTTAAGCAGTAGTAAGTCTAGGGGACTGATGATCTCAGATGTTAAGTCCCATAGTGCTCAGAGCCATTTGAACCATTTGACTCTAAATAATGAAAAGCGTGAAGTCACTCATCTACATACACATAGATACTCCTCAAGCCACCGTACGGTGCGTGGCTGAGGATACGCTGTACATGAGTAATAAGAGGAATTCGCTAACTTCCGATAAATCATAGAACTCTAAACGCCGTAATTTCAACTACATACTTAGGGAATACAGTTATGAATAACTTAAATTGCAACGACCACGTGTATAATGTGGGGAAAGCAAACCAAAGACTGCGATTTATTGGTAGAACACTTAGAAAATGTAACAGGTTTACTATAGAGACTGCTTGCACTACACTTGTCCGCCCTCTTCTCGCGTTTTGCTGTGCGGTGTGGGATCCGTACCATACAGAATTGACGGAGGACAACGAAAAAGAAGGGCAGCGCATTTTGTGTAGTCGTGAAATAGGGGAGAGTGTGCCACGGATAAGATACGCGGATTGGGGCAGCAATTATTAAAACAAAGGCACTTTTCGCTGCTGTAGGACCTCCTCATGAAATTTTCTTCACCAACTTTCTCCTCAGAGTGTAAAGATATATTGTTGGAGCCCACCTACACGGGGGGATATGATCATCATAATAAAATAAGAGAAATCAAAGCCTACACGGAAAGATTTAAGTGTTCGGTTTTCCCGTGCGCTGTTCGAGCGTGGAACGTCGGAGAAGCAGCTTGAACCCTCTGCCTAGCACTTAATTGAAATGCAGAGCAGATTTAGGTGAATGTCCCTTCACTTAGCCCAGTACCGAATGGTGAAATATTTGAGGTGCGATACATGATGCAAAAAGCCGAAATATAGTACCTGAATTAAGGATGTAACAATGATAAAATGCGTAACTTATGTTCTTGCCAAAGACTGTAAATTTCTAAGAAGTGAAACAATAGGAGAAGTGTCGTGTAGACATTGCAAAACATCGATGTTTATAATTAAAAAATATATGCAAACATATAAAACAATATTTAGAAGGTTGTATGCAGAGTCTTTTTAACTTTCCCATTATATGTATTTTTTCAGTTTTAGGTATAATTTATCAAAAAACAGCAGTATTTTTCTCCTTCAATAGAGATGATTTTGTCATTGCCAACAAAGAATTTTTACTGATAATTGTTTCATCAGTTTATGCTGTTATGTTCGTCCACGTATTGTGAAACGTAACTTATTTTCCGTTGTCTGATGTCTTCCGTCTTTTTTGGAAGGACAAATCTACGAAGAATATCCAAGTCCACATGGAACCTTTGGAGTGTGCCACGAGAACAAAGCAAACTATAGAATAAAGATTACGATGATACAAAGCGCCAACGCAGTTTAGCGCGGCGAGAATATCCTAACTTCCGATGTTAGCAGACGGCGTCATCGCTATCTCCCAAGCCCTCCTACAACGACGTCAAAACTTTCTTCTCGCGAAATGTTGACGTCCCGTTCCTTTCTCTTACAGGGGAAACTCCCTATCGCACCCCCATCAGATTTAAGGGTAAGAGGGCCCAGTGGACAGACCGTCAAAAACTGAACACGGATCAAGCATGAAAACAGGAAGAAGGTGTATTGAACTGTGAAAAAGAAAAGCAAAATAGCTACACCGAACAGTCGAAGCACAAGAACTGTAACATCGAGCAGTGTAAAAGAGCGACGGCGTTGTGCTAAAGTGATCACGGTGTTGTACTGCACAACTACTCTATTAGAACCCGAAAGGAAGTGGCTTTCGAATGGGAACCGCAAACCTTTGATGACGTAGCGACAAGTAAACCGAATCCTCCACTGGAAAATACGTCGGATGTCTCATACACGGCATTAGTACATGTGTCATATGATAGGAATCTGTTATCGACGAACCTAATTTGTACGCCTTTCCCGATAGGAGTTCCTATGAATGTGAATGTGATCACTCGCAAGGAAATGATGAAAACATATTAGTTTGTCACATAATCTGCAAAAAGTGAACGCAACTGTTTCACAATCACACAGTTTCTCTGTGCTCTGTCAAAACATATGTTGTTAATGCCATTATTATTAACGTTATTGAAGTTACGTTGCTCAAATGGCTGGCTCTGAGCACTATGGGACTTAACTTCTGAGGTCATCAGTCCCCTAGAACTTAGAACTACTTAAACCTAACTAACCAAGGACATCACACACATCCATGCCCGAGGCAGGACTCGAACCTGCGACCGCAGCGGTCGTGCGGTTCCAGAATGTAGTGCCTTGAACTGCTCGGCCACTCCGGCCGGCTGAAGTTACGTATCGTTTTAGAAGTGTTCACTCTTGAATTCCTTTGTTGTAACGTAGTTCACATCCGTTTATTTGTTGTTTTCACTTCTATGAAACGTCTATGTGGTATCCCGCCTGCTCTCACTATTCATCACATTTACTTGCGACGGCAATGTATTCTTACCACATGACTAATATTTTAAAACCAATGTGTAGTATGACAACTGTCAAGATTATAGAAAGAGAACAAACACTACAGTGACCGGACGGACAGTACATAACGTTTGAAAAAAAAAATTAAAGTAAATGGCAGGAAAGCGACTCGCAGTTCAACACGGTGACCATTTAACTGCAATGGCGTGCGTTTTAAGCTCCTTTCAATGTTGCACTTGTTAAGTTTGGACTGTTTACTGTTTCTATTAGTTCAGTACACCTTCTTCCTGTTTTCATGCTTGATCTGTGTTCAGTTTTTCATGGGCTATCCACTTTGCCATCTTACCGCTAAATCTGAGAGGGGTGCGATGGGGAGGTTCCCTTGTTAGTGGCATGTTTGAATGCCTGAACATTCTACAAACATTAAAAAAAGTTTTGCATCATCTCGATTCCGAGAGTTCCGGAACCCGTACAGAAAATTGGGATAGAGATTAACACAAACATCATTTCCACCCTTCATATTGCTCATGAAAACCACACATTGCATGTTGTACTACCGTACAGCGAGAGCTTCAGAGATGGCGGTCCAGATAGTTGTACACACCGGTACCTCTAATATCCAGTAGCACGTCCTCTTGCATTAATGCATGCCTGTATTCGTCGTGGCATACTATCCACAAGTTCATCAAGGAACTGTTGGTCCAGATTGTTCCACTCCTCAACGGCGATTCGGCGTAGATCCCTCAGAGTGGTTGGTGGGTCACGCCGTCCATAAACAGCCCTTTTCAATCTATACCAGGCATGTTCGATAGGGTTCATGTCTGGAGAACATGCTGGCCACTCTAGTCGAGCGATGTCGTTATCCTGAAGGAAGTCATTCACAAGATGTGCACGATGGGAGCGCCAATTACCGTCCATGAAGACGAATGCCTCGCCAATATGCTGCCGATAAGGTTGCACTTCGGTCGGAGGATGGCATTCACGTATTGTACAGCCGTTACGACGCCTTCCATGACCACAAGCGGCGTACGTCGGCCTCACAAATGCCAGTCCAAAGCAGCAGGGAACCTCCACCTTGCTGCACTCGCTGGGCAGTGTGTCTAAGGCGTTCAGCCTGACCGGATTGTCTCCAAACACGTCTCCGACGATTGTCTGGTTGAAGGCATATGCCACTCTCATCGGTGAAGAGAACTTGATGCCAGTCCTGAACGATCCATTCGGCATGTTGTTGGTCCCATCTGTACCGCACTGCACGCTGTCGTGGTTGATTTGATTTGATTCTAACAGGAGAGCTAAAACAGCTTAGGTCTAACCCGCCACTGCCCGCACCGAAACTAGGTTTATTGTGCGGTATCGCACCCTGTATATCTAGTAAAGCCAACCAGTGCCCTTAAATAGTGCAAGCAGTCTTTTGCAGTTTTTTGTTCGACATAATTTCTTCAGGTCTAGTTGTCCCGAAGATTCTGTATCTTTTACTCTCCAATGCCATGCATTCAAAGGTTAGGTATGATGCAGTTTCTTCACCCTCATCACAGATCCTACATTTAGGGTCCTCTTCCATTATACCCATTGTGTGTAGGTGTTTTTTGAAATTCCCATGGCCGGTCATCAGTCGAGACATGAGTTTGATCTCTTTCCTGTTCAATCCCAGGATTACAGAGCTTCTTTTAAAGCATGGCTTGGGCATTATTATCTTACCATGTTTTTGTTTATGGACCTTGGTCCAATATCCTACGTGCTGTTTCCTAAGCCAGTTCCGTAGTTCTAATTTGATCGTAGCCTTGGTGATTGTCAAGACAGGTTCCGGTCCAATAGATGGAGTTGTTGCCCCCATCCTAGACAATCTATCGGCTTGTTCATTGCCACAGATTCCTGAATGGCCAGGCACCCACACTAGGTACACCCTATTGCTTCTCCCTAGCTCCACCAGAGCCCTGTGGCAATCTGCAACAATCTTAGATCTTGTTGCAGGAGCTGCCAATGATTTCAGGGCTGCCTGGCTGTCTGATTAGATGCAGATCCTAAGGTCATTGTAGCACCTATTCATATTCTCCTCCACACATGCCCTGATGGCAGTAATTTCGGCTTGGAATACAGAGGCCAGTTTCCCCAGAGAGATACTGCTCTCAAGTCTTGGCTGAACCCCGTACAACCCTGCCCCAACGCCTTGATCTGTTTTCGACCCATTGGTGAACCAAACGATGTCCCCTGTACGGTGAGAACTGTTTTCTCCCACTGCTCCCTACTTCCAATTATTATGTTGTAAGGCTGGTCGAAGCAGTTCGGAGTTATTATATAGTCAGCGGGCATTTCCCCAGCCATACCTATACTTACCTCACTCACTATGTTAGTGTGTGATTCTGGATATCCAAATGAGACCCAGTTTTGGCCAGTTTTAAGTCTGTATGCCCCAGCTGCTGCCTCCATCTTAACCTAAAGGTGAAGTGGAGGTATATCCAGCATGGCTTCCATTCCAGCGGTTGGTGTGCAGCTAATTCGCTGTCGTGGTTGCTAAGATGGACGTCGGGAGTGAAGGTGCGCATCATAAAGCCTATTACACACAGTTTGAGTTGTAACATGACGTCCTGTGGCTGCACGAAAAGCATTATTCAATATGGTGGCGTTGCTGTCGGGGTTCCTCCGAGCCATAATCCGTAGGTAGCGATCATCCACCGCAGTAGCAGCCCTTGGGCGGCCTGAGCGAGGCATGCCATCTACAGTTCCTGTCTCTGTGTATCTCCTCCGTGTCCGAACAACATCGCTTTGGTTCACTCCGCGACGCCTGAACACTTCCCTTGTTGAGAGCCCTTCCTGGCAAAAAGTAACAATGCTGGCGCGATAGAACCGCGGTATTGACCGTCTAGGCATGACTGAACTGCAGACAACATGAGCCGTGTATCTCCTTCCTGGTGGAATGACTGGAACTGCTCGGGTGTTGGACCCCCTCCGTCCAATAGGCGCTGCTCATACATGGTTGTTTAATGACATCTCTGAACAGTCAAAGGGACTGTGGCTCTGATACAGTATAATAGTGAACGTCTATCTTCAGGAGTTCTGGGACTGGGGTGATGGAAAACTTTTTTTGATGTGTGTACAATGCATTTCGTTCCATTAAATGTTACTCGCTTTTCTTTTCATTGGTTGGTCCATTGAACGTTCTTTAGCCATTGAGGCGCAGCTTTACAAACTTGTGGCTTGAGTTAAGTTTGTTTCGTGTCACCCTGTGCAGACATCAAGCAAATTGCCACAGAAACATGTTGCAATCTGCTTTTCCATGTTCAGTGGTCATGTGCTTCGGGCAAAGGAATGTTCCTACTCTGGCGAAGAGGTTCGCATCAGTTCGCTGTTTTCCATTGGCGTGCTCCATCTTGCAATTTAAGCAGTCCTCACGCTCTTTGACACAATACACTGCACGAAAGGGGAAGCTCAAGAACGCCAAAATACTCTTGCGTATTACTTATGTACGGTAAGAGTCAGTTAGAACTCCGTCTTTAGAGCGAACATGTAGGCGCTCGATGATGTCGAACTCGCATGTATTGCGAATGAGGTAAATTGTGCAGAAAGCGTGAAACAAGTCTGAAAAGCTTCCAGTGAGCTCTTCTATGGACCAGGAGCTAACTCTATTACATAGATACGTAAAGCATAACAACAACTAATTAAAAACTAAACTAGTGAAGTGAGTAGTTTGTTTTGTACGTGTGCTCTTTTCTGTGTATTTCTCTACTGTAGCAACTGTTGCGAACGAAATACAACTACAGTATTTAGTGATTGAACGCTTACATGGTCTTTTGTCTGTACTATTTCACTCAACAGCTGATTGGTCTCTCTTGTCAATTCTGAGAACAGCTACAAGAAAAATAAACATTCCTGCTCACTGACATGACACCATGATCTTCAATTTGACTTGCTGTTGTGGACAACGAGGTAGCGGTATCTGGTGTTTCCTCACCAATTAGAAATTTCATTTCTTAAAGAACCACATGGAGATTTCATATACCAGGTGATTAAAAAAAAACAGATTTCAATTATTTATTACAGACAAATTATAAAAGCTAGAAACACAACACGCATGCCACTGGATAGACGAAGGTTCAAAGCACCGTTGCTAACTGTACAATCTTTATCGTACATGTACAATAATTTAACATGATGCACAAACATGCGATCCACCCTTTGGATCGCACGTCTATTGTACTATCTTTTGAAACGCTTAGTGTCGTTAAGATTCCATCTCCTTTATTATTTCAATTTTTATGATTTATTTAACTTTTGATAGTTAATTTCACAAATACGATTCTGAGCAGCCTATATGCCCATCTGTGCAGCCGTGGTGTTCCCCAATTTCATGTCGTTGCAGCTGCATAAGTCAGCTTATGTTATTCCCCGACATGAAACCCCTGGGAAATTTACGGTACTGAGTGCTTTCCCTCCTGCGCGGTGCTCATACGTAAGTGAAAACGATTACAGTTAACTTGTTGATTCAGGTGAGGACAGTGAGCGATTTATAATGTGTTAAGTACTGCAAAATTGTGTAATTGGAAACAGAGGACAGTGTTAATAGTCGTAGTACTCTCCAGAAATCTACATTGGGCGTGTTTCGTAAGAGGCGAAAATAAAAATAATAAAGAGAAGTCTGGAAAACTAATCCTGAATTTAAACGTTGGTTGTGCGCTGATGACTGGAACTCTGAAAGGGCTAGATGTAGAATCTGTAACCTGACTATTGTGTCTAAATTGGGATGTGTTAAAAAACACTCTAAAAGCGAAAATCGTATAAAAAACGTCTTTGCTTTAATGACTTCCATCACAATTCGCGTATCATATCTGCCACACTGTCTCCCCTATTACTGATAATACAAAACGAGCTGCCCTCTTTTTCACCCGTTCGATGTCCTCCGTCAATCCCACCTGGTAAGGATGCTACACCGCGCAGCAATATTCTAACAGAGGACGAACGAGTGTAGTGTAAGCTGTCTCTTTAGTGGACTTGTTGCATCTTCTAAGTGTCCTGCCAATGAAACGCAACCTTTGGCTCGCCTTCCCCACAATATTATCTATGTGGTCTTTCCAACTGAAGTAGTTCGTAATTTTAACACCCACGTACTTAGTTGAATTGACAGTCTTGAGAATTGTACTATTTATCGAGTAATCGAATTCCAACGGATTTCTTTTGGAACTCATGTGGATCACCTCACACTTTTCGTTATTTACCGTCAACTGCCACCTGCCACACCATACAGCAATCTTTTCTAAACCGCTTTGCAACTGATACTGGTCTTCGGATGACCTTACTAGACGGTAAATTGCAGCATCATCTGCGAACAACCTAAGAGAACTGCTCAGATTGTCACCCAGGTCATTTATATAGATCAGGAACAGCAGAGGTCCCAGGACGCTTCCCTGGGGAACACCTGATATCACTTCAGTTTTACTCGATGATTTGCCGTCTATTTTGTCAGCGTCTTTGTGCCAGCGTAATCTGAAAGGAACCTAATCGGTATACAATCTGGACCTGAAGACTTGCCCGTATCAAGCGATTTGAGTTGCTTCGCAACCCCTAAGGTATCTACTTCTAAGAAACTCATGCTAGCAGCTGTTCGTGTTTCAAATTCTGGAATATTCCATTCGTCTTCCCTGGTGAAGGAATTTCGGAAAACTGCGTTCAATAACTCCGCTTTAGCGGCACAGTCGTCGGTAACAGTACCATCGGCACTGAGTAGCGAAGGTATTGACTGCGTCTTGCCGCTTGTGTGCTTTACATACGACCAGAATTTCTTCGGATTTTCTACCAAATTTCGAGACAATGTTTCGTTGTGGAACCTATTACAGGCATCTCGCATTGAAGTCCGTGCCAAATTTCGCGCGTCTGTAAACTTTAGTCAATCTTCGGGATTTCGCGTTCTTCTGAACTTCGCACGCTTTTTCCGTTGCCTCTGCAACAGCGTTCGGACCTGTTTTGTGTACCATGGGGGATCAGTTCCATCTCTTACCAGCTTATGAGGTATGAATCTCTCAATTGCTGTTGCTACTATATCTTTGAATTTGAGCCACATCTCGTCTACATTTGCATAGTCAGTTCGGAAGGAATGGAGATTGTCTCTTAGGAATGCTTCTAGTGACACTTTATCCGCTTTTTTAAATAAAATTATTTTGCGTTTGTTTCCGGTGGATTTGGAAGAAACGGTATTGGGCCTAGCTACAACGACCTTGTGATCACTAATCCCTGTATCAGTCATGATGCTCTCTACTAGCTCTGGATTGTTTGTGGCTAAGAGGTCAAGTGTGTTTTCGCAATCATTTACAATTCGCGTGGGTTCGTGGACTAACTGCTCGAAATAATTTTCGGAGAAAGCATTTAGGACAATCTCGGAAGATGTTTTCTGCCTGCCACCGGTTTTGAACAAGTATTTTTGCCAACATATCGAGGGAAGGTTGAAGTCCCCACCAACTATAGCCGTATGAGTGGGGTATTTATTTGTTACGAGACTCAAATTTTCTCTGAACTGTTCAGCAACTATATCATCGGAGTCTGGGGGTCGATAGAAGGAGCCAATTATCTATAGGGTTAAGTAAACCATCATAATGTAAGAATCTGAGGTTCCCAAAATCCTGGCGTTATCGTCAAATACGAAAGAGACTCACCGGAACTGAATGTTTCTTGTGCCGTTTATGTTCACAAAGTTCATAAATGTTTCTTTATTGGGGAGGAATCTGAACAGGAGTGTTATACGTGGACATGCTGCACAATTGGTTGTTTCCCCAACTTCATGAAGATTCCATTGCTTTCATTTTTTGTTTGATGGCGCCCTCCCTCATTTTCACTTTGAGGTGCGGCGTTATCTTAATGATTCCATTCCACAACGTTGGATTGGAAGAGATGGACAACACTCTGTTCATTGCTTTTGGCCTCCAGGTCACCGGACCTCACATCTTGCGATTTTTTTCTGTGGGGGTACATAGAGTCTTTGTCCCACCTATGACAGCAGCCCTTCAAGAGCTGAGAAATCGAGTTGTTGAAGCTGTCGATTCAATAAACAGGAACATGTTGACCCCTTGTGTGGAATTAGATGTTTCTCGAGCAATACGTGGTGTTCATGCTGACTGTTTGGTAGTTTGTCCGTACGAATATAAAACTTCGAAGATTCCTCTATCCAGTGACATGCGCAACATGTTTCTATCTTGTATAGTTTGTCTGTAATGAACAACTGAAATCTGTTCTTTCCTTTTGAATCACCTTGTACACTCTCCAGCGTTCTTTCTGATACTTTGTCATTTACTTTTTGTTCTTTGCGGAAATTTGCCCGGAGCAGGTTGAATTTCTTTTTGGTCTCGGCAGGAAATGCTGTATATTGTGCAATATCACCTTTACACGGTACATTAGGTTGCACAACACAATGAGCGAATATTAAAATTTTTAAGCTCTGCAGTCTTCTTCAGTATATTGCGCAAATCGTCAATACCGATCTCAGACGGTCAATATTACCGCGCAGTATTCAGTATTTAAGATATACTCAGTAATTTGTATAATAACAGTTGTTTCACTTACCAGTTTACACTTATCATGGTCTCACTAGTAATATTGCACTCATTTAAAACAGTATTATCTTGTTCAGGCATGCTTTTGGAACACGTCACCCAAGTTTGCAGTACCTTATTTTCTTCTATGAAAAATTGTATTAATTTGTCATGTGGCATATTAACTCATATGTTTTATCTAAGCTGAGTAGTTTTATTTACATTTTACCGAAATCATTTTTCTCACTTTAGTCTTATAATGAACGTCAATAATTGCCATCTTTGACAGCCAGTTGAGAGACCACGTCGATGCACGTAGTTCGAAATCACTGTTCTCACATAATTCACAGGCACTCTTACTTATATTTGTGCCGAACAGCCGAAAACTGGTTAGGTAAATAATAAATATTGTAGAATGTGGCACAAGTGTTGTGTGGGTTTCATTCGTAAAGAAAGCATTGGGTCTTGTAATTTTCTTTATTATTTTTATTTCACGATGGATGCCAACTTTCTTCGATGACAATTTATGTTCTCCTTGAAGCATTGACCTGTAGGCAGAATCAGTGTCTTGAATGGTAACAAGATTATAGCATCTAAGCAGTCTGCTGCTCGCTCAAAACCGTGAAATCAATTAGGAAGAGAGGAAACAACGTTGGTACGAAGCACCATCTGCCATGTAACATACTGTAACTTCTGGAAATTGTTGCTGATTTTAGTGGTACATGTTCTGTTTCATTTCTTACGGTGCTCTACGCATAGTATAGCTACTCACAACTTCAACCCAAGTACTTCGTAACACAGTTTTTTGTGTGTCAACGATAAGCAATTGCACTACACGGAGAGAAGTTAGCAGGCCGTACATACGGTTACCAAATAAATCGGTTTATCCGGAGTCCGCTTGGCTTTAATGCTTTATTTTAACCCCACGTTGCAAATTTATAAAACAGTAAAAAAACCGATTTTTGGACTTGCATATCAAATTGTTCTTCGGTAATGTCAAGTGTTATCTGGTGAACTGAAACACCAACACCTGTATGGAAAGGCGAACAATTGCGAGAGCTCGAAGTTATGACGTCAACGAGAAGCAGAGAAAGTCAGTAGCTGTCTTGTGTTGTACAACAAAGCGTTGAGTATAAAAAAAACTCTTTGTACTATGTGGTCGTTATGAAATTGCTATTTAAGTACACAGGAATCATATTGTGTGTTACTAAGTTGTGTTTGCGTATGTTAAAGTTTATGCAGTACGGTTATGAAGTGTTGCGTACCAAAAGGTAACGGAAATTGCACAGCAGGAAACAAATTTTATGTTTTCGAGTTTCCTGAAGATAATATAATGTGACAGACATGGTTCCATTCAATTCCAACGCACTGATTTCGAAGTTACTAATTATTCAGCGATAAGTTTTGTTTTGAATGAGATTTAGTAGTGCATGGTTTAGATTATGGTGTATTATTGTTTGCCGGATCACTTGCCTTGAAGATATTACCATTAATGTACTTCTGCTAATTTTTCAGGCGTGTCAAAGGATCTTCATAGCTAGCGGCATTAGTTTGGGAAGTACCTGCCACAGACGGAAAAATCATGGCTCCGCTTTCGAAACCATGGTTTCATTTATATGCCTTTCCAGGCATTTTTTCGATATGTCCACCTTATCTATCTTTAGCTGCAGGACTATCCAGAGAAGGACCAGAAGAAATAAGGTGGACGTTGGAGCAGTAATGCTGCAGGAACGAAACAAGATTAATGTAACCAGCTGTGATGAGTATTTAAAAAGAATTTCATATAGAAACCTTCAGGAGCTGAAAGATAAAGTAAACGTAATATCTTGACAGAAGAACTGGGCGAAAAATGTATTATTTTTATGTGTATCTACCTGTCAGCGTAGTCCCTTGCTTAGTGCGTATTGCGAGTGATAATCATTTGAATGTAGAGGTCTATTGTAAAGGTGTTTCGTTAAACAAAATTCTAGCACTGAAAATGTACTGGTAACAGAAAATTGTATGAATGCAACGGACTGTGGCGTGCATGCCTCTATGTTTATGTATAAAAAATATTATTTGGAAATTTGGGTAGGTTTTATTAAACAACTACTGTACATTTAAAAATGGCCCAGATGTTCTTAACAGTTCATACCTAAGAAAACAACGCATTTTTTCAAAGACGTCAACAGCTTTATTTACTAATGTGGTACTCATGTCGTACATGCAATGCACAAAGTTAATCGCGGTTATGCTCTCTTGATTGTTGTGGCTCATTTCCAAATAAACAACTACATGTGCTTTCTCTCTTAACTAATCCCATTCAAGTATCAACCCAACAATCAGTAATTTTACGAGCCAGAAAACTATTGTGGTGTAGGCTGCTTTACATTACGATCGCCGCTTGGCTATGACGCCACGATACGGTTGTTTGGCTTTATCTTTCGGTGGTGCTGACTGAAATCGAAACTGGGCGTAAACGGGGAGAGATAAAGGCGGGTTGGCAACACTTAAAGCAGTCGTCGACTGTTGTGGCATGGCGACTCGATCTTCAACATCGCTCTTCTAGATTAACGTACCGAGTCGGCGTCGTCATTATGGTAGATATTGTATATGTAGAGCACGTTTCGAATATGGCCGAAGAGTGTTGAAGTAAACCGCCTGAAATTTTTTCTAAGTGCACATCTGAAACAGGAAACCAGATCAACATTTTTAGATAAAACTCTATCTTTAGATGAATATTCGGAACTTCTGAAAATTCTTCAGTACTTTTTTGCAATATCTGCTCCCATTGTATCTGTGAAAAGGATGTTTTCCTTATTAAATATACATTTGACTCATCAGTACAATGTGTAAAAAAATTTGTTGGTCGTCAGTTATAGCTGTAAAGGTCTCACTTGTTCTCAGTACTGCGGTAAGATCAAACCCAAGAAAGAGTTAGTTAAGAAGGTGCGAGGAAGCGAGAAATGTGCTTTTGCAAGCAAGTAAGTAAAATTGTGTGTAATACCCCTCGGCTCTGTCGCTAAATTCTGCCTGCCGCACGGCTGTGTGTCATTGGAGGTTAACCGCAACTACTGTGGCAGGTGTGACAGCGAAGTTCCGCTGCGATTAGGAAGTAAAGAGGCCGGGCGAGCGGAGAAGATGTCGCAACACGGGAGGTGGGGCGTTAGTCATGCACTGCAGTTAGCCCATAAACGGTCTCCTTCGGCCATGGCTGCCGTTTTAGCTGGCAGCTCGTTTTCAAAACCGACAGCTGTCGACCGGCACAGACGGCTCTTTGTCGATGATGTTTGTTCACCGGGAACCTTGGAGTGCCATCAACCGCCGTGACTCAGATCTGTCGGGAGAGTTAACGTGGCTGTTACCGTGTTTACAATAAGCATACAACCGACTTGTTCTAAGTAGACCATTCATTCGTCCAGGATTTTATAATCTATACAAACCAGAATAGCTCGACTGTTTGAAATTCACCTCCGCCTCTCTTCCTTCACGATCAGCGAAACGAGTTTAACACTGCTACTAAATATAGGAATTCTAAGCAGCAGATGGTTCTATAGCATGTTTTAACAAGTTTCCTGTGAATATCATTTGTGAACTAAAAACAGTGTAAACACGTAATACTTTTTGCGAATTAAGAAACATAGAACTGATGTTGTGCTTATTCACAGTAAGTGTATTTGCCGGACTACTATTTACTCACTTGAAGGACTAACTGTAATCCAGTTTGCGTAGAACAGTTGAGGCTGAAGATGAAAGGCGATATAAATCATAGTCTAGATAAATAATCTGAGGGAAAAAAAGAAACGCCCTCAAGGGCAGGATCATTTTATTAAAAAGTGGTGACAGGTGTGAGAGTGTATGGTAAAAAATCCAGACCAAATGAAACATACGTGTCACAATAAAGGGTGCCCAGACAGTCGCAATAAAGTGACTCCCCTCTGGTGGCAAAGCAGGCGAGAATTCTTGCAAATGGTTCAAATGGTTCTGAGAACTATGGGACTTAACATCTGTGGTCATCAGTCCCCTAGAACTTAGAACTGCTTAAACCTAACTAACCTAAGGACATCACACACATCCATGCCCAAGGCAGGATTCGAACCTGCGACCGTAGCAGTCGCGCGGTTCCGGACTGCGCGCCTAGAACCGCTAGACCACCGCGGCCGGCATTTCTTGCATGAAAACGATTATAAAGGTGCCGAATGACATCCTGCGATAGACTGTCCCACGTATGTTTCCTGCGATTCGGAATTGGTTCTTACAGGTTTTCGAGGACGAGTAAGTTTCCACTTCACCATGTCCCATACGCGTTCAATCTACGGGAAATCTGGTGATCTTGATGGCCAGGGCAGTTCTTGCACACCACGAAGAACACGTTGTGTCGCAGAAGTCGCGTGTGTATAAATTAGTACATTTAACTTGAAAGAGTTTTTTACCCTTGTTTTCGAATTTTTTATGTTCTTTATTGGTTTAAAGATTTTATTTATTTCATTTATTTCTGAAAAAACGCATCATCTTCCTGTCGAAGAAAAAAAAATGGCTCTGAGCACTATGGGACTTAACATCTGAGGTCATCAGTCTTCTAGAACTTGGAGCTTCTTAAACCTAACTAACCTAAGGACATCACACACATCCATGCCCGAGGCAGGATTGGAACCTGTGACCGCAGCAGTCGCGCGGTTCCGGACTGAAGCGCCTAGAACCGCTCGGCCACCGTGGCCAGCTGTCGAAGAAATGACAGTAGCTCAGGGTTAACGACGTGTGCAGTGTAACGGCCACTGGTTACTATATACTGCAGAAACATCAGAGGTACCGCGAGTCTTCGCTGTTCACTTGGGCTCACTTATAAACTTATAAGCAGGACTGAAGACAATTCTCCTCCAACGCAGGACTGAAGACAATTCTCCTCCAGTTAATGGGATTCCAGGCCGAAGACGCTGTAAGTAGGCTGTATATGTGTTTGTATATTGGCAGCGCTATGTAGCGCTCTCCATTGATAACTCTGACAGCGCTGTGTGCAGTCCATAAGAGACTCTGTAGCTGGTCGCACTAGCAGTTGGAGGTGAACAGCCGGCAGTGATGGAAGTTGGGAGTGAGCAGACAGCAGTGATGGAGGGTAGAGGTTAATAATGAGCAGTGTTGGAGGTTTGCAGTATTAGCGCGAGCGGACGGTCTGAATGTGTATCCGTCATGGAGATTTATTACTGATGATTATATAATTTTTTTGAACTGGTTGTCACTTGATTAAGGTAAAATTTGCTAAATACATTGTTTGCTCTGTAACAAAATCTTTCCTTTGCTAACCATATGACTATTAGTAGTTAGAGCCTACTGTAGTTAGAATTTTTATTTGGCTAGCTTTATTGGTGCTTGCTGCATTGCTGTAGTTCGTGTAATGAAGATTTTCTGTGAGGTAAGTGACTTATGATATGTGTGGGCTATTGTTAGAATTTCTTATTATTGAGAGCCATTCTTTTGTATTAATTATTTGAAGTCAGGCTATCATTGTTTTGAATTAATTTTTAAGCAGTCAGATCGCTTTAACGTTGAATACTGTGAGTAATTAATGAGTTCTGTTTGTCAGGGCAAATTCTGTAGGTCAGTGTTGAAATGGCAAAATAGCAAAAAGACAATACAGTCAATTTCACTCAGCAGTTTTAGTAAAAATTTATGTAAGATATTTCAACGTGTCTGAGACGCTCTAGAAAACTGTGGGGTACCAAACTGACTGCCGTCCGCCATACAGCCTGACAACCAGGAGTGATGGTCTGGGATGCTATTTCGCTACATAGCAGGACCCTTTTGATTGTCATCCGCAGCACCCTTACAGCATAGCGGCGCGTCGTCATTACTGTACGCCCCGTTTTGTTGCCCTTCATGTCAAGCCATCCTGGGCTTACGCTTAAACAAGATAATGCTTGTCCGCACACGACGAGATTTTTACAGCTTGTGGTGGTGGTGGTTAGTGTTTAACGTCCCGTCGACAACGAGGTCATTAGAGACGGAGCGCAAGCTCGGCTTAGGGAAGGATTGGGAAGGAAATCGGCCGTGCCCTTTCAAAGGAACCATCTCGGCATTCGCCTGAAACGATTTAGGGAAATCACGGAAAACGTAAATCAGGATGGCCGGAGACGGGATTGAACCGTCGTCCTCCCGAATGCGAGTCCAGTGTGCTAACCACTGCGCCACCTCGCTCGGTTTTTACAGCTTGTCTTCGTGCTTACCTACCCTACCTTGGCAAGCAATGTCACTGATTCTCTATTCCGAAGTCTGATTGACCGACGTTTCTGTTTCACAAGTTTGGCAAGTAAGCAGAAACGGAAAGGGTTTAAATGGAAAACTTCCTTACGAGACTCTAATAGTTTCCACAAAAACATGGAAACATATACACATTTGAAACAGTTGTCTTAAGCCCCATTTGATGCGCCAGAAGTTAACATATGTCGTAGTTCCATATACAAAAATCTTATCTGACGCTATGTCTGTCATGTAGGAAGTGAGGTTCTATCCTAGTAGCGTAAGCCTTTCTTGCTGCGTATAACGACGGAGCCCACATGGGAGCTCTGCTTGGCGGCATTTACACCGCAGTATTTACACTCTGGCCACATCGCTTCCCGAATTCTTCTAGGAACGTACGTTCTCGGAACCACACCGTGATGCAGAATGGTACGTGTTCCTATCGACGAGCAGTGTTCAAGTATTGGTTGAACGAGGGTTTTGTAAGCTACTTCCTTTGCTGATGGACTGCATTTCCTGAGGACAACTCAGGTAAATCTAAGTCTGGTATCTGCCTTACCTGCGGTTAGTTTTATGTGGTCGTTCCATTTTAAATAGTTCCGTGCTCTTAATTCTAGATATTTGATAGAAGTAATGCTTCTAGTGATTGTTCTGCAATTGTGTAATCACACATTAATGGGTCTCTCTTTCTGTGTACAAGCAGTACGTTACACTTACTTATGTTGGAGCCAGTTCCCACTCCTTGCAGGTGTTTCTGGATTTTGCTACAATTTTCTAGCGCTGCGACTCCTCTATTTACAACAGCATCATTCAGAAAAGTGTTTAATAGGTCATTTATATACACTTCGAAGATTAACGGTCCTCTAACACTCTCTCGCAGAACGCCCGAATTTATTTTTTCGTTTGAAGACTTCTCTCCGTTGGAAATGACATGCTGTGTTCTGTTTTCTATAAACTCTTCAGTCCAATCACGTAGTTGGTCTGATACTCCGTAATCTCGTATTTTCATCATTAGGAGGGAGTGTGGAATTGTATCGAACGCCTTCCGGAAATCAAGGAACAAGGCATCTACCTGGGCATCTGTATCTATTGCTTTCTGGGTCTCGTGGAGGAACACAGCGAGCCGAATTTTACACGGTCGTTTTCGGAACCACTGGTCGATTTCTACAGAGGACATTTTTGGTCTCCAGAAATGTCATACTAAGCGAGCATAAACATATTCCCAAAATTCTACAACAGATCGACTTCAAAGATATAGGCCTATAGGTTTGTTCGTCTGTTCGACGACCTTTCTTGAAAACGGGAATGGCTTTTGATTTTTATCCAATTATTCAGAACTCTTCGCTCCTCCAGAGATCTACGATACACAGTGTCGAATCGTATCACGCCAAGCGGCCTTTATCCTCTCAACAAATTGAATTGCTTTTCTGTTCCATGGTCAACTGTTTCGATATCTGCCATTTTGTCGTTCGTGCGATGATTTAAAGGAGGTACTAGAGTGCGGTCTTCCTCTGTGAAACGGTTTTAGGAAAAGACGTTTAGTATTACTGCCTTTTCTGCATCATCCTCTATTTCAGTGCCATTGTAGTTAAGAGTGTCAGGAGAGATGGCTTCGATCTGTTTACTGATTTAGCATAAGATCAAAGCTTCTTAGGATTTTCTGTCAAGTATGTAGAATTTTACTTTTGAATTGGCTGAAATCTTCACGCATGCTTCTCATTATGCTAATTTTAGCTTCGTTTAGTTTCAGAGCTCGCAAGGAAAGATTCTAGTGTTCGTTTTTCCCACGTGCTGTACGTGAGGGGAACGGTAGAGAAACAGCTTGAAGGTGGTTCGATAAACCCTCTGCCAGACACTTAATTGAGAATTTGGAAAGTAGTCACGTAGATGAGGATGTAGATGTGTTTGTCTGTGAGGCTTTGGCTACATTTAGATTTTCGAACGTCTCTTTGTCTTCGTAGCAGCTTCTAATATGGCTGTCGAACCACAGCGAGTCTCTACCATGCCTCGCAAATTTTCTCTGTACATACCTGTTGAAAGCGTATTTTACATTGTTCTTGAACTTTGTCCATTGATACTAAGCATTGCTAGGGCTGGAGATGGAATTTTCATGCTGATCGCTCAGATAATCTGAAATCTGTTTCTTGTCACTCTTGCTAAGCATGAAGATCTTCCTATTGTGAAGCGACGGTTGAGATGCTTTTTTTTCCGTTTGAGTCATCAGTCTTGTCACTGGCTGGTGCTAGCACCTGAAACCTACTTCCTCAATTATTTGCTGGCGTCAATTTTTTGCTTGATGTAATCCAATCTCTGTGTTCCTCTACAGATTTTGCTCTCCGCAGCTCCTTCGAGTACCATGGAATTCATTTCTTGATGTCTTAACTGATGTCCTATCATCCTGCTCCTTCTTCTTGTCAGTGTTCTCCACATATTCCTTTCCTCTCCGATTCTGTTCACAACCTCCTCATTCCTCATCGTATCAGTCCACGTAATTCTCAACACTCGTCGGTAGCACAACATGTCAAATGCTTCGATTCTCTTCTGTTGCGGTTTCCCCACAGTCCATATACAGAGTGCTGTGCTCCAAACGTACATTCTCAGAAATTTATTCCTCAAATAAAGGCATATGTTTGATCCTAGCAGACTCTTCTTGGCCAGGAATGCCCTTTTTGCCAGTGCTAGTCTGCTTCTTATGTCCTCCTTGCTCCATACGTCATGGGTTATTTTGCTGCCTAGGTAGCAGAATTCCTTAACTTGATCTACTTCATGACCATCAATCCTGGCGTTAAGTTTCTCGCCCTTCTCATTTCTGCTACTTCTCATTACCTTCGTCTTTCTTCGATTTACTCTCAATCCATATTCTGTACTCGTTAGACTGTTCGTTCCATTCAGCACATCAGGTAACTCTTCTTCAATTTCACTCAGGATAGCGGTGTCATCAGCGAATCGTATCATTGAGATCCGTTGACCTTGAATTTTAATCCCACTCCTGAACCTTTCTTTTATTTCCGTCATAGCGTCTTCGATGTATAGCATGAACAGTAGGTTCGAAAGATTACAACCCCGTCTTACACGCTTTTTAGTCCGGAGCACTTCGTTCTTGGTCGTCCACTCTTATTATTCCCTCTTGTCTCTTGTACATATTGTGTTTTACCTGTCTCTTCCTATAGCTTACCCCTAATTTTCTCAGAATTTCGAACATCTTGCACCATTTTACATTGTCGAACGCTTTTTTCGGGACGACACATCCTATGAACGTGTCTTGATTTTTCTTTAGGCTTGTTTCCATTATCAACCGCAAAATCAGAATTGCCGCTCCGGTTGGTTTACCTTTCCTAAACCCAAATTGACCGTCATCTAACACGTTCTCAATTTTCTTTTCCATTCTTCTGCATATTACCCCTGTCAGCAACTTGGACGCATGATCTGTTAAGCTGATTGTGCAATAATTCTCGCACTTGTCAGCTCTTGCAGTCTTCATAATTGTGTGGATGAAATTTTTCCGAAAGTCAGAAGGTATGTCGCCAGACTCATACATTCTGCACAGCAATGTGAATAGTAGTTTTGTTGTCATTTCCCCCTATGATTTTCGAACTTCTGATGGAATGTTATCTATCCCTTCTGCCTTATTTGATTTTAAGTCTTCCAAAGTGCTTTTAAATTCTGATTCTAATACTGGATGCCCTATCTCCTTTAAATCGTTTCGTGTTTCTTCTTCTGTTATATCATACAAATCTCCCCCCTGATAGAGGGATGGAGGCATGGAGGAGGCATAGAGGCATATCTGTAAGATGCTGTAAGTCTGAGCCTCGGTGACCTACATGGAAGAGAAGGAGAAGGTCCCCATAAGCACATGAAAAATTTAGAGATACAGTGTCTCGCAACTAATAACGTTTTATTGGAGGAGAATTACTGCGTGTGTCACAATTAGGCATGAAAGCAGGTTTGCCACACCTCACATGGATATATTAACGAAGGAGCTCATCTAACTACAAAAGAAAAGGAGCTGTCCTTGTAACAGTTTGATTTAGCCTCTGAATCAAGCACGCAAACATTTAACAAATGGACAAAAGGTTACAATCCTGAACTATAGTATTGGTAAAGGAGAGTAGACACATGAGACCAAAACGCGCATCTGTATCGTGGATGCGGCCAATTATGTGAAAATGGTTAGCGATTCGAAGGAAAAACCCCAAAAAAGCAAGTACGAACAGCAATAGGTTGATCGAAGCATGTTGGGTGCAACTAGCAGGCTGCGAATGTTAAAACTGCGCAATTAAATCGTGATGTGAATTAAATAGCTTTGCGCCCACCTCAGCTCGGTGATTGCATCGCCGGCTTCTGCTTACCACTGTTAGGCGAAATGAGTGTGGAAGACGGCTGCGGTGGTAGCTGGAAATTCTGTGTCCATCTCGACCTCTGTACTCTGTCCTCAGACACGTCTCTCTCTCAATCTCCCTCTCCATCTCTCTCTCTCTCTCTCTCTCTCTCTCTCTCTCTCTCTCTCTCTCTCTCTGAGGCTGCTTCTGAAGCAAGTGAACTCATAGATCTCTCTGCAGCAATTGTTCTCTGAGTTTACACCCCGAAACATTGTGCCAGCGTACGAATCTCGCACCACCCACATGCAGCAGACCTTGCGAGTTCTGACGAACAATAATTTTACAAAGGCAGAAAATTTCTTTCACTACGTGACAGGTTTCCAACCCCGGCTAACTAAAAAAAAATGGCTCTAAGCACTATGGGACTTAACATATGAGGTCATCAGTCCCCTAGACTTAGGACTACTTAGACCTAACTAACCTAAGGACACCACATACATACATGCCCGAGGCAGAATTCGCACCTGCCACCATGACAGCAGTCCGGTTCCAGACTGAAGAACCTACAACCGCTCGGCCACAGCGGCCGGCTCTGGCCAACTAAAGTGTTGCAGGTAGGCAAATGCGGGAAAAGGCGCCTTCTACCGAAATAATTATTGTGAGCCAATCAGAGTGCTTACCTGGATTCAAAGTTCAAACGAACATTCCTTCGTGGAGCAGCCGCAGAAAACCGCTGGTCCCATACTTTTGAAATAAGGTAGCCACGTCTGCATCAGTTCGTTCCAGCACGTTCCTAACCAACTCGGCACATCTGGGCCTATCATCCGGCTGCTAAGCTTGCAGGAGTCGCCTTTTGTGTCGTAGGTTGTGTTCCAAGAATGAACAGCATAGAGATAGAAGTGATGACACTTTATGCCCGACCTGACCATCATTTAGCAGGACAATGCTCAAGCACGCACAGTGCAAGCTGTTGCTGATTTGTTTGACTGATGGGCTGCTAAGTGCTATACCACCTACTTCGCTCCCCTGACTTAAGCACTCGTGAGTTCAACTCGATTTCTAAACTGAAGGAAACACTTCACGGCATTCGCTTTTTAACTGCTACAAATTCGTCGGGTAATAGACCAGGCCGCTCGAACTGTCAACATAACTGGCACTTCCACATCGCTGGCAACTGATTATACACAAATTTCTCTTTGGTTTCTCTTACTGTACAGATTAAATGATATTGGAGAGAGGCTACAAACCTGTCGCTGTACCTTCTCAATTCTTGTTCCCCTTCATCTTCTTCGACTCCTATAACTTCAGTCTGTTTTCTGTACAAGTTGTAGATAACCTTTAGCTCCCTGTATTTCATTCCTGCTGTCTTCAGAATTTCAAAACGTGCTGTGCAGTCAACATTGCCAAATGATTTTCTAGCTCTACAGAAGCTATAAATGTGGAATTACCGTTTTTCAACCTATCTTCCAAGGTGAGTCGTAGGGTCATTATTGCACCATTTCTACATTTTGTAGGTATGGCTTGGGTAATCCGTGAACTCTAGGTGCATATAGCAGTTAATGTAATACGCCTTCTGGGCTTAAAATCTTTACCATTCAGCGTTGTCGGTTGGTCGGCAGATCACTGCTCTTGAGCAAATTTCTTAATTAAAGGAGTTAAACAGAGCAAGGGATGATACCTGTGTTGTGAATGTCATACCAAGGAAGTCAACAACGCCAGCTAAGAACACGCAAAAAATTCTGGTTGATGGGCTTCAGACAGACGCAGATTACAAACCGGTAACAACTAATTCTGGCAAATGCTATGAAATAATAATTACTTAGATTTCCCCATTATGATATTCCAATACTCTTTGAGATTTGGTAGTTTCCATCCCTGCAGCGGCCCATCGGACAACTACTGTACTCTGAATGAAAATTTCACGCGACAGTGGAATGCACACCGACATCGTCTTATCGCTGTAGATTAGAGACAGCCGCGCCGGTCGATACAACCTGGTCACGCTAGAGTGCGTTAACCCGGCGTTGGGAGAGAGCTAAAGGTTGGAGCGTACCAATGGGACACGACTGCACGTAGAGGGCAGAGTAGTCTAATAGATTTTGTTCCAACAAACGAAACTAATTATCGAACACTGGTCTACAGAAAAATCAAGTTGCAGGTAACAGAAACAACATTTACGAACATTGCTATTACGAAGTTACGGAAACACTGTAACGTTTATGAAAATGGTAACCAACGGAAATAATGTTCAGTAAGAATCCAAATTTGGACATGTGCAGAACAGTGAACCAGCTATAGGTGAGTGAATCTACAGATAGATGGCACGCACTTAGAATTAGCTGTAGAATTGACCCTTGTGTCGCTCGAAATCTGAGCGACAAGTACCACAGCTGCCTCGTTGGTTACTTGTATATACTCCTTCATATGTATAATGAAATCAATTCAGGTACTCCCAAAGGGATAACTTCGTAACGTCGAAGGGGAAGTATGTAAATTAAATGGAAAAACGTTTTTATATAAAGATTCAGAAATGAGATCTTGAAATCGGTAAACGATTGTACGATTAGATTCAATCATACATCCTCATCAGGTCCAGGTAATATTACAACTATAGCGTTGAAGGGCAGTTCATTTACACAGACATAAAAGCGAGCGCCCATTAGCCAAGAGGACACCAGTGTAAGTAGACGACATTCTAACGTCGGACATACGTAAGATTAAATTATTGAATACATCGAGTCTGTTTCAGGAGCTCAGCGTTTGCCTGAACCATGCATCTACTTTCTTGAAACAGCGTGTTTTATGCATGAAAGTTTACATTTAATTACAAAAAATAAACACGACCATCATGACCAGACCCATAACTCGAATGATATTTTTATAGTCAATGAACGATTATGTGAAGGGCACAGTCGTGTAAGGCTCATAGTTATGATCGTATACAAGAATTTTGCGATTTTAACAGCGCTACATTCTGACATGTGGTTCCATTTGAACTGTTGAAATATTTTTCGACTGTGTACGAGAACAGTGTTTGCCTAACCATATTTATATTTTTGTCTTTAGATGATGACAGCACGATGCCACGTTACCAACATAGTAGTGGCGTCAAAATCTTATAATCGCATAAAGAGATAGATTTTCTCTAGTGAGAATGTTAATGATAGTAGTGATCTATTTACTGATGACAGTGATGCAGAGCTTCATTACGCATCAGGGACTAGATAGATCAAGAGTTGAAGATATCGTTTGAGTGTGGGTTAGCATTATATTGCTAATTCTCTAACCTCCAAAAAGTGTAGACGCAGGATTTGTTAATATTTCAGGAAATTCTGTTACGTTAGCAATAAACAAATTTTAATTCAATTTGTACCAATGAATGCTTACGAAATAGCTACAATCACTGCTCCGTTTTACCTCATAACAACAGAAAAACTTGTAATATGTTGATGGTTAACACTCTTTTGGCCCCATCGCGAAACACGTGGATTAGCATTTTTTATCTTTATTTCTCTGTTAAGTTGTGGGTGTATTTATTTTTTAGAGAGGAACACAATCTACGTCCACTAAAAAAGACTTAAGAAGCAGGTGACCACAAATCTTCTGAAACTGGAAAAGAAGCTTTGCTTAGGAGGCAGGAAACCAACTAACAATAAATTAACTGAAGACTTATAAAAACAGTAAGAGGGAAGTAGGTCCTGGACACGCAGTTATGGGACAGTGTAGCTGCCACATGTGAAGAATGATATTTTGTTAATGATACCTCGAACAAGACTGGTTTTAGCAAATAAAACTGATATTTATTTTTTCTTATCGAAATACGGTATATCCTGTCAGAAGGAGATGTGGTCCAACCTCACCACAATCTTCTACTGGGCAAAAATTCTATCACTTTAATAAGATAAATATAAATGGCCAATTGCAGCGTGTGCAGAAATTCGGTGTAAATTCTGGAGACACTCGGCTTTTCACCATCTCGAACGAATGACAGAGAGTGGAGATGTGTCTACCTCGCCGCCGATTTCTGTGTGTGCAGGATGGACGCGTATCGGGAGAATACTGTAAGAGTGACGGTCGATCGGCGCGGACAAGTGTTTGCAGCGTGCGCCATAGAAGCTGTATGTCCAGTACAAGGAGCAAGCACGCTCTATTCCATGATGGTGTAACGACTGTATTGTTGTGAACAAATGAATTATGTATTGAACAAAAGACACATTTGACTTTCTGGTGTTGGACTTGCGAAAAGTAAGAACTGATTTTATAGGGGATATTAAACCAAACATATTGTAATTGTATTTGTTTGTATCTAATGGTCCCAGACGGGGTTGACTCACAACACTTGAACGCTTGTGTCAAACTTGGAAGTTGTTATATTGTGGAGATGAAAATATAACAGAGTTGAACAAAAGTATCCTGAGAGTACAGAATCATTTCAAGAGTAGAAAAGAAGTCTATTTTGAAATTCCCTTATCCAGCTAAAGTCTTCGGAGAAGAAGAGTTTGTGAAGATCGACGTAGCCGTCTGACCCGAGAAGAAGATGGGCTGCACACAATATGTGAGTCAATTGCGAGAGACGTGTGAGTCTTGCGCCCCAGCACCACACTGCCTCACCTGTCGTCCGAAAACCGTTATAATAGGTCCTGGACACAGTTATGGGGCTGTGTAGCTGTCCACTGAAGTGTGGAGAAAAATGTCACATGTGAAGAATGATATTTTGTTAATGATACCTCGAGTCTGACCGGTTTTAGCAAACAAAATTGATATTTATTTTTTCTAATGAAAGTACGGTACATCCTGTCAGAAGGAGATGTTGTCGAACCTCACCACAATCTTCTATTGGGAAAAAATTCTATCACTTTAATAAGATCAATATAAATGGCCAATTGCAGCGTGTGCAGAAATTCGTTTAGGCAGTGCATGTTCTTCATCGTAATAGTAGGCGTTTGAACAACATACACTCCCGGAAAAAAATGCAGCACCCTCAAGAACTGTGTTCAGTGGCACCAGGGTATAATATGTGCATACTAAGGGATTGTAGTGCTATGATTCATTGGTCACAGTCATTGGGAATTAGATGGTTCCCAACAGGCCTGTCTGTGCACCTGCTGGTTTGACTCTGTGGGTAGTAACTGTGCTGAGTTTATAGGTGAACAGCGTGTGCAAAATTCATTCTCGGGTACAAAAGTGCCCCACTGACGAACAACCTCTGCCATTTGAACGGGATCACATTGTGAGCCTGCAGGAAGCTGAATGGACGTATCTACAGATTGCTGCACATGTTGGGCACAGTGATCTGTGGAATATTCTCATGACTGTAGACCAGGATCTGGACACTGGCTTAGTACGCAAGCAAGTCAACATCGACGCACTGTGTGCTGGCAAAAGCTGACGCCAGGACACCATGTGGCATAGATGTTGCGAGAAGATCGATAGCGGTCAACGACAGACTTGCAGGAAACGCGCAGCCAACGCCCTCTCGGCTGCCAGTATTCAGATCGCTGCTGCGGACTGCAGGGCCAGTTTGTCGCAGTCGGTTGCACCAAGAGAGTTCCTGTCTGTCATCAGTCGCAGCCCAGTGGGAGTGGCAGTAGCTGTTAGCTTCGTCGCTAGCTCAGAGACAGGCAGCCCATAGCGACCAGAGAAATGTGCGTCGGGGACTTTGTACTTCACTAGCAGTGAGGCTATCGTGGACTATTACAGAGAGTTTGTACCACAACGACTATCTTGAGATAAGTAACGTTTTATTCTTATGAATAAAGAATCCAGTTAATATATGTGTGCAGTTTGTGTTATAGTAAGAGGATACTGGCCACCAAACACCTGCTCCTTGCTTCCCATGATACAACTCTGCAGAGACAACAAGACGACATAAAACACTGCACGAGCAGCTGTGGGCTACCGAACATTACCCAGGAAAGAAATCTGGGCACATGTTGCACCTGTTGCGCCATCAGGGACCAATGGGAATCGCCTGCTGGCAGTAGTATTAGGATCACATGTGCCTCTGACCAGGCTACCACTGACACCACGATACCGCCAAGCACGGCTAGTGTGGTGGTGTGAAAGAGTTGACTGGAGAGTGGAATGGGACTCTGTTGTCTTCAGTGGTAGAGGTAGGTTCTGTCTGTATGCGAGTGATGGGCGAGCATCTGTACAGCGTAGATATGGTGAGCAGCCTAGTCCAGAGTACATTCACCCACGATCTACAGGTCCCATCCCAGGCTTCATTAGTTACAGCTCGCAGTCACATTTAATGTTTCTGCAGGATGACGTAACCAGAGCCTACTACATTGCAAAGGCTGTTATCTCCGTGCTACTGCCATTTCTTCGACAGGAATGTGATGTGCTTCTTCAGCAGGACAATGTATGTCCACATACTGCTGTTGCGACGCAACTTGCTCCTCGTAGTGTACAGCTGTCTGCAACCGCTCTTTTAAACTGTTAGAAACTTAGACAGCCGGTGTCGTAATTTTGAGATGAGAGTTAGTGTGAATGTCGCGTAATAAATATTTCGCGTGAAGCGCCGTTGCGACACAGGCAAAGGTCAATTGTGGAAACTAAACCACTGAACATTGAAAGTAACGTTATTAAGGAATACACCCGACTGACTACACAAAATAAGAGGGCATGTACATTCGCGAGTGACTGGTGCAAAATAAGAATTAATACTGTAAGGGAAATGAGTCACAGGTATAGTTACGTCGGTACACACTCAGTTGTATCCAAACGTCCGATCGGGATGGAGGCACGTACATTCCAAGTACTATCATTCCCCGTGTCCTGGGTAAAAAGAATTGTGGTTAAAATACATTTATTCCCCTGAGAAAGGAAATAATCGGACTTCGTAATTAAATGGAAAGGAAGATTGCAGGATCTGAATATTTCGGCAAATATGACCTAAATGAACACATTCACACACCTCTATTGTTGAACAGCGCCGTCGTGAAGATTCCTCCATCTAAATTCTCCATACAGAATTATTAATAATTATAAGCTTCCAGAGTTACAGGAGCTGGGATCCATGATATCGTACGCCGAGCGGTTCTAGGGGCTACAGTCTGGAATCGCGCGACCGCTACGATCGCAGGTTCGAATCCTGCCTCGGGCATGGGTGTTGTGATGTCCTTAGGTTAGTTAGGTTTAAGTAGTTCTAAGTTCTAGGGGACTGATGACCTCAGAAGTTAAGTCCCATAGTGCTCAGGGCCATTTTAACCATGGTATCGTAAATAAGAAAATCGTATTGTTTCAGAAGTTGCTTTCATTATTTAGCGCAATTTCACTTGAAATTGTCAAGCACTTCGTTTATGCGTCTTATCACCAGAACATGAGAAGAACGAAAGGTAACTATTACTAAAACTAATAAACAAAGAGCGTAAAGCTTCTCTTGTCAGTTAGTGTTAATTACATTTCAAATGAATCTTTGGTGTGAGAGTCGAATAAGTAGCTATACATTTATGAATAAGGAGTCCGCCTCTGTTAGCGCAGAGGTAGCGATACCGCCTACCACGCAAAGGGGCCCGCGTTCGATTCCCGGCAGGGGACTGGGTGTTGTGTGTCCTTCATCATCATTGACACGCAAGTCGTCGAAGTGACGTCAAGTAAAAAGACTTGCAATATGGCGGCCGATCCCGGAGGGGATATCCCGGCCAATAAATGCCATACGATCATTTTAATCAATATGAAAAAATTTATTAAGTTTCTTCAGGATGCCATTCGACACTTTCATGATCGTTTGCATCTCAGGATACACGCCTGCGTTTGCTGAAGGTCGATAGGAACTGCATGTAAGTTTCTGGGGTTTCTTCTAGCTTCCACACTCAATTCTTGAAGTTTCGTCCTCAAAGCTCGAGCTCTTTTCAATTGCAGCTCTTTTTCTTTAAGGGCCACTTTCTTCTCATCCTCAAAATTCAAAATATGGTAACTTGGTATGAGGTTCCAGCCCACAGTCAACACGGATAGTAGCAATAATTTTTGAAGACCGCCAGTGGGGGACATATTGTGTATTGATACGAGTGTTTGGGCACTCTTTACTGTGACGTATATGTTTCATTTTATATGAATTGGTCACCATATGCTCCTACACTGAAGAACTACCTGTTATTGAAATTTCTGATGTTGAGAAATAGTCGGCGTGATTTTTCTATAGCCGAGATCGCATAAAATTTATTTTCGACAACCGGTTTTGACAGGCTTTGCTATCATCTTCTAGTCTTCAAAATTGTTTGTTACAAAACTTGTTCATTGTGTGTTGGAACCTCATGCCTAGTTGTGATATTGTGAATTTTGAGGATGAGAAGAAAATGACCCTTAAAGGTAAAGAGCTGCACTTTTAGAAGAGATGAAGCCTTGAGGACGAAACTTCAAGAATTGAGTTTGGAAGCTAAAACTGACCTCGAAAACTAACATGCAGTTCTTACCGACCTTCTGCAAAAGCTACCCACACTAAAACTTTTTTGTGCGACAGAGTTTTACACTCCTGGAAATTGAAAAAAGAACACATTGACACCGGTGTGTCAGACCCACCATACTTGCTCCGGACACTGCGAGAGGGCTGTACAAGCAATGATCACACGCACGGCACAGCGGACACACCAGGAACCGCGGTGTTGGCCGTCAAATGGCGCTAGCTGCGCAGCATTTGTGCACCGCCGCCGTCAGTGTCAGCCAGTTTGCCGTGGCATACGGAGCTCCATCGCAGTCTTTAACACTGGTAGCATGCCGCGACAGCGTGGACGTGAACCGTATGTGCAGTTGACGGACTTTGAGCGAGGGCGTATAGTGGGCATGCGGGAGGCCGGGTGGACGTACCGCCGAATTGCTCAACACGTGGGGCGTGAGGTCTCCACAGTACATCGATGTTGTCGCCAGTGGTCGGCGGAAGGTGCACGTGCCCGTCGACCTGGGACCGGACCGCAGCGACGCACGGATGCACGCCAAGACCGTAGGATCCTACGCAGTGCCGTAGGGGACCGCACCGCCACTTCCCAGCAAATTAGGGACACTGTTGCTCCTGGGGTATCGGCGAGGACCATTCGCAACCGTCTCCATGAAGCTGGGCTACGGTCCCGCACACCGTTAGGCCGTCTTCCGCTCACGTCCCAACATCGTGCAGCCCGCCTCCAGTGGTGTCGCGACAGGCGTGAATGGAGGGACGAATGGAGACGTGTCGTCTTCAGCGATGAGAGTCGCTTCTGCCTTGGTGCCAATGATGGTCGTATGCGTGTTTGGCGCCGTGCAGGTGAGCGCCACAATCAGGACTGCATACGACCGAGGCATACAGGGCCAACACCCGGCATGATGGTGTGGGGAGCGATCTCCTACACTGGCCGTACACCACTGGTGATCGTCGAGGGGACACTGAATAGTGCACGGTACATCCAAACCGTCATCGAACCCATCGTTCTACAATTCCTAGACCGGCAAGGGAACTTGCTGTTCCAACAGGACAATGCACGTCCGCATGTATCCCGTGCCACCCAACGTGCTCTAGAAGGTGTAAGCCAACTACCCTGGCCAGCAAGATCTCCGGATCTGTCCCCCATTGAGCATGTTTGGGACTGGATGAAGCGTCGCCTCACGCGGTCTGCACGTCCAGCACGAACGCTGGTCCAACCGAGGCGCCAGGTGGAAATGGCATGGCAAGCCGTTTCACAGGACTACATCCAGCATCTCTACGATCGTCTCCATGGGAGAATAGCAGCCTGCATTGCTGCGAAAGGTGGATATACACTGTACTAGTGCCGACATTGTGCATGCTCTGTTGCCTGTGTCTATGTGCCTGTGGTTCTGTCAGTGTGATCATGTGATGTATCTGACCCCAGGAATGTGTCAATAAAGTTTCCCCTTCGTGGGACAATGAATTCACGGTGTTCTTATTTCAATTTCCAGGAGTGTATTTCCGTAGGATTTGGACATATAATGGGAGTCAGATTTATTTTCATGGGAGCTAGAGTATTGCTGCTAGGGTCAAGGACGAGATAGATAGTAGATAGTTGTTTACTAAGGTATATGCGTAACATGAAGATAAACAGCGAGAAAGTGTTCATATTTTCGAACAACAGTAGTGCTACTAAATTAAAATTACATTACGTGTCTTTGAAAAAAATTACATTACGTGTCTTTGAAAAAAACTGAACCTAATTTTCCAGTACTTAGCCACACTCTCATCCCATTGAGATTTCACATAAGCCGAGAAATATTAACGGAAAAGGCTCTATGTTTACACACCAGACCAGTGAGGAGAGCTCATTTCAAGATCTGGGCGTAAAATCGGTTTATATTTGCATTGTTAATCAGTGCAGACTTTTTGATTTTTTGAAATTCAAAACAAATCTGAACGCAGCAGAGAAAAACTGCGTTGATGGTCAAGATATCAACTTCCAACATGTTCTAATGCAAAATAAAGAAAATAAACATTGGGGAAAACTATGTGTATTAATATAGTCACTAGAGAAAAGCTGACTGTGTTACTTTTCAGATATCATAAAGCTATTACTGTTACAGCTTCTTTCTTTCATAAATTTAATGACTATGGTGTACTAATGTCTGATGTAAGATAGTAAAAGTGACATGTTTGCTCTCAAAAACTTCCCGAGATACTATCTAATGAAGACAGTGCTCATCTGTGTAGTCGCGACAATGTTTAAAGTAAATAATTTTCTGGAAGTTATAAACAATTTCTTCCCTACACCACAAATTAAATAGCTAAAAGAGTACAACAGTTCGTTCCAAAAAATTTGTGCATTGTGATTTACGATTACAGATTTAACCAGACGCACAGGGGGTTTCAAACCTTTGGGTCAAACTGAAAGAGTTGATAGTAGGTCCAACCGATTATATTGGGATGGTGAACCAATGGTCGGAAATGCATATCTATTGTGTTATGGACGTACACAGCCTACGCCGTATAACAACAACGTGGCTCAGTGGATACCTGCTTGCTAGGCTCGAAGCTGCCTATCTCCATATACAACAGACATCAGGGACCTTTGAGAGGTACTGCAGAATATCAAGCGCCGTTGCCATGCATGTGTTGAGAGTGGCGGTCGTCTCTGTGAATAACTGAAGTATTTTGAGCAATGTTGTTGTCATATGGTGTACACTGTGTACGTCAATAACACATTAGATATGCATTTCGAACCATTGGTTTCCTATCTCTATGTAGTCGGTTGTGGACCCTCTATCACCTGTTTCAGTTTGATCCAGAACGTTTGAGACACCCTGTATAGCATGCAATACCTCAGAACTATGCTGTCGTGGGGCAGCACTTTCTTCAGTCGCTCCCTGCCGTTAATTTTTTTATTTCAGTTATTTGCAAATATGACTGCAGTGTAATTGTTTAGTGTATAAAATTGTAATACCTCTACTGTGGTGCTTATCTCAACGGTGGGTGACTTGATGGAGACCTTGGTTGTAGAGGTTGGCATACTTGCTGCTCAGGAAACGTTCCATATCTGAAACCACCTCCCAGACATTCTAGAAATGACTACTACGCAATGCTTCCTTCATCCAAGGAGAGAAAAAGAAGTCTATGGGTGCCATGTTAGAAGAATGCAGGTGAGGAGTTGCGTAAACATTGACAGACAAAAGAAGCAACATGTCTGGGGCATTGTGGAGCAAACACGTCCCCTTGGAGGGCTTCCTGTGACGCTTCATCTTGACAGTCTCCCTTAATCTCATCAGATGGTTTCGGTAGTGCCCTCCCATGACGGTTGCCCCTTAAGAGTGAAATCTTTCGGCACCACACCATGACAGTCCCAAAAGCCAGGATCACCATGCCCGATGGTAGTTGAATCTTGTCTTTATTGACGAAGGTGAATTCACATGCGTCCTCTGCTTGCTTAGTTGTTTTGTTTCGGGATCAGAGTGATATAACCAGCCGTCGTCCACGGTGATTAGGCTGCTAAATACACTCCTGGAAATTGAAATAAGAACACCGTGAATTCATTGTCCCAGGAAGGGGAAACTTTATTGACACATTCCTGGGGTCAGATACATCACATGATCACACTGACAGAACCCCAGGCACATAGACACAAGCAACAGAGCATGCACAATGTCGGCACTAGTACAGTGTATATCCACCTTCCGCAGCAATGCAGGCTGCTATTCTCCCATGGAGACGATCGTAGAGATGCTGGATGTAGTCCTGTGGAACGGCTTGCCATGCCATTTGCACCTGGCGCCTCAGTTGGACCAGCGTTCGTGCTGGACGTGCAGACCGCGTGAGACGACGCTTCATCCAGTCCCAAACATGCTCAATGGGGGACAGATCCGGAGATCTTGCTGGCCAGGGTAGTTGACTTACACCTTCTAGAGCACGTTGGGTGGCACGGGATACATGCGGACGTGCATTGTCCTGTTGGAACAGCAAGTTCCCTTGCCGGTCTAGGAATGGTAGAACGATGGGTTCGATGACAGTTTGGATGTACCGTGCACTATTCAGTGTCCCCTCGACGATCACCAGTGGTGTACGGCCAGTGTAGGAGATCGCTCCCCACACCATGATGCCGGGTGTTGGCCCTGTGTGCCTCGGTCGTATGCAGTCCTGATTGTGGCGCTCACCTGCACGGCGCCAAACACGCATACGACCATCATTGGCACCAAGGCAGAAGCGACTCTCATCGCTGAAGACGACACGTCTCCATTCGTCCCTCCATTCACGCCTGTCGCGACACCACTGGAGGTGGGCCGCACGATGTTGGGGCGTGAGCGGAAGACGGCCTAACGGTGTGCGGGACCGTAGCCCAGCTTCGTGGAGACGGTTGCGAATGGTCCTCGCCGATACCCCAGGAGCAACAGTGTCCCTAATTTGCTGGGAAGTGGCGGTGCGGTCCCCTACGGCACTGCGTAGGATCCTACGGTCTTGGCGTGCATCCGTGCGTCGCTGCGGTCCGGTCCCAGGTCGACGGGCACGTGCACCTTCCGCCGACCACTGGCGACAACATCGATGTACTGTGGAGACCTCACGCCCCACGTGTTGAGCAATTCGGCGGTACGTCCACCCAGCCTCCCGCATGCCCACTATACGCCCTCGCTCAAAGTCCGTCAACTGCACATACGGTTCACGTCCACGCTGTCGCGGCATGCTACCAGTGTTAAAGACTGCGATGGAGCTCCGTATGCCACGGCAAACTGGCTGACACTGACGGCGGCGGTGCACAAATGCTGCGCAGCTAGCGCCATTCGACGGCCAACACCGCGGTTCCTGGTGTGTCCGCTGTGCCGTGCGTGTGATCATTGCTTGTACAGCCCTCTCGCAGTGTTCGGAGCAAGTATGGTGGGTCTGACACACCGGTGTCAATGTGTTCTTTTTTCCATTTCCAGGAGTGTAAATCACCTCGATGGACTGACATCAGTTCGGCGTGCTTTTTGAACGGATGTGAGCAATCGTGGTACCAAGCGTGTGGGGACTTTATAATCAGAATGTTATGCAAGATGTTGAAAACTGATCCATGACTGATTTTCAGTTCGCATTTTTCCACAGTTATCTCAATTTTGATACGCCAATCTACGAGCCCCACGCATTCCAATTTCTTCATTCTAATGGCAACAATTATACCTGCCATCTCCAGCTTCTTTATTCTAATGGTAGCAAGTAGACCTGGCATCTCTGAGGATGTCCACATCGAAACTGTTATCAGTGATCATGACGCGGTTGTAATAACAATGATTATTAAAATACACAGGACAACTAAAACAAGCAGAAAGATATATGTTGGGTAAACTAGATAAAACATCGATAGTGTCGTATCTCAGTGAGAAACTTTAAACTTTCAGCACAGGGCAGGAGCATAGACGGACTATGGCTCAAGATAACAAGAATAGTCGACTATGTACTGGAAATATATATACCCAGAAGAAGAGTTCCTAGCTCCAACTTAAATACTGTAAAAACCAGAGCCTACTACATAGTAGGTGTAACACAGAGAATAGGAGTATAAATAGATACTGAATGAAACGTGTTTCTCTGTTAAGAGAGCAATGCGTGAAATCTTCAACGACTACCGTAAAAGAAATTTCTCAAACGATCTTTCACAAAACTCAAAAAAATTCTGATTGTATATAAGGCTGTTAGTGGCACCAAAGCTAGTGTCCAGTCCCTAGGGAATGTGACAGGAACTGAAACTGATGGTACCAAAGCAAAGCTGAAATGCTTAACTCTGTTTTCAAATGTTCCTCTACAAAGCAAATCCGAGAAAAACTGCTCCAATTTAATACTCGTGCAACTGAAGAGATGAGTGAAATTAGTGGCGTTAAAAAAAGCTGAAATCGTGAAAACTGAACAGACCATAGACCGAATGGAATCGTTATCAGATTCTACACTGAATTTGCCGCTGAGTTAGCCCCTCTTCTAACTACACTGGCGGGAAAAAATTAGTACACCAGGAAAGACGACGGTGATTTTGATCCGATGACGACAAAAGTCACCTGGAAGATAGTAGATCCACTGACAATGGTTTCCACGTCGTCCATCAACAGACAGCATATTGGTATAGCTACCAGGGTGCCTTCTGTGTCTACTCTTTATTAAGAAATGCTTATAGCCAGAAGATTTAGTGTGGTGCAAACGTTTGAAGCAAGCAGGCAACCGTGCCACGGAAACGCACTCGTGCTTCCTGCAGGCGAGTGAGCGAATTTTAAATTGTGGCTTTCCGAGTGGCAGGATGGCCCTTTCGGAGAACTGTCACACGAATTGTACGTGCTGTGTCAGTTATGCAGCGCCGCTTGTATCAGTGGTCACGTGAACATTCTCATACCCGTAGGCGAGGTACTGGACGTCCAGGCAGCCAGGATCGTCGTATTGTAAGGGTTGTAGAGGCAGGCCGTACAGCTACCACACCATAGATAACATAAGCTATTGCGAACCTGTTGTTAGCAGTGGGACTACGGGCACGCTTACTTCTAGCCCGTCGTCCACTCACGTCACAGCATCGACGTGCACGGCTCGACTGGTGCCGGTAGAGGATCACTTGGAAGATGGAATGGCGGGACATTGTCCGATGAAAGCAGATTCTCCCTGCACGTAAGTAATGGTCGTTTGCGCGTACGACGTAGACTTGGTGGACGCTGTCTCATAGAGTGCATTTGTCCGATGCACTCTGGCCCCCACCCCTGACCTAATGGTCTGAGGTACGATAAGCTACAACTCTCGTTCACCTTTGGTGTTTCTGTAGGTACGTGCAGAATGTTGTTAGACCTGTTCTTTTGCCACTCTTGCAACAGGAAGGTCATGTGTTGTTCCAAAAGGATAATTCTAGCCAAGGCACTGCCTGTGAAACTCAATGTGACCTGCAAGACATGCAGAAACTTCCCTGGCCAGCACTATCTAACGAATGACTAATGATAATCTTGCTGAAGCTACCTGGCATCCAATAAACCAAAAGCAAAGATGTAAAAATACGGTCTGGACTCCATCCACAGAATACTGTGCTTAGAGTGCCCAGAACGAGAAAGGAATCATTACCACCAGAGTAGTAGAATCACAAACGGCCTACAATCAAGAAAGCTGTCAAAACTACACACCTTTACGGACGGCAGCGGCAGTGCGAGGAAACATACACTGCCGTTACATTCACTAACCCCCAGGACAGGTAACTGGGGCGTTAGCAGCCACGAGGCAGGAAAAATACCGCTGGTTGAACTTACCAAATAGTAACAAACTGAATGTAATAAATAGTAATTAGAAGTCCAGGAAAGCTAATCAGATCCGCCCTCCCCTAGCACTCCACTCGCTGCTCTTCGCCTCGGCAACACGAACCCAAGTCACTGGATAATCGCAAGATCTCACAATGGTGGAGGTTTCTCTACTTGAATCCAAATGCACTCAACTTAAAGCTTGCAGGATCCGGTTTACGACGAAGTCGTACACCTTCGTGACCAGAGGCCTTCGATCTGGCAGTCCATGCGCGCCGCCAGCGGTCCCGGCGTGTTTTGGCACTGCGCGGACCTGGCTCCTCCTGGGCCCCAACCGACCTGCACACTCACACGATCCGGAAAAAGATAGGGCAACAGTTACTACATATCGATAACTGCCGCTGGTGCCACTAGCGAACAGGCAACGCTTACAAAACCGAGTGGCGCCATTCAACACGAGAAGAAGACAAGCAACCACAACCATGCCAACTAAACAATACCATCTGGCCTGCAACAGAGGGCGGAAATCTAGAAAAAGCATCAACGCGAGCTGCAGCACGGCTCATAACCATTTCATGTACTCCATATACACTGTTGCAACAATAAATCTTGAGTGAATTGGAAGCCTCTAAAACTGTGTACCAATTTTTATGGCAGTGTGTAACTTACTGTAGAACCCTCGAATAAAAAACTTTGCCCAAGAAAGGTAGTAAAAGTCCAATATCCTTGACCCCGGTTCGTTGTACAATTTTAGAACACGTTCTGAGTTCAAATGCAACGAGAAACTCGAACGGAATGACCTCTTCCATGCTCACTAGCATTGATTCTGTAACAATCATGTGCAACCCAACTCGCACTTTTCTCATGTGACATACTGAAACGTTTCGAACTAGACAGTCAGGTAGAAGCAGTATTTCTTGATTTCCGAAAAGCATTTGACCCTGTACCACACCTAAGCGTATTGTCAAATGTACCATTATATGGAGTATCAAGTGAAATTTGTGACTCGATTGAAATCTTTTTGCAAGGGAGGACACAACACGTAAACTTGGATGTAGAGTTATCGTGATCGGTAGAATTAACTTCGGGTGTGCTGAGGGAAGTATATTGGGACCCTTGGTGTTAATGTTGTATATTAATGACCTTGCACACGATATTAATAGTAAAATCACACTTTTTAGATGATGCCTTTATCTATAATAAAGTACTATCTGAAAGAAGTTGCATAAATTTTCAATCAGATCTACATGGTTCAGAGATTGGCAACTTGCTCTAAATGTTCAGAAACGTAAAATTTTACACTTCACAAAGCGAAAAGTGTAAAATCCTATGACTATAGCATCAATGAGTCACTGCTGCAATTGGCCGACTCATACAAATACCTGTGTGTAACACTCTGTAGGGACATGAACTGGAATGACCACCTAGTTGTTGGTAAAGCAGGTGGCAGATTTGGGTTTATAGGTAGAATGCTGGGGAAGTGCAATCAGTCTACACAAAGACTGCTTACAAATCGCTCGTACGACCAGTTCTAGAATACAGCTCAGGTGTGTGGGACCCATACCAGATAAGACTAACAGGGGACATTGAACGTATGCAGAGACACGCAGCATCATTGGTCACGGGTTCCTTTAATTCGTGGAAGAGTGTCATCGAGATACTGAAGGAACTGAACTGAAAGACTCTTGAAGGTAGACGTAAACTATCCCGAGTAAGTCTTTTAACAGAGTTTCAAGAACCGCCGTTCAATGATGACTCTAGGAATATACTGCAACCCCCTACGTATCGCTCACATACGGATCGTGAGGACAAGAATAGAATGATTACGATACAGAGACAATCAAATAGTCATTCATCCCACACTCCATACTTGAATGGAACGGGAAGAAATCCTAGTAAATGGTACAATGGAACGTACCCTCTGTCTGTTTGCAGAATATAGATGTAGATGTAGAGGTAGAAGGACGGTCTTCCACTTCGTTCTTAGCTATTCAGACTTGTTTTTGCACCTACTCAGCATGGGCTGTTGCAGCGTTGTTGACCTTAAAATGCAAGAAACGAATCACCACACGATACTCCACTTTATCATTCGTCTGTGTCATTTTGTTTTGGCTATTCTAGCGGCGTACTACGATACTATGGCTCAGAAATCTCAATGCAGACATCTACATAAAAAAGTTACGTACTTTATTTTTTTCGAAGTGAAGATTAAAAATTCATGTGTACGTCTTGTAAAATGCATGGGGTTGATCTAAGTTATATGTTTTGCAGTAAATGTTTCGTTGTTTTATTAGAAGGTCGTCTTGAAGTAACCCGTGAAACGTCACTTGCAAGTTTGATCACTCGTACACATCTCGAATGTACGCATGGATAAATTGAGGGTTCGGCTCGAGCCTAAATTTCCCTTGTAACAAGAGGTGAACTGGGAACATTATTTCGTTGCTCTTGCTGAATTCGAAGAAATGAAAGTTTTTCAATTACAGTGTCTGAATTTGTAATGTCACGAAAGCGAGAGGTCTTTTTGGTTGTCGACTAACAAGAATACTGCATGGCAATCGGATTTTTATGTTTCTTTATATTTATGGTACGTGAAGTTCAGAATTCAAATATCAGTCTCCCAAAGCAGTTCAATACTACTCTCAAGAATTTTCTAGAAAATCGAATTTGAATTTTTCCGAGTGCTTTAATATCTTAAGGTCAAAGGTTGAGTTTTCGACTGTGACTGTAATGTACAATGATCGTCCACGCTGTGCACAGCCTGGGCTATACTCGCAGGTGTGACAGTTACATATGCGCTAATTACCATACTTGTTGAATTTATACAGGCTATTCGGCAATTCCCGTTAGAATCTACGGGAGTGAGTACACAATATTCTGAATAGGAATCCAGGTCCAGAAACGTCATCCAACGGCGCCACAGAGCGTCAAAGTTATAAGTGGGGACGCATGTACATTTATGTGTATACAGGGTGATTCCGAGATGATGTTACAGACTTTCAAGAGTGATGGAGAGGGATAAATGTATCAATTTGAGGTAAGGGGCCCTGTACCAGAAACGAATGAGTCGAAGGTTATAAGCAAATTTTTTGGAAATTTGTGGTAAGTTACTGTGTGACTAAACTGCTGAGGTCGTCGGTCCCTAGGCTTACACACCACTTAATCTAACTTAAGCTACCGACAACACACACGCCCATGGCCGAGGGAGGGAACCTCCGACGGGATCGTGTCAAGGCGACTAATAAGCAAAAACCATTCTGATACCCCTGACAGTGGAATACATGTATCGGTACTGTTGTTGCTAAGACAGTAGGGAAGGCAACTAACAGAGGTGGTAATACGGACGAAAACAACAAAAAATGTCTGGTAAACATGGGCTCTAAAATGCATGCCTGAGGATCTATGAGCACTTGTTCAGTAGAGGAGGTGTGTTTGACATTAGCGAAGATGAACAAGTGCTCATAGCTCCTCAGGTATGAATTTTAAAGCCCATGTTTACTACACATTTTTTGTCTTGTTTTGGAACATACTTCCACCTCTGAAAATTGATTACCCTACATTCACAAAAACAACAGTACCGGCCCATATATTCCACTGTCAGAGGTATGAGAATGATTTTCGCTTGTAACTTTCGATTCGTTCGTTTCCGAACCAGGGACCCTTACCTCAAATTGATACGTTTATACGCCTCCATAATCCTTGAAACTTTGTAACACCATCTCAGAACCGCCCAATATATAAATTTACAGGCGCCGGCACCTATAACTTTAACGCTCTGTAGTAGACCACGTTTCCGGACGTAGGTTCCTTTTCAAAATACTATGTACTGACTGTCCTCGACAAGTCCTAGTAGCCGCGCGGGGTAGCCTCGCGGTCCGAGGCGCTTTGCCAAAGTTCGCGCGGCTCCCCCAGTCGGAGTTTCGAGTCCTCCCTCGGGCATGGGTGTTGTCCTTAGCATAAGATGTTAAAGATAGATTAAATAGTGTTTAACCCTAAGGATCTTTAACCTCAACAGTTTTTGTCAAAGGAGCTTACCACCAAACGTCCTAGTAGCTTGTAACGGGGATTTCGGAACACTATGTATTCAAATGACGTACGTATTTGGACTGGATGGAACAAAACAAAAAAAGTAATAACGAAAACGAGACACGAACCACCGATCCAGCGAGCCCTACCGATTTTTTCCATTTTTGTGAATTTTACGCTTCACAGAAATGCTCAAAGTACACTCGCCGTTGTTCAAAAATATGCACCAGTCAGTAATCAAACACAGGCCATCGATATGAAAGGCCATCAATCGACCACAAAGCCACACTGACTGTCAAAAAACTGGTCTTACTTTAGGATATTAAACCACTCGGAAAACTTTGAAGTCGAGTTTCTCGGGAATTTTTGAGAGATGTATTGTACTGCTTTCGGTGACTGGTATTTTCAGTTCTGTATTTCGCGTCGAGTTTCTCGGGAACTTTTGAGAGATGTATTGCACTGCTTTCGCTGACTGGTATTTTTAGTTCTGTATTTCGCGTACCATAAATATAAAAAAATACAAAAATCCCGTTGCTGTGTGGTTCCCTTGTAGTCTACCACACTGCAAAACTTCCAGAAGAGTTGAATGAATCGTACAGGAACTACTAAACGCAGCCATCGTGGAGGTCCCATACGTACTGGCACTCCCGTTAACTCGTCTCACAAGGTAGGTAGTGAGTGAGTCAGTGGGTGCTTTCAAACTGATCTACTTTGACGCTGGTGCTAAAGGAAGCGTTAGATATGGACGAACGGGACGTCACAGCGCCTTATCGCGTCGGGAGGACAAAGCGACGTTGCTTTCCTTCTTTATAGGTAGGCGATATGAGGTAATTGCTTCCTTCATTATGTAGCGTCGAAATGGTGGCAGCTTAACGTCCCGTAATTATTTTTCATTACTTCGTAATCTTTGCAGTTACAGCTGGATACATTTGTTAGGGAAGGACTACACTGTATTTCACTTTTATAGACTGTGCAGGTCGGAGATTTTGTGCACTATATCTCTTCGCGACTATGTTATCATATTTCCATTTATTTTCTTTTCTTTTACCTCCTAAAGAGTAATCAATTGTTCAACTGGTTTCATGGCAATCTCAGTGTCCTCGTATGTTGTAGTTTTTTTTCTCCGCATGGCAGATACTTACAACATCTTAGATAAGTAAGAGAGGCAGGTTATGGTTTAACGTCTCGTCGAGAACGAAATCATTAGAGATGGAGTATAGGGTTTAGGTCAACACTGGATTTTTCTTTTAAACAGCAGCCACGATCTTTTTAATTTCTTTTTTCTTCAGTACTAGTTTCCGGATTGCAGTGAGGTTTCCAGCGTTTATTCTCGTTCAAACAAGTCAAGATGTCATGCCGCAACTCTGCATCATCACTGCTCACAATTGGGCTAACAGTTTCTGGTAACAAACCGCGTCATTTTCGAAAGCTCTGAAATTGTACCTAATGATTTTCAGTAATTTGTTAATACTTAAGATGAACAATACTGACCCAAAATGTTGCTCATGAACATACCTGTAATTGCTTCTGATCATGTGCATTGTTCTTTATCCACGAGCCTCTATCTGTTACGAAGTTTACAATAAAATAATAAATAAAAAACTAGACAGGTATTCCTGACGAATGTACACTCTAAGACAAATAGAAATGACACGCCATGAAGGAATTATCCGAATGGGGCGAAAATCGGTAGATATGATTTGCATGTACAGCCAAACAAATGATAACAATTTCAAAAAAATTCGATGATTTATTCAAGAGAGAAAGCTTCATAAATAGAGCAGTCAATAACCCATTGGTCCACCTCTGGCCCTTATACACGCACTTATTCGGCTTGGCATAGATTGACAGCGTTGTTAGATGACCCCTGAGGGATATCATGTCATATTCTGTCCAACTGGCGCGTTAGATCGTCAAAATCCCGATCTGGTTGGATGACCTTGCCGGTAATGCTCCAAACGTTCACGTTTGAGAAGAGATCCGGCGACCTTTCTGGCCAGCTTGGGGTTTGGCAAGCACAAAGACAAAAAGCAGAAACTCTCCCCGTGTACAGGTGGACATCATGTGTAAGCCCAGTGCGAAATAATTCCACAAGATTGAAAAGATGCCTGCATTTGAAAGATTTACAAAGGCAAAGGTGACATTTCTGACTGCAGTTCTCACAGGGGAATCTCTCTTCTCTTAGCAGCAGGGAACGTCCTGGCTCACATACTCAACAACCGGATTACGCACCTTGCAGAAAAAGTGCTACCAGAGACCCAGTGTGGCTTTCGCCCGAACAGAGGCACAGTGGATGCCACATTTGTTGTCAAACAAATGCAAGATTAAAGCTTAGAGAAACATCAGCCTCTGTTCATGTACTTTGTAGACCTGGAAAAAGCATTCGACCGAGTCCCACGGGAAGCTCTCTGGATTACACTAAGGAAAACCGACTACCCTGACAAAATTATTAACTTGATTAGACAGTTTCATAACAACATCATGGCAAAAATACGCCATGGAAACGAGCTTTCAGACCAGTTTCCCGTGACATTCTTTGTAAAACAAGGCTGTGTACTGTCTCCCAAACTCTTCTCACTTTATTGCGCAGCTGTTATGAGAGACGCGGCCAAAGCCTGCATTGGTCAAATGGGTCTTGACTCGAGAACAGACAGAAGTGTCGTTAACATCTCTCGCCTCAGAACAAAAAATTGCGTATATAAAATATCTAACTTAGAAATTCCTTACGCAGACGACGTATGCATGATGGCTAATTCTCCTGAATCTCTCCAAACATACATGAACCTGCTGAATGACTCCTGCAGAAGATTTGATTTAGTCATAAACATCACCAAGACACAAGTCTTTCAACAACCACTTAGGGGTTCCAATACAGACGACTGTAGTATTAAGTTGGACAACAAACATTTGGAAAACGTGTCACACTTTAAATATCTAGGTATCCAAATTAGAAGAGACAACAGCCTGACAACAGAAACTGCAGCTCGTATAGCCAATGCAGCCTCAGTTTTCGGCATACTGAAACACCGAGTACGGAAATCACACGGTCTCAGACTACAAACTAAAATTGCGGTCTACAAAGCAATAATATTACCAACTTTGCTCTACACCTCGGAAACCTGGTGCTGTTATAAAGCTGACATTAGGTTAGACACCTTTCATCTTCGCTGCCTGAGATCGATTTTCCGCATGAAATGGGAAGACCGTGTTCCAAACACGGAAATTTTGCGTCGCGTGAAACTGCCTGTCATTGAAGCCCTCTTAATGAAACACCAACTGAGATGGAGTGGCCATATCATACGCATGGACGACAGTAGACTTCCCAAAGCGGTAATCTACTCAGAGCTCTCGTGTGGAAAGTGGCGGCAAGGTAGCCAACACCTGCGATACAAAGACACCATCAAACGCCACCTCATAGCCTGTAGCATTCCGAGCAAACGTAGGGAGGAGTTTGCATTGCACCGATCAGAGTGGCGCTCAACTGTACACAAGAGTCTGGAACAATTCGAGCATATCCGCCTATAGAACCTGGACGATAAACGAAAGCTCCGCAAATCTAAGCCCAAGCCTAATTACATCTATACGTATTACTCCACTGGGCAACTATATGGCACTTCGTGCGACCGGATCTTCAAAGCAAAACTCGGTTTTGCAAGCCAAATCCGACCCCGCCACAATACGGACTAAACGACTGATGGAGTCGCTGTCGCCGAAAACGGCGAGAAGGACATGATGATGATGATGATGGAGCCCAGAATGACTTGCCATGAAGGGCAACAAACCGGGACGCAGAATAGTGTCGACGTACCGCTGTGCTCTAAGGGCTCCACGGACGACAACCAAAGAGGTAGTGCTATGAAACGAAATGGCACCCCAGACCATCACCCCTGGTTCTCGGGCCGGATGGCGTGTGACAGTCAGGTTGGTATCCCGCTGCCGTCCGGGGCGTCTCCAGACACGTCTTCGCTGGTCGTCGGGGCTCATCTCGAAGCTGGACTCATCGCCGAAGATACTTCTACTCCAGTCAATGAGGTTCCAGGCCGAATGCGCCTGACACCACTGCAAACGAGTTTGTGTACAGAGCTCACTGGTAGCTCGCGCGAGGGATGCCTTGAGCTCAGCCGCCGTTCCGTGAGTAGTCTATTATGTTCCTTGTGGTCACTGAATCACCAGTTGCACGTCGGATCGATGGTAACCATGAATCTGGGGCTCTGAGTGCCCCTTTGACGATTGCTCTGTCTTTCCATTATATCGTCTCTCTATGTCGAATATTTCAGTCGTGATTCATCCATTCCTGCCAACATCATCAGATAGTGGCATCGCTCATATTCAAATGTCGAGAGATTCGCCGATTACTGCAACCGGCTTCTTTGAGCCCAACTACACGTCCGCTCTCAAATACTGACATCTACGTACATTGTTCACGCGCCTGTCTGCGAAGCATAGTTACTGTCCAACGGAGCACACCAAATGAGCCGACAGTTGTGGCCTAGCGGTTCTAGGCGCTTCATTCCGGAACCGCGCTGCTGCTACGGTCGCAGGTTCGAATCCTGCCTCGGGTATGGATGTGTGTGATGTCCTTAGGTTAGTTAGGTTTAAGTAGTTCTAAGCCTAGGGGACTGATGACCTCAGGTGTTAAGTCCCATAGTGCTTAGAGCCATTTGAACCATTTGAACACCGAATGAAATTCGCGAGGACTTTATGCCCTAGTACGACATGTTCCCTATTTACTATCCTTGCCAGTTGCACACGGTGACATTGCGCTGCAGCGTTGTATATTTGTCCATCGGCCGCCGAAGTTTACGGTTTTGCGTTTTCTGTCGATACCTGAATGCCTATCAGTTTGTGAGCAATCTGCATAACTCCTACGTGGCGCGTCTTTTTTGTCTTGGAATGTGGTTTATTTAGCAGCCCTTGATGTGGTACAGACTAAAAAGTTTTTCTGACTTCTCTAAATACAGAATCTATCTGGTTAACCCTCTTTTTGGCGCTTAACATGCCTTGTTCAAACGAGGTGCGTTAGTTGTCAATGATAAAACCAACGTCTTGTAGGTGTATCATTACATACGGAATCAGAATATGTTCCAATACATACGGCGCAGAAAATTTAAAGACAAAGGTCGTCAATGCTTGAACATACATTCACTCTATTTTGACATGTAAAAGTACTTTGCAATATATTCGCATAAGCCGTTGACATCACGCAAGTTGACAACGTTTACCAGCTTTATTTTCTTTTGTTTTATACATGTCAGTAGCATCTACATAACACGAAAAAAGTAACAGAGTACAGAGAACAAATAATTTGAAGCGAATATGTCCGGTATAAGTGCTTGTAAGATTACACCATGGCCAAAAGTGTTCAACATCGACAGCATTTAGAGCCACCTAAAGTAGATCTTTTTCGGTGCAGAACGCGGGACACGGCCAGCTGCACAGTAACTGGCCCATAGTTTTCGCATTTTTATAGTCGCAGCGGACAATGGCTATTGGAAATGCCCGTGTTTGGTGATTTCACCTGGGTCTTCCGAGACCAGAGCGGTGGCGATTGAGAGTAGGCACATAGACCACTTCTCTTGGTAGGCAGGAGGGGGATTTTCAGACGTTGATGCCAATGAGGATCGTTTACAACTATGCCTTCCACGTTTCTGTTCTTGCTTTGAATGGAGTTGTTCGCAAGATGTTTTTGGTTTTCATGATGCTTTTTCTGGGTCAAAGCCTCTGAAAGGTTAACACATAGCCATGGGGTGGGAAGGCTTCGTGATCGGGTTTGTTCTTTTGGCACTGGCAGCAACCTCACGACGGAAGTCTGGGGAGATGTTGCCACCAGAGGATACATCTTGGCAAGTGATGCCGTCCTCAGACATACAGTAATAAGTTCTTTCTCGACTTTCTTGGCGTGGGCAGACCTTTACGATGAAGGGCATGTGTATTCTGTCACGAAGTTGATAATGGCGTTGTTCTTAAGGTTCGTGGCCGAGAGCTCAAACTACTGCCGATTATCTTCCTAAGATGTTACTTCTGGCTTCCTGTTTTATGGAAATGCACTCTGCAAGTCAAGGTGCGATCGAGTACCACACATAAATATTTTGGATACACCTTTGTGTGTTGATGGAGGAAACTACCGAGTTTTAACTGGGTTTGGGTGAAGTTGATTGTTATTGTAACGCGTTTTTCAAGTGAACCTCCACTTGTTCCAAATACTTAGCCTAAGGTGTCAAAGCCAGACACTCTACACAAAGGAAACTCTAGGTGTGCGATGGAAATGCCTGGTCATTATTATAGATGTTACAAAGTGTAGTAGCTAATACGCTTCTCTGAGGTCACACATTTTTCAGACATTGCCATCGACTACGTTATTAAAGAAATTTTATAGACGGTAAAACCTTTTGTTCACGCATTATTTTTCAACGAATTTAGTGAGACTGGCGTCCCAGATAAACCCATCTCTCTCTCTCTCTTTTTTTTCCATGCTTCAACTGAAGGTATCATAAGCAGCAGTTAGGCTGATGAAAGTTACTCCTATAACATTTTATGTTTCTAACCCATCCTCTGTATACTAATATGGATTAAGAATCTGAGATGTAGATTTATTCCAGATCTAGATCCTGCTTGTTTTTGATTAATTATGCTCACTTCATTTCGTGCTGTAAACGTTTCAGCAACATTCTTTCAACGTTTTCTTTGTAAGTGATGCAGTAGTGATATTGGTCTATCGAGTAGTTTTTAGCATGTGTTGGTTCTTTACCTAAATTCAGACTGGACAATACGTGCGACTTCCTCAAGATTTACCGTCTTACAACCGGTTTTGAGAGACCCTATATATTCCGTAGCCTGGCCTGCAATAGGGCAAGCCTTTCTTTGTAGGCATACCGCCTAACATTGGTGCATTCGTATAGCTCGCTTAGCAGGCGTCGCCGTATAAAATGAATCCTCAGTGTCTGTGCAGAATTACTTTAGAATTTAAATTTCGACAGGAGCACATGGGGTCGCACAGCAGACTTGCCTCGTCCACCTCGGAACACAGGCGTAATCTTGCATTTAAATTCGCCAACTCGCAAAATATTCAATATACAAATACGGAACCGCCAGCAGTGTGTTATGGAAAATTTGAACTTTGGTTGCAATTTAGTTTTCCCTTACGGCAACAAATTATTAAAATGATATACCGAAAGTGTATGAAAATGCATTTCTTGACGCCGTTATGAATTTTTGACATGTGGGATCCTATTTTGTTATTAAAGTTAGCTGAATATTTTAGACGAACGAATCCTTAGAAGTACATCACATTTTCGTCTACAACAAACCGGAACTCTGTCAAGATTCTCTAAAACGAGACTGATTTAGTTACCAGGTAGGGCTGATGGAAGAGCCAGAGAAGATCCAAAGAAGAGCGATGCGTTTCGTAACGATATCGTTTATTCGGCGCGAGAGTGCTACAGAGACGCTAAAAAATCTCCAGTGGCAGACGTTACAATAGTGGCGTTGTGCATCACGGAGAGATTTACTATTGAAATTTCGAGAGAGTATTTTCCGGGATGAGTCGAAAACTCCTCCCACATACATCTCGCGAAATTATCACGACGAGGAAATTCGAGAAAATAGAACTAATCCAAAGGCTTACAGAAAATCATTCTTCGCACATGACATTCGCGAGTGGAAAAGGAAAGAAGGGACCAGTTAGTGGACTTGAAGTACCCTCCGCACATACCGTTAGGTGGGTTACGGAATATGATGTAAGTGTAGTCGTAGAAATTTGACGCACGATGGTCCGCTGGAGCGTCAGATACTAAGCGGTGACCCTTATGATTACGTTACGAGAAACAGATCACCAGGTTTATAATTAACCTGTTTTCTGATCAGCATACTTGCTTCGAACACGATAAAAAATGTATGCGTGTTTATCGTGGTGAGACAACTTATCTTAAATAGGCCAACCCGCACTGGCAGAAAGAACAAAAGCGATACAAAACACAGTATCTCAACATTGCAGCAATTATATTGCAAACAGTGATATTTATTTTGAGTCATATAGACTGAATTCTTACGCTGAACTTCATTTGGATTTAATTAGCGATAATGGCCTCCTTATTAAAATATAAAAACTTGCCAGTAGAGCGACTTCGATCTTTTCAACTCGTATCTTCCAATGAACTCACTTCTGACATTGTTTACTACTGCACAACAAATGACAGTAACGAAAAAAATTAAATAGCAGCTCTTGCAACCGTAAAAACAAAAATAAAAGAATCACTTGGTGGAACGAACGATCACAGGCGACAGCAAGCCGCTTAGAATTGTATTACTGAAACAGAGTGCAAGTGGCAAGTGTTATAGCGATATTGGTGAACGTTTGACAATCACGGGTGCTTGCTGCGACTACAGGTCTCGTAGGATTGGCAGATTGCGTGCCGTCCCTCTTGCTTGCACCTCACTCCAGTTTTTCCGTCATAATTGTCAATCGTAAAGTAATTTTGAATAGACTATAGTCGAAGGAAGTATGGAACTAAAAATGAACTGTTTGGGTATGGCTGTTAACGTGGGTAACGTATTGAATCTATCTCAACATCCACATAAACAATCGTATGTGCATGGCCGAAGGTAGCCCTTATTGGTATTGGAAAGTCTCTATTCCACCGCATTCGCGCATGGGCAAGGTGAAAATAACCGCCTGTATACATCCATGTGCTCCCCAATTTTCCTAGTGTTATGCATCCCTCCTCCACGTTAGGTTCTAAGAGAGAGAGAGGTATTATACTGGACGTATGTGTTTAAATACTTGACGCTTCATTATTAAGAAAATGGAGCTTAATTCACTATTCATATAAACTTCTTTACGTAAGTATCACATCCCCAGATTAAAGATATAAATTGAAGAGACCAACGTTAGGAGCTATTTGCAATAGAATTCTTTGTTTAATTCGCTTATGTTCCTTTTCAAAGTATTGCATCTGTGAGGAAACTGAATTCACTTATACGAAAGAATAAAATACTTAATACTTTTATTCAATACTGTCTGACGTCCGTGATAGTGTTTTCATCTGTAATTGCATATTTTCTCGTGGGAGTGAGTCTATTACTTATTAAAGACACCAAAATAATATTGTTGCTTTGATAGGGCTAGAAATTGGGGCTGTCACCTTTGAAATATTTTGCTGTGGTGAATGAAGGGTATTCTCTTACTACATAGCCACCCAGCAGTGTTTATTATTTTATTTCAGTAGTTGAAAACGCCAGCTTTGCTTGGTCTTGTTTTCTGAAAACTTTCTAGATCACTCGAGAACGTTCGAGAATATAGGAAAAATAAACATTCAAAAATTGTAATAATGTTGATATTACAAGCTCAAAAATACTGACGAATTCTAAAGAATACTCTAAAATACTCTTAATCTACTTTTGTATTCAACTACACTCCTGGAAATTGAAATAAGAACACCGTGAATTCATTGTCCCAGGAAGGGGAAACTTTATTGACACATTCCTGGGGTCAGATACATCACATGATCACACTGACAGAACCACAGGCACATAGACACAGGCAACAGAGCATGCACAATGTCGGGACTAGTACAGTGTATATCCACCTTTCGCAGCAATGCAGGCTGCTATTCTCCCATGGAGACGATCGTAGAGATGCTGGATGTAGTCCTGTGGAACGGCTTGCCATGCCATTTCCACCTGGCGCCTCAGTTGGACCAGCGTTCGTGCTGAACGTGCAGAGCGCGTGAGACGACGCTTCATCCAGTCCCAAACATGCTCAATGGGGGACAGATCCGGAGATCTTGCTGGCCAGGGTAGTTGACTTACACCTTCTAGAGCACATTGGGTGGCACGGGATACATGCGGACGTGCATTGTCCTGTTGGAACAGCAAGTTCCCTTGCCGGTCTAGGAATGGTAGAACGATGGGTTCGATGACGGTTTGGATGTACCGTGCACTGTTCAGTGTCCCCTCGACGATCACCAGTGGTGTACGGCCAGTGTAGGAGATCGCTCCCCACACCATGATGCCTGGTGTTGGCCCTGTGTGCCTCGGTCGTATGCAGTCCTGATTGTGGCGCTCACCTGCACGGCGCCAAACACGCATACGACCATCATTGGCACCAAGGCAGAAGCGACTCTCATCGCTGAAGACGACACGTCTCCATTCGTCCCTCCATTCACGCCTGTCGCGACGCCACTGGAGGCGGGCTGCACGATGTTGGGGCGTGAGCGGAAGACGGCCTAACGGTGTGCGGGACCGTAGCCCAGCTTCATGGAGACGGTTGCGAATGGTCCTCGCCGATACCCCAGGAGCAACAGTGTCCCTAATTTAAGTGGCGGTGCGGTCCCCTACGGCACTGCGTAGGATCCTACGGTCTTGGCGTGCATCCGTGCGTCGCTGCGGTCCGGTCCCAGGTCGACGGGCACGTGCACCTTCCGCCGACCACTGGCGACAACATCGATGTACTGTGGAGACCTCACGCCCCACGTGTTGAGCAATTCGGCCGTACGTCCACCCGGCCTCCCGCATGCCCACTATACGCCCTCGCTCAAAGTCCGTCAACTGCACATACGGTTCACGTCCACGCTGTCGCGGCATGCTACCAGTGTTAAAGACTGCGATGGAGCTCCGTATGCCACGGCAAACTGGCTGACACTGACGGCGGCGGTGCACAAATGCTGCGCAGCTAGCGCCATTCGACGGCCAACACCGCGGTTCCTGGTGTGTCCGCTGTGCCGTGCGTGTGATCATTGCTTGTACAGCCCTCTCGCAGTGTCCGGAGCAAGTATGGTGGGTCTGACACACCGGTGTCAATGTGTTCTTTTTTCCATTTCCAGGAGTGTATACCCAATCGTATACTAATAACAAAAATGTAGAAGTGTCTTGTCTGCCTGTTTGTCTTTGAAACCATGAATCTCCAAAACTATTGGACGGATTTTTATGGAGTCTTCACTGGTAACTTCTTCATAGCCTGGGGCAATTGATAGGCTTCATTTCAGCGAACGCGGATCACGAGCAAAAAGATATCGTAACTTAAAAGTTTTACTAAAATTATCTTGTCTGTCTAGTTGAACTACAAAAACATTAAACGAATTTTGAAGGGGTTTTCACAGGTAACTTCAGTACAGATTTGGCCACCGTACAGTCTTCATTTCGTCAAAATCCGATCACGAAAATATGATATCCGTCCATACTGCACAGAAGAGTCAAAGAAACAGGTACACCTGCCTAATATCGCTTAAGGCCCCCTAGAACACGACGTGATGTAGACTCGACTAATGTCTTAAGTAGTGCTGGGTGGAACTGATACCATGAATCCTGCAGGGGTGCCCATAAACCCGTAAGAGTACGAGGGGCTGCGGATCTCTTCTGAATAGCACGTTGCAAGGCATTCCAGATATGCTCAATAACGTTCATGTCTGGGGAGTTTGGTGGCCAGCGGAAGTGTTTAAACTCAGAAGAGTATTCCTGGAGCCACCCTGTAGCAAAACTGGACGTGTGGGTTGCCACATTGTCCTGCTGGAATTGCCCAAGTCCGTCGGAATGAACAATGAACATAAATGGATGCAGTTGGTCAGACAGGATGCTTACGTACGTGTCACCTCTCAAAGTCGTATTTAAACTTATCAGAGGCCCCATATCACCCCAACTGCACACGCCCCACACCATTAAAGAGTCTTCAACAACTTCAGCAGTCCCCTGCTGAGATGCAGGGTCCATAGATTTATGAGGCTGTCTTCATACCCGTACGTGTCCATCCGCTCGATACAATTTGAAACGAGACTCATCTGACTAGGCAACATATTTCGATTTATCAACAGTCTAATGTCGGTGTTGACGGGCCCCGACGAGGCGTAAAGCTTTGTGTCAGGCAGTCATCAAAGGTACACTAGTGGGCCTTCGGCTCCGAAAGCCCATACCGATGATGTTTCGTTGAATGGTTCTCACGCTGACACTTGTTGATGGCCTAGCATTGAAATCTGCGGAAATTTGCGGCATAGTTGCGCTTCTGTCACGCTGAACCATTCTCTTCAGTCGTCGTTGGTCCCTTTCTTGCAGGATCTTTTCCTGGCTGCAGCGATGTCAGAGGTTCGATGTTTTAGCGGATTCCTGATACTCACGGTACCCTCGTGTAATGGTCGCACGGGAAAGTCCCCACTTCTTTGCCATCTCGTAGATGCTGTGACCCATCGCTCGTGCGCCGACTATAACACCACGTTCAAACTCACTTAAATGTTGATAACCTGCCATTGTAGCAGCAGTATCCGATCTGACAACTGCACCAGACGCATGTTGTCTTGTATAGGCGTTGCCGACCGCCTTGCCTGGGCCTGTCAACACCGACATTGGACCGTATGTATGTACTGTATGTATGTATCTCTGTGTTAAACATCTCCTTCGAAACCACTGAACCAATTTCAACCAAACTTGGCACACATATCACTTACTATCTGGAAAGAATCACTGTCGAGTTAAGAACCTCCTACCTATCAAACGGGCGGGGGTGAAAACGTAGTGTAGGCCATGACAAGCGAATACCCAACATCTTGGAACGGGGACACTTAGTAACTTACATCAAACTTTACACATAATCTGAAACCTTAACCAAACTTTTTCTTGTTGGCATCCACCAGATTTCCACGTCAGGCATCACGTTTTAATTTACTGCTTCTTCCGTACAAACTGCTTTCAAGATACGTTTTGCATACAGTGTTCATAGATACCACTGAATATATTTCCAAAATCATATCACTGTGCGACGCATACTTAGTTCAAGATACATGAAAACATAAACTATGAACCTGTGAAAAATTTTCGCATTATAAACAATATGTATGTTTACTATTACTAACCCGCGAAGCGATTTCGATGAAATTTGGTAACGAGGTAGCTTGATCCCAGGGGGAGAACACAGGTTACATTAGAAGGTGTGTAGTACAAGATACTTATTAATTTGAAGAATAATGCGAGAATTAGAAAAAAAATTTGTTCTTTGAAAAAGCTGTTTACTCTCTGAGTTCTGAACTTTTATCATATTTGTGAAAATGCTTTTACTGCTCGACGTGCTACGTGATACGATTCAAAGTAATGAATACAATGCTTATACAATCTTCAATATGTTTAATCCACACTTCCATACTATTTGTTGCATAATGTAAACTTTGCGTAATGTATAGTTGCTATGCGCGATATCCAATGTTTGGGGACGAGAGCACTTGCTGAGTTGCAACAACTTTACACATATTTTAGAACTTTTACGACACTTTTGCTAGCTTACAACCCCCAAAAAATGATGAAAGGGAAAAAAGTTTATCATTTGCTATATTTTCACTAGTCGTGCAGTAAAATTGCCGCATTATTCATGAGGTCATGACGTTTAATTTTATTACTTCTTTGCTGCTAACTCTAATCGCAACACATTTAGCAGACAGTAACCACATTTGCCGCTGAATATACGTGTAAAATTATATCGCTTTACGACAAAGAGAGATGGGTAGGAAGAGATGAACAGGGATATAGAAGAAAAGGAGATGGATAGGGAGAGAGTGGGAGAGTCGGGGGGGGGGGGGGCGGAGTGGAGAGGAGATGGACTACCGGAATCGAAACAAATACTGTACCTACCCGGGAAATGCCTGGTACTCTGCACCCGGGAAACGCCTGGTACTCTGCTGATAGTTTGAAATGAAGTACTCTCTCACTCACTTCTTCATTTCTTCAAAGAACATTCCAAAACATTCGAGAACATTTAAAAATATTTATAAATGTTTAAGATCATTAAAAAAAACTTTGGAACTTTCTCGAATATTCTAAAACCTTCGAGAACATTATAAAATTTAAAGAACATTCCTGGATAATCTACAACACTGTGATGTATCCTAGAATATTCGGGAATAATCTACAACATCCATTAACATTCAAGCATATCTGTAAGAGCTCGATAGCATTACATATGAATCTCGAATTTTTTCGCTGAAATATACATTGATGTGAAAGAGACGAAAGATGTTCTGGCGACCACCACAATGTGATAGCTTCCACTTCAAACACTCATTTCTCCAGAACCATAACAGCTATCACCGCTCAGTCACTACAGTGCACAATAAAGGAACCAAGGGTAGCACCAGACACGAAAGACAGTGACTGATATTGGGTGAGTTTGGAGGTACCATTCGCCCCAACAAACACTAAGATATATTGCCAGTGTTAGCCTTGCTTCTCTCGGGCAGTGACTCACCTCCTGTCAAATGTGAATTATAAAGATAAACTAAATTATTATATCCAAGTGCAGTTTTATTTAATTTAATGAAAGAAAACTCTGCTTTGTTTTTTCTTTAATTCATCCTTATTTTAAAATATTCTATTATAATACTTATGAATTACATCTGTCATCATTTTATTTGGTGAGTAGATATATAAAATCTCTGGGCTTTATATAACAGGTGACAGTGAGAAAAATACGACTGTTCAAATAGTTCAAATGGCTCTGAGCACTATGGGACTTAACTTCTGAGGTCATCAGTCCCCTAGAACTTAGAACTACTTAAACCTAACTAGCCTAAGGACATCACACACATCCATGCCCGAGGCAGGATTTGCACCTGCGACCGTAGCGGTCGCGCGGTTCCCGACTGTAGCGCCTAGAACCGCTCGACCATCCTGGCCGGCAAAAATACGACTGTCTTAAATTAATACCGCACTATTTTAATGCTTGTCCTCTTCCTTTATTTATAATGATACTAAACCTTTATTTATAACAATAGTAAATGCTAAGTTTCTGAAAATTGCAGTCTTTTGAATTTAAACGGCAGTTCAGATGATATGAGCGGTACCCTCGCAATACATACTGTTTTTCCTTTGTCTTTCTTGACGTTGTTTTTGCTTCAGCTACGCTCTTTGACAACTATCTCACGCTCATTGTTATTCCATTACATAATCTTGGTGAATAAATATTTCTCAATTCCATTACATAATCTTGGTGAATACATATTTCTCAACAAAATAATTTGTGATCCTATTTTTAATCTTAAACCATGTACAGGTATTCCTAGCATTTGCATCGAATTCAACAGCTGAAATGATTAATTTGTATATTCCTTCCTCTCCAGGGATCTTGTTTTGAATTTCTAAATTGTTATCGTCCACTACTTCGTTTCTTACTACTAAAATGGTTCTTTCAAGTAAACACTTGAAACAACTGGGAGCATTTGTCGAGATTCTTCGGAAAGTATAGCTTATTCACCTCCAATTAATTTTGAATCACCGTGATCCACCCATCTTGCACTTATGTTGCCGTAATTCCAGATGATAGATATGCCAGCGCAATCCCCTTTTGGCTGATAATGTCAAAAAATGTCTTTCCGGAACCTCCTGGTGCCTCCAAATAGGTTACTCCAGCAGTACCTCTCTTCGCATGATCGATGATGAAATCGCAAGCTTGTTTTTGACTGTCTATCAACAACTGTAAGAGTTGGGCCATGTGTTGTAATTTTCATCAGTATTATAACTCTTTTCTTTCAATAATACGTAATTCAGTGCATCGACCCATTTCTTCGTGGCACTTGCATTCTTTTTACAAGAGAATGATTGTTCATTGTTAAGCGTTTGTCTTCCAAACGAATGTTACATATCTCAACACTGAATTCGATATTTAATTCCGGATGAATTAATCACTCGTAATGCAATACATCACTCAAACTTTCTTTTAACTTCTCCTATAATCTATTTGGACTCGATGGGCTACATAATGTCACAGTTATTGCAAATAGATGTCTCACTTGTTCTACGGTTACTGCCAATGCAGCTTCTAGGAGCACCAACTCCCAATACTTATCATTTTCCAGCAATACCAAACGCTGAAATGCTTCTCTGTACGTTTCACATACACATCTATCCACTTTTTTGAAACTGTGAAACTTGTTTTTCAACGAATTTCAAGTAGTAGCATTCGGATATAGAAGCACTCAGCATTTTTGGGATGCACCACATACACTCGTCCCGATGCGTCGCTATTGATGATTGCTTCTTGACATTCGACTGGGATGCATTGCTTTGCTCGTTGAAACATTTGTCTTGTTGAATCTCATGTATTATACGCTGAAGAGCCAAAGAAACTCGTACACCTGCCTAATATCCCCTGTAGGCCCCCCCCCCCCCCCCCCCGAACACGCAGAAGTGCCACAACACGACGTGGCGTGGACTCGACTAATGCCTGAAGTAGTGCTGGAGGGAACTGACACCATGAATCCAGCAGTGGTGTCCATAAATCCGTAAGAGTGCGAGGGGATGGAGATCTCTTCTGAACAGCACGTTGCAAGGCATCCCAGATATGCTCAATAACGTTCATGTCTGGGGAGTTTGGTGCCCAGCGGAGATGTTTAATCTCGGAAGAGTGTTCCTGGAGCCACTCTGTAGCAATTCTGGACGTGTGGGGTGTCCCATTATCCTGCTGGAATTGCCCAAGCCCGTCGGAATGCACAATGGACGTGAATGGATACAGGTGATCAGACAGGATGCTTCGTACGTGTCACCTGTCAGAGTCGTATCTAGACGTATCAGGGGTCCATATCACTCCAACTACACACGCCCCACACTATTACAGAGCCCCCACCAACTAGAACAGTCCCCTGCTGACATGCAGGGTCCATGGATACCCGTACACATCCATCCGCTCGATACAATTTGAAACGAGACTCATCCGACCAGGCAATATGTTTCCAGTCATCAACAGTCCAATGTCGCTGTTGACGGACCCAGGAGAGGCGTAAAGCTTTGTGTCGTGCAGTGATCAAGGGTACAAGGATGGGCCTTCGGCTCCGAAAACCCATGTCGATGATGTTTCGTTGAATGGTTGACACTTGTTGATGACCTAGCATTGAAATCTGCAGCAATCTGCGGAAGAGTTGCACTTCTGTCACGTTGAACGATTCTCTTCAGTCGTCGTTGGTCCAGTTCTTACAGGATATTTTTCCGGCCGCAGCGATGTCGGAGATTTGATGTTTTAGCGGATTCCTAATATTCGCGGTACTCTCGTGTAATGGTCGTACGGGAAAATCCCCATTTCATCGCTACCTCAGAGATGCTGTGTCCCATCGCTCGTGCGCCGACTATAACACCACGCTCAAACTCATTGAAATATTGATATCCTGCCATTGTAGCAGCAGTAGCTGATCTACCAAATGCGCCAGACAATTGATGTCTTAAACAGGTGTTGCCGACAGCAGCGCCGTATTCTACCTGTTTACATATCTCTGTATTTGAATACGTATGCCTATACCAGTTTCTTTGTCGCTTCAGTGTATAATGGCACATTGTAGTACAGTTCTTGCAAATGGATCACTCTGACAAAGCTGAAAAAATTGAGTTAATGTCGTATTCACAAAAGGTTCACTGGCTACTCTCTCTGTAGTGTGTCTTAAAAAATGTACTTGTTGACAATTTCCTCAATGCAATGCCAAATGAACAACTACTGATTCTAGACCATGTATTGAGGAACTAGAAATTCCCAATACCCTTCGTTGCAGTTTATATAGGTGTCAATCTAATACTGTAGTTTAATAAATTTTCTGATGCCTTGACTAAACTTTTTATTATTTCTAGGATGATCTTACGCGTATCGACATTCCGTCATTTTCAGATGTTGTATAATGCAACACAAAACTGATATCAGAAGATATGAAAATATATTACATATCACCACTGATTAGAGACATAATGAGTAGATTATGTTTTCTATCTTGCCAGTGTCATGTTAATCATATAAAATTCATCCTCGATCACGAGACAAGTGAGACTCCTACCAAGAGACAAATTGGTCAAGTGGACTAAACCACTAGGCGGTGCTGAATACTTGGTAAACGCTGCATTTGCTTGTTAACAAGTGTGCTTTCATCTTACATAGAATAAAACAATTTCATCAGTAAACTATTTATGGAAAACACTTTACAATGAATGATAATTAATTGAAATCCTCAGCTGCCGACAGGTGTTGTTGATATATCTCGATGGGGATAGCTGAAAATGTGTGCCCCGACCGGGACCCGAACCCGGTATCTCCTAATTACATGGCAGACGCTCTATCCATCTGAGCCACCGATGACACAGATGAATAGCGCGACTGCAAGGACTTATCACTTGCACGCCTCCCGTTAGACCCATATATATATATATATATCCTCCACTGCATAAAGAAACTGAAAAACAACAAGGCAGCCGGTGAAGACGGAATAACGGCAGAACTGCTGAAGAACCTAGAACCAAACTCGCTAAACGAAATCACACAAATCATACAGAACACCTGGACAACCGAAATCATACCTGACGACTGGAAGACCGCACTCATTCACTCGCTACACAAGAAAGGTGACAGGACAGACACAAACAATTATAGAGGAATTTCCCTGCTACCGGTCATCTACAAAATTCTATCAACCTGCCTTCTCACCAGAACGCAAGGACAACTGGAACCCGCCATCTCGGAATACCAAGCGGGTTGCAGACCCAACAGAGCCTGCCCCGAACACATCTTCAACCTGAAATCAATCATAAAATCCCACATGACAAGCCCCAAAAAAATCATCTGCGCTTTCGTCGACTTCAAAAAGGCTTACGACTCGATCGACAGAAAGTCCCTCATCCAAATCCTCAGAGAAAAAGGCCTAGACCAAAAGAGCCGAAGACTAATCGAACAGACACTAACCAATACAAAATCCAAAGTCAAATTCATGGGCGAAATCTCGGACCCCTTTGAAATCCACACTGGCCTAAGACAAGGAGATGGACTATCCCCGCTATTGTTCAACATCGTCCTGGACAAAGTAATGAGCGAATGGGAAGCTGAAGTCAGGAGACAAAACACCTGGAGACCAGTCACATTAGGAAGGAAAAGACTGGAAATCCCTTACCTAGCATTCGCAGACGACCTAGCGATACTGACCTATGACCCAACATCAGCAAAAACACAGATCGAAATCCTGAAAGAATGCGCCGAGAAAGTCGGCCTACAAATCTCTTTTGAAAAAACGCAAGTCCTAACAAGAGAAGGCGACGACATCACAACCAAGTACGGCAAAATTAAAGGGGTCACACACTTCAGATACCTAGGCGAAATCATCGAACCGACCGGAACAGAGAAACTGGCTTACGAAGACAGACAACAGAAGACGCGGAAATCACTAGGCATGGTACGAAACGTCTACAGCAAACAATGCATTTCCAGAAACACCAAGATCAGACACTATAACACAGTGATCAAACCCGCCGTATTGTATGCCAGCGAAACACTAGCACTCAACAGGAAAATCAAAATTGAAGAAATCAAAAAAGAAGAACGCAAAATCATGAGGAAAATTTTAGGAGGAAGACCCACACCAGATGGCTACAGACTACAGAAGAACTCAACAGTAGAAGCATATTCGAACATCGAGAACGATATGAGAAAAAGGCGCCTTAAATTCTACGGACATTTAGATAGACTCCCTGAAACAAGACTCACCAAGAAAATTCTAGAACACATCAAGACACTTAAAGTCTCGACACCCTGGATGGAAGGAGTCCGAAAAGACCTACAAGCAATTGGCACCACAAACACCACAGACAGAAGCACCTTCCGAAAACACATAGACAATCGGGAAGTAAAGTCAGAAGCGCTAAAACAGCGGACCAAACAAGAATGGTCTGAGGAGAGAAAAGAGGCCCTCTCCAAGAGAATGAAGGAGTACTGGAAGGACAAGAAGAACAAGCCTTCAAAGTCATAAGCTTAACGATTTCCTTTTAGGGAAAATTCGCCAACAACAATAATATATATATATATATATATATATATATATATATATATATATATATACTTTACAACGATTTAAAAAGATATTTCTTTACAAAACAGTGTGTAACAGATCTTTTGAGTGATTGAAAATAATGTGTTGGAAGGGTATGCTGAGGGGCGCTACGTTACATCAGCCCAACTATCTGTTAACAAACAATTTTTTATACAACTTACAAAATACAAATTACTAGCATCAGTAAAAATCCATAAATTCCATTTTATAAGAATTTACAAAGTCTAGAAATACCAGCTGAGGCATGTAGCATTCACTTATGAGGAAAAGGCGGTGCCCATGCATTGCTTTTTTCGCCAGTGGGAGCAAATGTATGTACACAGAAAATTCAAACAACTTGAGAAGACCCAATCTTGGAATCACACACCAGTTCCATCAATAGTGTGAGGCAACCAATCCAAATTTCTTTATCGACACTCATTAACCCCAACCATCAATTTCGCTAAACCACCATTCAAAATACAATCATGTAAAAGCCAGTGTAATGTTACTGGTAATGGCACATTACAATTGTGCTACATTACATAACTGATTCTCTTGTCTTATGTTACATGTCACACTGTTTTCTCCTGTAATCAAAGAAAGATCTTACAGAAATAGGTACAACTATGTAACAAACCGTAAGTTGTAATTGTACGTATAACGATAGATAAATTAAAAATTATAGAGATTAGTAGAGGGTGGGAAGGGAATAGATTTAGAAATGGCACACTTAAAATAACGTACATAAGATCTTCTTTGGTTCTATGGCCATAAAACTGTTTTCTGTGAATAACAAACATTGAAAATGCCATGACGCGATGAAAGAAGCGAGAATGTAGGCGTAATCATATACTGAAAAATCCCTTAAAACTGATTGTATTCCTATAATTACAAATGTCTTATAAAATGACAATTTTAAATAAAATAACGCGAAAGTACTGGAGTATCAGTTCAACCAGGGTAGGGTATCTAACTTGAGTAATATTGTTTTAAAAAGTGAAGAACTAAATTTGTGGCTTAAAGGATTGAAGTACGATGTCCCTCAACGAACTCACAATAAACTGACAAAAAGAACTACTGCACAGTTGAAAATAATTTGTGATACAGCAAAATTAAGTGTAAGTCAACAAGCAGACATCGCCATTAGTCTAAATAAGACAATAGGGAAGTCAAACAAGATATGCGAATATCCCCAGTGCTATTAAAAAAGATAAGGCAGTTGAATGAAAAATTATATGACAACAAAGTCATAGTGACGAAGGCTGATAAGGGGAATTCGACTGTGAGAATTTTTTCTCGTTTTAGAGAGCATACGTATGACAGCAATGGAGGCTTTCTAAAAAGGCAAGTTTTACGAAAAAATCACGCATTTGGCGGAACATTTTTCAGAGTAAAACAAAATGTTCGTCAGGAATACTAAAAGAAAAAAATAGATTTAATCAAGAACTGGTTTTTCAGTCTATTTACGGAGCACTTATAGTTCTGCCACCATCCTAGGGCCTCGGTAGTTTGCCCCTGCGCAGTATGCTTTTCATGGTAAGTACCGTACCATTCTGCACTTTACCACCAAGGCAGTGCACCTTTGTGTGGCTTCCTACTGTGTTTTGTTTTTACACAAAATGAGTAGTTAATCACTACACACATAGTGTCATTCCCTCGTATTGGTCATAGGCCGATATTCATAAGCTGTCAGTCAGCGGTTGCCGCAGCAAGGCTCAAATTGAAAACTGTCCACAACAGCGCTACTACAGCTGCTCCACAAATCATTCACGTTATTTTATTTAAAGCTGTCCTTTTATGTAGCATTTGTAGTTACAGGATTACAAATATTTTAAAGGATTTTTCAATACGTCAAGATTAATCTTGTTTACTCCTTTACCACCACCACCCCCTCCCTCCGTAATTGCGTCGTGTTATTTTACAACGTTTGTTATTAACAGAAAACAATTTTATGGTCACAGAATTACAGAAGATCTTATGTACAGTATTTTAAGTGTGCCATTTCTAAACCTATTTCCTTCCCACCCTCTACTAATATTTATAATTTTTAATTTTTATTAGTTTTCAATTGTCATACGTATAATAACAGCTTATGGTTTGTTATATACACTGGTGCCCAAAATTATAGCAACAATCGGAAATTTTGCAAGGATGCGTTTATTTTGCCACAAAACAGTATAATCAGGTGATAGCAAAATAGAAACAGTATAAAGAATACATAACGATAAACAAAAATGTTCTTCGTTTTTTCCAACTTAACGGATTTGCACGCGTTCTGAAAACCAATTAATGTGCTAAGTATGGTGGTGACCACCTCTGGTAGCAATACAAGCTTGACAACGATTGGGCATCCTGTGAATGATGTCATCAATCTCACATAGTCAATAACGCCCATTCTCCCAGCAGAACTGTTCGCAAGTCTTAGAGAATGGTTAGTCGATGCTGACGTGATGTAACCAGTCTCCCTAGTGCGTCCCAGACGTTTTTTTATGGTTTTCAAATCGGGAGAGCGAGCAGGCCACGCCATGTGTACAACTTCTTCCGTTTTCAAAAAAACATCAACCACCCGTGCTCTATAAGGTAGAGCATTATCGTCCGTCAATACGAAGTCTGTGCTCCCAGCAGCTCGCAACAACTGCACATGAGGTTCCACGATCTTGTCACGATACCCGACAGCAGTTAAATCGTTCCAGTTCACCCACACAGTTTCATGAAGAGGTGTTCGAGTGGTCAACATCATTAGGGGCCCTCCTCGATATCGATCTCTATCCACAATGTTTGGATCCCGAAATCGTTTTCCAAGTTCTCTCCAGATGTGAATCCGCCGAGAATCACTCCCCAGACGAAATCGGGACTCGTCTGTGAAAAGAACATTGGCCTGCTGTTAGACCGTTCATGTGGTATGTTGATGATTCCACTCTAGACGTTCCCTTCTGCAAAGACACGTCAGAGAATAAATACAGCAAATCTCCAACAACAAAGGCCACTCTGCCGAATCCTTCTGTGTGCCGTTTGCCTCGATAGAACGCCGATTGCACCGCCTGTGACTGTGAAGAAAGCGGCGATTGTGGGACTATCAGGCAAATACTACCCTGTTTGATAGGTACCCTGACGTCATCGTTGGCGTGGTTGTCTGTTGACCGGAATGCCACTTTCCGTGCATAACACGATCGTACTGACGTCTGTTGACAGCTTCCATGATTGTATCGCGAATTAGACACAGGATGAGGAAATAGTAGTTTGTTGCTTTAATATTGGATACGAGTGTAGTTATATTTATTTCTTAAAGAGTTATCTTTGATTGCTGGAGAAAACACTGTGACATGTAACATAAGTAAAGGAGAACAACTTATGTAACCTAACACAATTGCCAATGTACCATTAGTAGTAATATTGCACTGGTTTTTACATGATCGTATTTTGGATGGTGGTTTACTTTAAACTGATATTTGGGGTTAAGGAGTGTCGATAAGGCAGTCTGGGTTGGATGTCATTTACTATTGATGGAACTGGTGTATAAAATTCCAAGTTGGGTCTTCTCAAATTGTTTGACTTCTCTGTGTACATGCGTCTGGCCCCATTGGCGGAAATAGAAATGCATGGGCGCCACCTGTTCGTCATACGTGAATGCTGCATGCCTCAGCTGTTATTTCTGTACTTCGTAACCCTTACAAAATGGCAGTTATGGACTTTTATTGATGCTAGTAATTTATATTCCGTAAAAGTTGTATAAGAAAATTGTTTGTTAACTGCTAGTTGGCCTAATGTGCCCTGGTGCCATCTCAGCATACTATTCCGATCTATTATTTTCGACGACTCGAAAGATCAGTGACCCATTATTTCTGAACAAGTACTTTTTGTAAAACTTTGTGAAGTGTTTTTCATGAATTCTTTACTGATGAAATTGTTTTATACAGTTAGGATGAAAATTCAGTTAAAAACAAGGAAATGCAGTGTGTACCATGTAACCAGCACCACCTACCAGTATAGTCCACATGGTTTCCAATTCTTCCCCCGAGATTCTATGTATCTAATGGACGATGTTATATGACTGACATGGTGATATGTAACATATTTTCATATCAAGAGACCAGAGAAGTTATTAAAGTGCATGCAAATGACCACTTAGTCTCATAGCATTTTCGTACAGATTTCAACTAATGCCGAATTATTTCAGCTTTCGGACGTTGTTCTCTGTTTCCTCTGTTTATTGCGAATATACCCATCATTCACTGCCTTTGTTAACATACCATGGTGTCAAACATTAGCCGGAGCAAGAGGGGTAGCCCCAGCGGGTAGTGCAGGCTGACCACGTGACTGGGAATTCCATGTTGACGCTGTGTCGCAGACTGTGTTTTGTGTCGATGAAGAAGATTTGTATGCCGGGAGTCCCAAAGATGGCGGACTTTGTGAAAACATGAAGGCAGACATTTCACAGTTCATATAGAAATTAATAATAGCCAGAGGAATTATGATATCTTAAAAAGAAACATGTACATTTCCATTATTTGCACAACGATTCTGATGCTGCAATCAGATTTTCGATATCTTTATTAGTTTAAAGTTTAGTATCTGACTGTAAATTATACAAGTAACACCCAGCAACGAATTTCCAAAATCCAATCAGTTCAACCGATTTTGTCGATCGGCGTTTCTTTAGAAAGCTATTAGCGTAAACCTAAATTGGTATTAATTACAGGCATGTAACTTGAACAGCACACGAGTTATTGGAGGTCAAAGTGGCCGATTACTATTGATCACGTCAGGCCATAAGTACTGCACAAAACACGAAAAAACGGTAGCAGCATGCTTATAAATATATCTAATCGTCTTTGTCTTTGCTTATATCAGATGTATACTATTCATGAAGAAATTGGTCAAATCCTTATTGTGTTTTAGAAAGCACTGAGACATTAGGCTACTGGCCCACTTTTGTTTCTATTCCTTTTATATATGTTTATTTGATTTGTTTATGTATTTAATTATGTGTGTTTGAGCGTGTTTATGGTCCAGCCGTAGGAATATTTATTTAATTTCAAGTTATTTAAATGTAAATCCAGTATTTCGTATGTGTTCCAGTAGGTTTGTGAGTGTGCATTGGCTTGGAGACATGGCTGGAGCGCTCTAGCCAATCACAGCGCTCGTTACTACGGTAGGCCACTACCGAAGTCAATGGAGAGACTGTATGGAAGTGGGGGAGGAGCATCGGGTCGCACAGGACACGGGGGAGACCTGGATGGGAAGACGCGATGGACAGTCGCAGGAGAGACTTGGAGAGTGTTGAGTTTTGCGCGTGGTTGCGGGAGATAGAAACATTTGGCTTTTGCACTGAAGACGTAGTATGTGTTTAGAAGTGAATATCTCGCGAGCATTGTTGTTGTCCATAACTAATAATTCATTAATAATTCATAATAAATAATAAATAAATGATAAATAATATATAATAAATATAAAATATGATAAAAATAAAATACAATAAAATAAAATAAATAAAATAGATAAAAGTAAGTAAAAATATAAACAAAATAAATAAAAAATAAAATAAAATAAAACAAATATAAAAATAAATAACTATAGAATATCATAAATAAATAATACATAATTAATAATTCATTAATAATTCATAACAATTCATTAATTCATAATGTTGTTGTTCATAACTAATTATTAATAATTCTATTATTTCCCAGTTACTCAACTTATATTTTATTTAATTTCTGGACCATCGACACCAATAAGTGTTCAGCAGAAATAAACGGCATTCTTAAAAGTACTTCTGCTATCGTGTTCATCATTTAAAGTGGTTAAAATAGGACCTGCAGATTTTATTTAATTGCAATATTTCATTTATAAATTTCTATGTTACATTAAAAATTCGCAATTGTCGAGTGATAGGAACCTTCGACCATTCGATTCATGTACATTGTATACTGTAGATTCAACAGTATTTGGCATGTAATGCGGCAACTACGTATCCCACCCCCTAGACAACGAAACCAGGCAAAACTTTTAATATTTCAACTCTGAGCCTGAGGGTCTAATTTTTCTTTTTTTTTTTTTTTTTTAAGACCGCAACCAGCATACATATGGAACTGATTTCACAGAGTTTCAGTATTCCATATTTACGAGCACTTGAAAAATTTAGGTTACCAATCATTCGTATTTTTGCTGTGAAATCATCGTTTTATTGAGATCATCTTCAGTATTTAGGATATCCATTTTTTCCTGTTTGTTCCTCATTTAAATATGGTCTTAGATATCTTTAGATATCTCTTTTAACACTTAGCTTCACTTATACCTGCTGCATTCACATTCACGTGGACCATGAATCTTTTTTTCACTGTTATGTCTGGATCCTCTATTGCACTTGATAATACAGTTCTAATTCTTGAGCGGTTTTATGTGGACGGACATTTTCACGTAACCAAATTAAATTATTTAAAGTTCTTTGCAATTCTTCAATGATTTCCCGTCTCAGTCCACTTATATCTGTGCAACGTTGATTGACTTCCGTTTGTTTGTCACCAAAGAAACACACTAGCAAAATTTATAACATATGTTTGGCAATGGTAACAGTGATACCACTCTATGATGGACTAGTACTTTAATCTGAAACACAGGATGGAATTGATGTTCTTCACTGCTCGTGGAAGTAGCGCCAAATGATGTCATTTGAAAGCAAGCATTGTCTGCTCTCATATTTTGTGTGGAGTGTTTTGATTCGTTGAGTTTCTCCAGTAATGTAATAAAATAATTCTCGTGAATGCACTTCCAATGGCGCTAACTGAATTTTCCCACTTATAAAATACATTCCTGGTGTATCTCTGCAGAATTTCTTGGCACCGTAGAACTGACAGACTTCATCCATTTTACCAGTGACAACGTGTATTTGTTTGTTATACTCCTTAGTGGGAACAGAACGGAACGCTTCACTTGCCAAACTGTTAATATCTACTTCTTCTTATTTGCACTTGTAGTCCACTAATAGCATTGGCGGCCGAAGACTTCCAGCATAAGAAGTCACTCTCATTCTGCCAACGGGATTGCCAAAGAGGGCGGAGGAGTGGACAGAGGTTCAGGACACTCTCTTGTCGTCCGCAGCTCGTGGTCGTGCGGTAGCGTTCTCGCTTCCCGCGCCAGGGTTCCCGGGTTCGATTCCCGGCGGGGTCAGGGATTTTCTCTGCCTCGTGATGACTGGGTGTTGTGTGATGTCCTTAGGTTAGTTAGGTTTAAGTAGTTCTAAGATCTAGCGGACTGATGACCATAGATGTTAAGTCCCATAGTGCTCACAGCCATTTGAACCACTCTCTTGCCCTAGGGGTGGGAAATTGCCCCTAAAGGCGGAAGAATGAGCAATGATCAACGACATGAGGATGCAGAAGGTAATGGAAACCACTGCATTAAAGACACGTAACGTGTATCCGCAGGATATGTTGTCTGTAATTGAAGAAGTGTCATGATGATCTCTCCATTGGCAAAAGATTCCGGAATAGTCTCCCATTCGCATCTTCCAGAGTGGACTGCCAAGGCGGAGGATTACGTTCTACAAGTCGGGGCGTGGAATGTCAGAAGCTTGAACGTGGTTTGGAAAATAGAAAATCTGAAAAGGGCAATGCAAAGGTTCAATCTAGATATAGTAGGGGTCAATGAAGTGAAGTGGAAAGAAGACAGGGATTTATGGTCAGATGAGTACAGGGTAATATCAACAGCAGCAGAAAATAGTATAACGGGAGTAGCATTCGTTGTGAATAGGAAGGTAGGCAGCAGAAAATAGTATAACGGGAGTAGCATTCGTTGTGAATAGGAAGGTAGGCAGAGAATGCGTTTCTGTGAACAGTACAGTGACAGAGTTGTCCTTATCAGAATCGACAGCAAACCAATATTGGCAACGGTAGTTCAGGTATACATGTCGACGTCGTCGACGTCGCTTTATTTTAGCTGAAGATGAAAAGATATAGAAAGTGTATGAGGATACTGAAAGAGTAATACAGTATGTAAAGGGAGATGAAACTCTAATAGTTATGGGGGACTGGAATGCAGTTGTAGGGGAAGGCGTACAAAAAAGGTTACAGGGGAATATGGGCTTGGGATAAAGAATGAGAGAGAAGAAAGACTAATTAAGTTCTGTAGTAAGTTTCAGCTAGTAATACCGAATACACTGTTCAAGAATCACAAGAGATATACTTGGAAAAGACCGGGTGATACGGGAAGATTTCAGTTAGATCACATCATGGTCAGACAGAGATTCGAAATCAGATACTGGTTGTAAGGTGTACCCAGGAGCAGATATAGACTCAGATCACAATATAGTAGGTATGAAGAGTAGGCTTAAGTTTAGACATTAGTCAGGAAGAATCAATACGCTAAGATGTGGAAAACGGAAGTACTAAGGAATGACGAGATACGCTTGAAGTTCTCTAAGGCTATAGATACAGCAATAAGGAATAGCACAGTAGGCAGTACGGTTGAAGAGGAATGGACATCTCTAGACAGGGCCATCACAGAAGTTGGACAGAAAAGCATCAGTACAAAGAAAGTAACTGCGAAGAAACCATGGGTAACATAAGAAATATTTCAGTTGATCAATGAAAGTAGGAAGCACAAAAATGTTCCTGGAAACTCAGGAATACAGAAATACAAGTCGCTGAGGACTGAAATAAATAGGAAGTTCAGGGAAGCTAAGACAAAATGGCTGCAGGAAAAATGTGAAGACATCGAAAAAGAAATGATTGTCGGAAGGACAGGCTCAGCAACAGGAAAGCAAAAACAACCTTCGGTGACATTAAAAGTAAGGGAGATAACATTAAGAGTACAGCGGAAATTCCACTGTTAAATGCAGAGGAGAGAGGGGATGGATGGAAAGAATAAATTGAAAGCCTCTACGAGGGGGAAAACTTGTCTGATGTGATAGAAGAAGAAACATGAGCCGATTTAGAAGAGATAGGGGATCCAGTATTAGAATCAGAATTTAAAAGAGCTTTGGAGGACTTAAGATCAAATAAGCAGAACGGATAGATAGAATTCCATCAGAATTTCTAAAATCATTGGGGGGAAGAGGCAACAAAACGATTATTCACGTTAGTGTGTAGAATGTATGAGTATGGCGACATACCATCTGACTTTCGGAAAAGCATCATTCACACGATTCCAAAGACAGCCAGATCTGACAAGTGCGAGAATTATCGCACAGTCAGGTTAACAGCTCATGCATCCAACTTGCTTTCAAGAAGAATGGAAAAGAAAATTGTGAATGCTAGATGACGATCAGTTTCGCTTTAGGAGAGGTAAAGGCTCGAGAGAGGCATTTCTGACGTTGCGGTCAATAATGGAAGCAAGACTAAAGAAAAATCAAGACACGTTCATAGGATTTATCGACCTGGAAAAAGCATTCGACAGTGTAAAAAGGTGAAAGACGTTCGAAATTCTGAAGAAAGTAGGGGTAAGCTATAGGGAGAGACGGGTCATGTACAATATGTACAACTGCCCAAAGGGGATTAATAGGAATGGACGACCAAGAACGAAGTGCTCGTATTAAAAAGGGTGTAAGACAATGATGTAGCCTTTTGCTCCTACTGTTCAATCTGTACATCGAGGAAGCAATGATGGAAATAAAAGAAAGGTTCAGTAGGAGTAGAAAAAATTCAAGGTGAAAGGCTATCAATGATACGATTCGCTGATGACATTGCTATCATGAGTGAAAGTGAAGAAGAATTATATGATCTGCTGAACGGAATGAACAGTCTAATGAGTACACAGTATGGTTTGAGAGTAAATCGGAGAAAGACGAAGGTAATAAGAAGTAGTAGAAATGAGAACAGCGTGAATGTTAACATTAGGATTGATGGTCACGAAGTAGATGAAGTTAAGAAATTCTGCTACCTAGGCAGTAGAATTACCCATGACGGACGGAGCAAGGACGACATCAAAAGCAGACTAGCAATGGAAGAAAGGGCGTTCCTGGCCAAGAGAAGTCTACTAATATCAAATATCGACCTTAATTTAAGGAAGAAATTTCTGAGAATGTACGTCTGGAGTACAGCATTGTGTGGTAGTGAAACATGGACTGTGGGAAAACAGGAACAGAAGAGAATCTAATCATTGGAGATGTGGTGCTACAGACGAATGTTGAAAATTAGGTGGACTAATAAGGTAAGGAATGAGGAGGTCTGCGCAGAATCGGAGAGGAAAGGAACATGTGGAAAACACTGATAAGGAGAAGGGACAGGATGATAGGACATCTGTTAAGACGTGAGGGCATGACTTCCATTGTATCAGAGGGAGCTGTAGAGGGCAAAAACTGTAGAGGAAGACAGAGATTGGTAATCCAGCAAATAATTGAGGACGTAGGTTGCAAGTGCTACTCTAAGATGAAGAGGTTAACACAGGAGAGGAATCCGTAGCGGGCCGCGTCAAGGCTGAGGTGAAAAAAAAAAAAAAAATAGGTCCACTAATGTTTTGTTCGTGGACTTGCGATCGTTGTCTTTCACGAACTTTACTCGTAAATGTACTGAAGGGCAATTCAAGGAAAACAAACTTGCCAAGAAGTTCCAAATAAGCGCACAATCCGCTGGAGAGTGAAAACGCATTTTGGAACTTGAAGGCAATCTTGTGGAAACGAAAGAAGAAGAAAAAGATTAGAAAATGCTCATGATAATACGATAAGAATTTGACAGAGCATTTGAGAAACGTAAGTGAAAAAAAAAAGCATCTGGAGTGCACAACAATCTCTCAAAGTTTTAAGATCCTTGGGAGAATGTACCACAATAAAACCGTTTCATTTGGTACGCATGATATATGAGACAGGTGAAATATAGACAGACTTCAAGAACAATGTAATAATCCCATTTCCAAAGAAGACAGATTCTGACAGGTGTGAATACTACCGAGCCATCAGCTGATAATGATTTTTTAATACTACCCCAAACTATTTACAGAATAATGAAAAGACTGCTGAAGAGAGCCTCGGAGATCAGTTTGGATTCCGAAGAAATGTAGAAAAACATTGAATATTGACTGTACGACTCATTTTAGAAGATAGATTCGAGAAAGGCAAACCTACAAGTATAACATTTATAGGTCTGGGGGAAGCTCATAACAGCGTTGACTTGAACACACACTTTGAAATTCTGAGAACACTGGTAAAAATATAGGGAGCGGAATGTTACCTAGAACTTTGGCGAAACCAGATTGCAGTCATAAGAATTCAAGAAAAGAAAGCTAGGTAGTTGTTGGGAAGGGAGTGATACAGAGTTATAGCCCTTCTCCGATGCTGTTCTGTCTGTGCACTGAACAAGCAATAAAGGGAATCATAGAAAAATTTGGAAAGAGAATTTAAGTTATGGAAGGAGAGGAAGAAAATTGGGGCCTGCCCATGACATCGCAATTCTACAACAGATAGTGTCTTGAACAGTGGATGCAAGATGAGCATAAATAAAAACAACACAAGACTAACGTAATTTAGCCGAATTATAAGAAGATGCTGGGGGAATCAGATAAGGAAACGACACGCTAAAAGTAGTAGACTATTTAGGTGGCAAAATAAGCATAAAGGATAACGATCAGCAAAAACAGCTTTTCTCAAAACAAGAAATATGTTAACATCATAAGACCCCCAACTATTTTCTCTTATTAAAATTTCGGTCTTATTTCAGTTTAGTGTAGTACACTATTATTGAAATATCTGTAGTAAAGTTCTAAAGGGCAAACATCATATAGTGATGATATTACTTGAAGCTGACTTCAGCATCCAGGCGTATTTTTCATTACATAACTTTGTTGAAAATGAATGTTTTTCTGGGTGTTAGTTCATAAAAGACTGAAGTATAATATTATGATCTTGATAAAAACACGTCATGTCCACTTTACATAATTCCAGAAACAGAAACTCGAAAACAATTTCGCATACAGTATGCCACACTATTCACTCAACGACTTAAAATGAAAATTTTCATTGTTCTACAAGCTTCAGAGCAAAGGTGCCATGAAGTGAACATCTGAATTGCGAAATTACAAATGACGGCTTTGGTGGCAGATTCACAGTATATATGAACTGCATTATGTTCTGGAAGCATCCAGAACATTTGGTGAACCAAATTAGCGGTACAATCATTTTCGCTTTTAAGGTTTAAAAGAGATCTGCATGAAGCTACATTTTTTGAAAACGAAAAACTTTTATAAATAATCTGGAGATAGATGACATTTGTGTGAGCGTGAGCACAAATTAGAAATTTCTTAAAAAAATATGCCACATCATAAGGTATAAACAATTTCATTAACATCATCAACGTTCTGCCCTAGGGCAGGTCTTCACATGTAGCTCTCCATGCAGTAGCGGAGAGTTTTCTCATAACTGTTTTATATCTTTATACTATCCAACATCTGGTATCTTCTGCATCCTCTTCTTCTTCTTCCTTTCACAGTTCCTTCCACAGCATCCGGGAGCACGACGGTTCAAACCCGCGACCGGCCATCCTGATTTAGGTTTTGTCTGCTTTCCCTGAATCACTTCAGGCAAACGCCGGGATGGTTTCCTTGAAAGGGCACCGTCGATTTCCTTCTCCATTCTGCCTTAACCCGAGCTTGTGCTCCGTCTCTAATGACCTTGCTGTCGACGGGACGTTAAACACTGATCTCCTCCTCTTCTTCCATAGCATAAATCAGCTATTTCTAATGTAGATCGCTTATGAACGTGATGGTAACGGGGACAACTTGCATATACATTAAAAGTTAGAACAGTTCACATAAAAACCGTAATAATACGAACTAATATCGCCTGCAGCCGAAATTCGACCAACTGTGTCGATTTAATAAAAATTCGGGGTGTATCAGAAAGAATAACAGGAATTTTAAAAAATCATAACTAATATGTTATTTGAGATACGTGCGCGTGAACAACGTACTGTTGGAAAGAGCAAACTCTCGAGTTTTACATGATTTTTCGCTAGGTAGTAACAGTGTGCGCCCATTTCAGTTCTAGCAAAAATGGTGCCGGAACAACACATAGCGTTTTGTGTTCTACGTTATGGGCAGTACGAGTCAGTAATAACTGTTCAGCGTGACTTTCGTACTAGTTATGGTGTGGACCCTTCTACAGCAAGGAGCATTAGACGATGGCATGAACAATTCCGAGAAACAGGTTGTTTCTGTAAAGGCCAATTGCCGGGCCGTCCCCGAGTGTCTGATACAGACGTCGCAGCTCAACATGCCACCGATGACCGTCTGGCGTGTACTGCTGCGTCGAAGTTTACACGTGAAACCATACAAAATTCAGCTACTGCAAGCTTTTCGTGAGGGTGACAAACAACAACGCGTGGAGTTCTGTAATTTCGTTCTTGGCAAGATGAAGGATGACAGTATTCTTTCACACTTAGTATTTAGTGACGAGGCAACATTCCATTTAAATGGAAACATGAACCGTCATAATGTGAGAGTATGAGGTACAGAACAACCACATGAAGTTGCGCAACATGAGAGGGGCTCTCCAAAATTTAATGTGCATTTTGCAGTTTCACGGGAAAAGGTGTATAGTCCATTTTTATTTGCCGAGAACACTGTTACACGAAGCACGTATCTCGATATGCTCAAGAACGTTATTTTTTCACACATAGATATTGATTCGAAAGACTTCATTTATCAACAGAATAGGGCACCGCCACACTGGCATCAGGAAGTGCGGGAATTTTTAAATCAAAGGATTACTGGAACGATGAGCCGGCCGAAGTGGCCGTGCGGTTAAAGGCGCTGCAGTCTGGAACCGCAAGACCGCTACGGTCGCAGGTTCGAATCCTGCCTCGGGCATGGATGTTTGTGATGTCCTTAGGTTAGTTAGGTTTAACTAGTTCTAAGTTCTAGGGGACTAATGACCTCAGCAGTTGAGTCCCACAGTGCTCAGAGCCATTTGAACCATTTTTTTTGGAACGATGAATCGGTCGCATTGGAACAAATGATTCAGCCTGACATTACTGGCCTCCAACGCCACTGGACCTGACTGTATGTGATTATTTCTTGTGGGGGTTTACAAAAAACTGTTCATGTGCCTCCGTTACCAACAACAATGAATGAACTCAGACATCGCTCAACAGCAGCTGTGGAAGCTTAACTCAAGACATGTTCGCTATAGTGTGGGATCAATTTGAATATCGCACTGACACATGCCGTGCTTTTCAAGGGGGCATATTGAACACCTATGAAAAAGGTGTGGGAAAAAAAACTTTTTGAGTTTCCCTTTCATCAAAAAACAAAATTCATTGCATATGTTTATTAGTTTCAGAAATATGGACGTGACAAATCGGATGATTCTTTTGGATACATCCTGCATAACTGCGCATAACGAGGTGAGCGACGATATGCAGAAGTCACTGAATCTGATTTACGGCAGAAGCTGTCGTGTATCTTACAGTGATACAGCCCACATAAAACTGTGTCTGAAAATTGCAGACACGGAAATGACCATAGCAAATGCTCGGTGTAGCTACGAATATTTCTGAAATAGTTCAGTTGTTCGTTTAATTGAAGTGAGTTATTGATACAATGCGTTGAAAAATAATGTTGCGTTAACGGCAGATTAATTTTTCTCTTATGACAACACAATGTGAATGCCGTTGTATCATGTAAAGTAACCGCTTGTGAAAAGTTTTGAATTTCAAAATCTGCATAACTCCCAGTTATATTATTTGGAATTACGTTCAGTGCACATTTAAATGTGTCTTTGAAAACAACAATAGAATTATCATTATCAGTATCCATGTTATTCCCTTTTATTTTGTCTACGGGAAATTTGTGTGTCTCTAGCTGTTTGTCTTTCAGTCCGATTCGTTGTTCTTCGAGGCACAGCCTAAAACAAATTTAGTTTCCACGTAATAAGAAAAGTCGCAATTATTCTAAATAAAGAAATTAAAAATCAGGAACTTACTTTAATTTTTGTGCCAAAGGCAGCAAATGAACAGAAAATTAGCGCCGTTTACTCTTACATAAAAGTATATCGTAAGCGAAAAGCCGGCCGTGGTGGCCAAGCGGTTAAAGGCGCTACAGTCTGGAACCGCGCGACCGCTACGGTCGCAGGTTCGAATCCTGCCTCGGGCATGGATGTGTGTGATGTCCTTAGGTTAGTTAGGTTTAAGTAGTCCTAAGTTCTAGGGGACTGATGACCTTAGAAGTTAAGTCCCATAGTGCTCAAAGCCATTTGAACCATTTTAAGCGAAAAAACGAGCCCAAGAAACAACGTTATGTACAGTCTGTGTTGCCCCAGAAGGCTTTGTTACTACAATGTTTCGTTTTCCACTGTTGACAGCATCAACGACGTAGCAGTTGTATCATTGCAGCTGACCGGTAAGCGAATGTTACTGCAAAGGAACCACCCGCAACATTTAAACATGAACGCGATTTCACGCGAAGTTGTTATATTCATGTGTCATTTCTACCATTGCTACTGATTGATAAGTAGGTAGAAGTTGGTACAATGTGAGATACAGACGAGAACTTTTTTCGTTTGTTTATATATGCTTTCTTCTACCTCTCGTGAGAGCTACGTACGCACATGATTTTCTTTGTGCATATCTGTGGAAAGTATCTTTTCGATTATACTAGCTTCATTGGGCTCCTCATATAATTGATAATAATATTAGGTACTTCAATTTTCGGTGTTCCATGTATTAATATTAGGATTAAATTTGTTATTACTGTCAAATACGTTACAGTTTACTTAGACGTGAATTCCGCCTGTAAAATGACAAATGCGACACTTGGTCTGGTCCTTGCCTCCGTGCTATCGTCAGCCACGCTAAATCCGTTGGTTCACATTTAAAATAAAACAGCACATGACATGGCATGGTCAACGTCTAAAAATCAAATGGCATACATCTCAGCGAATTTTTTACGGTTGTATCGTCAGAGATATAGAAATAGCTGACAGAAAAGAAAGATACTAGATCAAAGGTATTACTGCATGTTCCTAAAGTAAGGCAAAAATCTTATAAGTGAAATCTGCTTATGTCGGAGACGTGTGTAGCTTCAAACATTTTGAGGAAAGGGGGGAGTGTACAAGCCCTTTATTACGTGTTTGAGCGAGCAGAGAGACGGCGAAAACACAACAGGAACAAAAACTTGGCTCAGTCACGAGACTGCTACAATACGCCTATGAAACTAGGACTGTGTTGTACAAGTCTTCTGCCGACTCGACTGCGATGCATGCCACACATCCACAGCCAGTGATGATGATGTAATCGGAAATATGTTTGTGCTGTCTATGACAATATTTCATAGTGAAGTCAATGGGCGCCTCGAAACCACACATCCGCAGCTGCTAGCAAACGGCTTGTCAGCTGAAACATTATTTATTGGAATGTATGTTGTTTCTGCTCTCGCATACTTTCACCTGTATCAGTTTTCGCTGTTTATTATGGTACACCATGCATAAGTCAAATTGAGATTGACGACTGCATATCTTAGCTTGCGTAGCCACGTATCGCGGCATTGTAGAAATAGTGTTTCTCATCAGCTAACTGGGTAAATGGAAACTTCGTCTATGCAGTTCTCGGTTTTCTCGCAGTTTTTAACAATGATATTTTCCAGAAGTCAACCACGAACTACAAAAATCAGTTAACTATATGGCAGCGGTGCTCATGCTGTTTAATGGATGTTTTTATACGGAGTCCCGTTGCGTCCGCATCTCCTGTTGCCAACATATTTTGGTACAGCCATGAATCTCAAAATGTATTTCATATTTGTGGGAGGTGTTACGTGACCCTGAGACTCAGCTGTTGACAAGACCCCCGACAGACACATTATACCTCGTGATTAGAGCCCCCTTACCGCTACACATTATACAGTACGTGGCGAAATCGAGAATGCTGTTGTTGCCAGAGCCGGTTGTTTACATCTGTGAGGCGAGGTGGGTGACGTAAGTAGCGACCTCGCTCGCTATTGGTCCGACGCGGACACACCTCTCCCACACCTCTGCGGCACGACTGCGATCACAAGACACACACACACACACACACCAAGCTCTGAGTCACGTTCCCACTGACGACGTGACAGGATGTACAGAGCACGGCTTACTGACCTTCCAACGCCGTTATCGACTCCGAGATAAACATTCTCATTTTGTGAGAGAGTCCCTCAAACGTGCGATCAGACTGTTCCTCCTAAATGGCTCTCCATGTCTCTTACATATGAACTTATACATCTTGAGTCAGCCGATCAATACTCCCGGAAACGCAGATGTTACTGAAATGCGAAGTTTCCTGTAAGTGGTACTATGGGAAGAAGCGAACAAATGATGACAATTAATTGTTACTTCTGTAGTTCTGAGAGCGTATCAATCGAACTACGTACTTTTAAATGGCAGTAGTATAATTCTTCTTATGATTTTCAGCGACGTGACAGCGTATACAGTGGGTGTTGTGCAGTATAGTAAATCTCGTTTATCAGACTCTCATTAATCCCGATCTCCAGTTCATCCTGCCACCGTTGATTTGGACAGCAGTAGAGAAATCTCTAGCGCAGTTCCAGGTGTTGTGGATGCAGACGGTTGGTACACTGAGAAACGTTTGTAAACTGGAAGTAAACAGGCTACGTAGTTAACAAATGTTACCCGCTCATATGGAAATTAAAATGTTTCCCTGTCAATGGTTTATTTGTTATTTCTCTTCCACATATTCTTACAAATATTTTCACAAAGTTTCAGTGTCCTACGATCATTCGTGTTTAATGGAGGTCCTCTCGAGCAGCAAAAGGTTGTAAAAGCCCGGTATAATCAGTGTTCGCAGCGTTTTTAAATAACGAGTTGTTGGAGTAACAATTTTTTTAATCGGACAATGTGTTTTATTAACAGAATTTCTGACCATGGCGTTTGTTTCGGTTTGCAATTGAACCTTTCACAGAAATACACTGAGGATATGCTAGACATAAAATCTATAAGTACAGTGGAGCCTCTTTCATCTGAACTAGGTGGGAACGTAGGTCATCTGCGTTATCCGAAAATTCAGAAAAAATATGTTCAAATCAAATGGTTCTAAGCACTATGGGACTTAACATCTGAGGTCATCAGTCCCCTAGAACTTAGAACTACTTAAACCTAACGAACCTAAGGACATCACACACATCCATGCCTGAGGCAGGATTCGAACCAGCGACCGTTGCGCGGTCGCGCGGTTCTGTCTAGTTGGCGCAGTAAATAGCGTTTCGGTTTATCGTGTAGGAGGTCGAGGGTTCGAGTTGGTATAAGGCTTATTTATTTGTATTTGCTAAAAGTAGTTTGCGTGGAACGGCATCTGGTAACTTACTCGTCATACAGCGATTACAGAGGATCTTCTACAAAACATTTGCAGTTACGTACTGCGAACACTGAAACGGAAGTACAATTGTTTTCATTGGTCAATTTTTAAAGAACCCTTTTGCACATCGTGGACTCGAATTGTTTCGCGCCACTGCACCTACTGGATTCCAAACCTGTTTTCTGTGTACCCTCCCTCAATTGTCCCATTGGAATTATTTGCAAATCGCGTTCCTAGCCCTAATGGTGACATAAGGCGCTAGCAAAATATAGTGCACCTGAACGTGGCAAGAATAATAGTTGGTATTAATCAATGGGACCATTGGGGAAGGGTATACACAAAACGAGTTTGGAACCTACTGGATGCAGTGGTGCGAAACAATTCTCGTCCACGACGTGCAAAAGGTTGCTTTAAAAGTTGACCAATGAAAACGATTGTATTTCCATTTCTTTGTACGTAGTACATAACTGCAAACGTTTTGTAGAAGACCCATTGTAAACACTGTATGGCGATTAAAACACCAGTACCGTAACAGGCAGACTACTTTTAGCAAATAAAAACAAGTAAGCGTGGACCCAAAGTCGAACGCTCGACCTCCTGTATGATAGCCCAAAACGCTATCCACTGCACCAACTGCACAGCGGACAGAGGTAGTTACCGTACACGTGATCACAGTGTTGCCAGACTGGCAGTCTTTATCGTCCACTTACTGGACGAAACTTTGTAAGAGACTTTTTGAATAGCACTGCCTACAGACGCGTACACAGTTTCTAATTGTAATATTTCACTTATTGCGTTAAATCTCTAATAGAACATTACTGCTCTTAATGAGCGGATTATGACAACATTTCAACTTTTAAATTAGGTCAGTAACTGAATGAAAAATTGAAAATCAAACTTTTGTTGCCTGGAAACCGTTACAAAGGCAGCCTGCATTTGCGACTGTGCACTTTTCAGCGTTTGCTGTTTTACCCGTTTAGTAGTGTCGACTGCTTGTGGAAACCTTGTGTCGATATCATCAACGGTTCGGGAGCTATTTGAAGTTAACGGCTTTGTTACTCTTTCCCGTATATTCGACTGCTCTATGCAGAAACTTACATACATGATCCGAGCAATGAGATTCGCTCGCTATTCCACTGGTCTGGCAGGATAATAGTGGTTCAAATCTCCGCCCCGCCATATAATTGTAGCGGCTACCATGGTTTACCTTAATGTCAGCAAGTTTCTTTTGTCCAGTGTGAACTGAGTCTCCAGCGAAATTGTGGATGGCGAGATATTCAATCCTAACGTTTCTCCTTTTCTGTAGACAGATGAAAGGAGCACTGTAGAGTGGATGAAAAACATTAAGAATCATCGGATATTGCACACTACCCGTTCTCATTAACGTAACCACTTGCCAAAAGCCCGAGTAACTACCTTTTGCAGCGTGGACTGGAGCCTGAGGTGCTGGAGGAGAGTCAATGAGGCTCTGAAAGGTACAGAAATGGCTGTGGAGTGATGCCAACTCCAATGCCGTGGCCAGCTGCACTAGGTTTCTTGGTTGAAGATCCATGGTGCGAACAGCCCGATTGAGGTTGTTCCTCAGATTCTCGTTCGCGTTTAAAACCGGGGAGTTTGATGGAGAGGGGATACGGTAAACTTATCCTCCTGCTCTTCGTACCAAGCACATATTAAGTGAGCTGTGTGACACGCTGTATTGTCCTGGTGGTAGATGCCATCGTGTCGAGGAAAAACAAACCATATGGAGGGTAGACGTAGTCCCCAAGGATAGATGCATACTTGTGTTGATCCATTGTGCCTTCCATAATGGCGAGATCACACAGGGAATGACACGAAGGCATTCCCCAGACCGTAATGCTCACACCTCAGGCCTGGACCCTTTCGACGATTGTTGCACGATGTTTGCTTTCAGGTATTTCACGCCGTACACGCCAATGGTCATGTGTACGATGGTGCACAAAACGTCATCGTCTGAAAAGGCCACCTGTCGCCACTCGGTGGACGACCACGAGCGCTATTGGCCTGCAAATTACAGTCTTCGTCGCCGCTGAAGAGCAGTCAGCCTGGGTGCAGGAACCTGACCTATATACGCAGCAGAGTTCGCTGAACGGTCGTTGAGGAAACATTGATGGTAGCCGCTTGGTTCCTCTGGGCGGTCAGTTCCTCAACAGTAGAGCGTATATTTGCTTGTGCACATCCCCGGAGCCCTCGTTAACCCCTGTCATCTAGGCCCGTGGTGCACTGCAGTTGCCTCGGCGCCGGTTTTGGATAGCGCCATTTTGCCATGCACTGTGTACCTTAAGCACTTAACTTATTAGTGTATCGTGTAAAAATTTCAAATAAATTGGTCAAGACCTTTATGTTACCCCTTTATATAGTACATATATGTTTATATATTACGTATATTAAGGGGCTCCGGAACGCCCTATACTTGCAATGTTAAAATAACGCTTATAAATTACAACTTTCCTCACAAAGTATTTGAGGTAGGAAGTTGAACTTTTTACAGGTTATTTATTGGAATATGGGCTACAACTTAACACAGGGATTTTACAAAATTTTAGTTCAGTTATTAAAGATGATTTTTTTTCAATTGTAATGAAAATTCACAACATTTTTTTGCAATTTTTTATTTATATATTCAAAAATATACAGTTTTTTGGAAAAAGGCTGTGTTAAATTATGCAGAAGGTACTGTGTAACATTTACTGAAAGTTTGAATCCAATATGTTTGGAAGATCCTTAGAAAACATGTAATTTGTATGAGAAAATAAAAGTTTTGGGAATCGAGCGACAAAGATTGGATTAACTTCTTAGTGCATTCCAGGTCCATAGGATGGATTATCTTCATCCTCTGCAAACTCCTCCTCCAGCTTCCTCTTGTTCCTCCTCCTGTTTACTCTTGCTTGTATTTCTAGACTCTTTACAGCCCTGTCTGCAGCCCGAAGGCGTTCCTTGTCTAAAGCAAGCATCGCTCGTTGTTGTGTTCGTAGATTTTGCTACCATTTTCTTCAGTTGCAGTTACTGCAACACTGTTCCAAAAGGTGGTCATGTATGAACACTTATCACATTTCAGTCCTACGTGCTTTATTATGGAGAGTTCCAGACCAACTTCACTACAATGAATACATCTTACACAGTTTGAAAAAATTCCTTTGAGAACCGACATATCAAATATTTCATTCACATCCGATTCGCCCATAAAACATTCACAGTTTTCTCTCATTGAACCAAGCTTCTTCTGTGAAGTATTTTCTTTCCCACTTTGACTGCTATGGGCAGGTGTACTTGAGAGGTTAGGTTCACTCACTTGGTTATCGTCTTTATTGTTTACAGTAATAACACATACCTTTGGCTTTCCAACATTTCTCCTTTTCTTTAAAGCCTTCAGAGGATTTCTAATAACTTTACTTTTACTCATTATTATACTTCAACAAAACAGAGACTCAAGGAACAGAATTAATTACGAATATTTTCGAGATAACGACAGAGTAAATAAACATGAAACAATCGACAATCACACCAGCGATATATATTGAACCATCACAGGTTAGCCACAACACATACTTTATCTCACATCAGTAAAATGTACCTGATGAACACGGACGTTAATAATAACACCATTTGACAGCAGTTTAACAGCGCCACAGTGGGTCACGCCCATGTAGAACACATTTCAAAATTTTTTTTAAAATAGTTGTAGTCTTCGGAATTGAATAAATTATATATCTATTAAAAGGTAATAGTCTGCAGATTCAGAAAACGCAAAAAAGTAAAAATTGAACTTTTCATGATTTTGAGCCTTTCCGGAGCCCCTTAAGAAAATATGTAGCCTACGTCTCTATGAAAATTTATTGGTATATTGTGTGAAAAGTGGAAGTAAATCGGTCAAGAACTTTTCGAGATTTTTGGTAACAACATTAAACATCGACTTGTCCTTAAAAAAGTGTTTTTTAAGTAAGTGCCGTTTTGAAATTAAAAAAGACGTGCTAAAATATCTCAATAATTTTATTTTTACATGAAAGCCTGTACCTTAATCTGCGCACTGACGCCATTACAATCTGATTCTTCCTTGTTTACGTTGTGTACTGAGTGTTTAAGATGCCTCCGATAGTCGTGAGTTGGTTCAAATGGCTCTGAGCACTATGCGACTTAACTTCTGAGGTCATCAGTCGCCTATAACTTAGAACATCACACACATCCATGCCCGAGGCAGGATTCGAACCTGCGACCGTAGCGGTCGCCCGGTTCCAGACTGTAGCGCCTAGAACCGCACGGCCACTCAGACCGGCTAATCGTGAGTCCCGCCGACTGTGAAGTACTGGCTGTTATAAGATTTCTTAGTGCTAAAGGCCTAAAAGCTATCGATATTCATCGTGAGATCTGAGCAGTTTACGGAGAAAACATTATGAGTGATGGAATGGTAAGAAAGTGGGTGAGAGTATTTAAAGATGGCCGCACAAATGTGCATGATCAGCAACGGAGTGGGTACACAGCTCGTGGTCGTGCGGTAGCGTTCTCGCTTCCCACGCCCGGGTTCCCGGGTTCGATTCCCGGCGGGATCAGGTATTTTCTCCGCCTCGTGATGACTGGGTGTTGTGTGATGTCCTTAGGTTAGTTAGGTTTAAGTAGTTCTAAGTTCTCGGGGACTGATGACCATAGATGTTAAGTCCCATAGTGCTCAGAGCCATTTGAACCATTTTTGAACAACGGAAAGGGCGTCCTTCGGTCGTTAATGAAAGTTTGGTGCAGGAAATGGACAATAAGGTGAGAGAAAACAGAGGCTTTACGATTTCTTCCTATCGGGATGACTTTCCTAATCTTTCTCGTAGTGTTTTGTTTGGCATTGTGACCGAGCACTTCAATTACCGAAAATTGTGCGCACGTTGGGTACCGAAAGTGTTGACGGATTTGCACAAAACCAAACGTTTAAACAGTGCATTGACTTTCCTTGAACGGTACCACAACGACGTTGATGATTTCTTTCGCCAAATTGTTACGGGTGATGAAACATAGGTAGCCTACGTCACACCAGAATCAAAGCAACAGTGCATGGAAGTTGAGCAAGGGCATCGTTTTGCTACAAGACAATGCCCGTCCGCATGTGGCGAATCAGACCAAAGATCTCATCACATATTTTCGATGGGAAACTCTAGATCATCCTCCGCACAGCCCCAATCTTGCGCCCGGTGACTACCATCTGTTCCTGCATTTGAAGAAACACCTGGGCGGTCAGCGTCTTCAAGACGATGACGAAGTCAAAGCAGTAGTGATGCAGTGGTTAACAAGTCAGGCGGCATACTTCTATGAGGAGGGTCTTCAAAAACTGGTACAACGTTATGACAAGTGCCTCAATATTGACGGAAATAATGTAGAAAAGTAGATTAAGGTACAGGCTTTCGTGCAAAAATAAAATCATTGAGATATCTTAGCACGTCTTTTTTTATTTCAAAACGGTACTTAATTAAAAAACACGCCTCGTATGTATTAAAAATACGTTGTCTATGTCCGTCGGAATGTTTTTTGTGTAAAAATTTGACGTAAATCGGTCGACATTTTTGCTAATAACATTGTATCTTTATATAGTGTATATATACTAAACATATCTCCGTCCAAACATTTATTATAGTTTCGTGTAAAAATCTGAAGTAAATTGGTCAACTACTTCTCAGGATTTTTGTTAACAATGTTAAACAATGATTTGTCTTTGTATAGTAATACAGATTTCCCATTTTCCTTTTATTTTAGTTACGTAAAACAGGTCGTATGATAATATACGGATTTACGCTGATAGACTAGGTTTGATCGAACATGTTGGTGGCACCATCATTTTCCAAAGAAATAAGTAGCTTTAATTATACACACTTCAGTTTTTTCAAGTACGTCGTTGCTATATTGCGTTAGGTTAACTGCATCCCATGAATCTCGCTAAGAAGAGACGGGATCCTGAAAGAATTCGAGGAAAAACATTTTACTGAAGTGCAGTATTATGGAATGACAGTGCTGACAATAGCATGCTACATCTGTCTGTCTCAGAGGCGACTTTCTGTAAACCATCACGGGCCACATGTCGTACCCTAAGCACCAAAACTTTTTATTTTGTCACTCGTCCCACTGTAAGCTTCTTTTACTATTCCCTCCATACATATTTTTCTTTATCTTCCTTATTTTTAACCCTTCACCCGGATCCATTCCCAAGTTGTTTTTATGGAATTCGTACCAGCACATTCCTGAGTCGATCACTGGCTCACTACCGTTCTTGCTTTTTGTTAATAATCTGCCATTTTATTTGAAGCATCAGGGCACAATTAGACTTGTTCACAGATGACACAAACATTGTTGTAAAGCCAAGCAGGGAAGCATCAACAGCAAAATAATGAATGATATTTCTGTGACATTTACTGACTGAGTTTTCATAAATGGACTAGCTTTCACCTTTGAAAATATGTAGTATATCCAATTTTGTACTGCCAAAAATATCCAGCCTCCTATAATACAAGAGGGAACAATGAACAGTGTAGGAAGTTATAAGTTCCTAGCTGTGCATATTGATGTAAACTTAACCAGGGAAATCCATATGGTAGACCCACTAAATCTTTTAAGTTCGGTTATTTTTTCCAGTAGAATAATTGCCAACCCTGGGAATACCGACGTCAGTGAGTTGAAATTTTTGACGTACTTTCAATTCACTTACATCCTCCGGGATAAAATATACTGGGATAACTCCCCACTTCGGCTAAAAGTGTTTACTGCACAAAATAAAGTAATTAGAATTATATGTGGGGTTCACAGGCGAAAATCTTAGAGGCATCTCTTTAAGGAACTGGGAATATTAACTACAGCCTCAATGTACGTTTATTTATTTATGAAATATTTTACCAAATAACTGTCTGAGTTTGAGAATAACAGTACAGCACTAGATGGAAAAAACTGCTCTGTCACCCTTTAATGAATTTAATTTTGGCGCAGAAAGGGATGAAAGAAAAATCTTTAACAATCTACCCATGAAAATACAGTGTCTGACCGAAACGTTTAGAAATGCTTACCAACGCCGTTATTAACTATTTTACTATAACTCTTTAACTAAAACTCGAATCACTATTTTCTCACCCATTACTGTTTTGTCAAAATAAATAGGAAAAAAAGCAATTGTTCACTCTGTACTGTTTCATTGCAGTGTATCACGTCTTCAGTTGTAAATATATAGCCAATGAAGTTCTCACACACTCATTCATTCATTTCATCCAGCTGAATATGAAGACACAATTATAAAACACAGTAATGTTAACCGTTTAAGTAAGTGAAAAAGGCTGCGTTTCAGTTCAAGCAGAGTGACTAAGTATCCCTCCCGCCAGAGGTTCGAGTCCTCCCTCGGGCATGGATGTGTGTGTTGTTCTTAGTATAAGTTAGTTTAAGTAAGTTTAAGTAGTTTGTAAGTCTAGGCACCGATGACCTCAGCAGTTTGGTCCCTTAGAAATTCACACGCATTTGAACATTTGACTAAGTGTCAATGAACTTGCTAATGCAGATCTTCGTAACATGAGTTATACATACTCGGTGTGTTATCAATATACCAAAACTTAACAATGAAACTTGAGCATAATTAATATTTGAGCTGAAACTCCATGTGTGATAACTATGAGAATGTCCCTGTATCTACGTATACCTACATAATTACATGTAAATCTAGTGCTGCCTTTCGATAATATATCTAATAACTGTCAACTTCGGTTAGATCTCTAAAAAAAGCTACTAAAGGGAGAAGGGAACAAAAACAAAAAAAAAAAAAAAAAAAAAAAACCAGAGCTGAAATTCATTTAATGTTTCACCCTCTCTCTCTCTCTCTCTCTCTCTCTCTCTCTCTCTCTCTCTCTCTCTCTACAAGATTGCAGTATAACTGATTATGAGCGATAACTAGGCCTTTGCTGCAATGCACAAATATTTCGTTTCCACTGACGCTAAATGGTCATTTATTTTAAAGTTTAACCTATAGTGAGTCTTAATTCATCATGTCATTTGGTCGGGGGCGTGTTGTTCCACACTTTTTCCAACTTCCGGCCGAGTTTACGTCCCAAGATTGGAACATAGCGGGGCGGGGCTTCCTGTCAGTACCTCCTGCTGCTGGTTCTGTGATGATTTGGGCAGCCATAGCGTGGCATTCCATGTGCCCCACGGTTACTCTGCACAGTCACATTACTGTCAAGGATTATGCGACCATTTCGGCTGATCAGGTCCGTCCCATGGTGCAATGTTTGTTCCCCAGTGGTGATGCTGTGTTCCAAGACGACACGGCCCTGTTCACACAGCTCGCATCGTCCAGGACTGATTCTGTGAGCACGAGGGTGAATTGTCGCATCTCCCCTGACCACCACAGACACGAGATCTCAATGCTATTGAGCCTTTGTGGTCTACTTTCGAGAGAAGGGCGTGTGATCACTATCCACCTCCATCATCCTTACCTGAACTTGCCACTATCTTGCAGTAAGTATGCTACAAGATTCCCTTGAAAACCATATTGATTAATTCCGAGACCACTCGAAGGTCTTTTGAATGCATCAAATTAGGCGTGGTAATGGGTAGTGTTTTTTGTCAAGTACATGGCAGAAGGCACAAGGTACCTCACTTACATCTACATCTACATCTACATGGATACTCTGCAAATCACATTTAAGAGCCTGGCAGAGGGTTTATCGAACCACCTTCACAATTCTCTATTATTCCAATCTCGTATACCGTGCGGAAAGAATGAACACCTATATCTTCCGTACGAGCTTTGATTTCCCTTATTTTATCATGATGATCGTTCCTCCCTATGTAGGTCGGTGTCAACAAAATATTTTCGCATTCGGAGGAGAAAGCTGGTGATTGGAATTTCGTGAGAAGATTCCGTCGCAACGAAAAACGCCTTTCTTTTAATTACTTCCAACCCAAATCCTGTATCATTTCTGTGACACTTTCTCCTATATTTCGCGATAATACAAAACGTGCTGCTTTCTTTGAACTTTTTCGATGTACTCCGTCAGTCCTATCTGGTAAGGATCCCACACCGCGCAGGAGTATTCTGAAAGAGGACGGACAAGTGTAGTGTAGGGAGTCTCCTTAGTAGGTCTGTTACATTTTCTAAGTGTCCTGCCATATTAGGGTTCTTTCTCATTCAAATCACATATGAAGCGCGGAAAGAATGCCGATATTTCTAGCTGGTGCGATGAATGGTGTGGCAACGGCCTTGCCGCAGTGGATACAACGGTTTCCGTGAGATCACCGAAGTTAAGCGCTGTCGGGCGTGGTCGGCACTTGGATGGGTGACCATCCAGGCCGCCATTTTTCAGGGTGCACTCAGCCTCGTGATGCCAATTGAGGAGCTACTCGACCGAATAGTAGCGGCTTCGGTCAAGAATACCATCATAACGACCAGGAGAGCGGTGTGCTGACCCCACGACCCTCCTATCCGCATCCTCCCCTGAGGATGACACGGCGGTCGGATGGTCCCGGTAGGCCACTCGTGGCATGAAGGCGGAGTACGATGAATGGTGACTAGCTCTAAATGTAGAACAATTTAAGTTAATGGGGATGAGTAGGAAAATAACCCCATTATGTTCAGATACAGCATTATTAGTGTCTTGCTTGACACATTCACATTGTTTAAATATCTAGTCGTAACGTTGCAAAGCGATATGAAATGGAACGAATGGGTGAGGATTGTGGTAGGGAAGGCGAATGGTCGAGTTCTGTTTGTTCGGAGAATTTTGGGAAAGTGTGATTCATCTGTAAAGGAGACCACATACAGGATGCTAGTGGGACCCATTCTTGGCTACTGCTCGAGTATTTGGGATCCGTACCAGGTCGGATTAAAGGAAGACATCGAAGCAATTCAGAGGCGGACTGCTAGATTTGTTTCCGGTAGGTTCGAACAATCCGCAAATATTACGGAGACGCTTCAGGAACTAAAATGGGAATCCCAGGAGGTAAGGCGACATTCTTTTCGAAGGAAACTATTGAGAAAATTTAGAATGCTGGAATTTGAAGCTGACTACAGAACGATTCTACTGTCAGTGACATACATTTCATGAAAGGAGCACGAAGATAAGATACGAGGAATTAGGGCTCAAACGGAGGCTATAGACAGTCTTTCCCTCGCTCTATTTACGAGTGGAACAGGTAAGAAAATGACTAATAGTGGCACAGGGAACCCTCCACCACGGACCGTACGGTAGCCTGCGGAGTTTGTATGTCGATGTACATGTAGAGCTGCCTATGTATATCCCATAATTACTCTGACTTTTGTCCTGTCGATCCGTACGAGGACGATACGTAGGTGGATGAAGAATATTTCTCGGTACTTCACGTCATATTGGTTATTGAAATCTTGTAAGCAGGTCTTCGTGGGACAGTTTGTGTCTATCTTCGAGAGTTTGGCGATTCAGTTTTTCAACGTTTCCGTGACTTTCCCCCTTGAGTCAAACAAACCAGTGACAATTCGTGGCGCCCTTCTTTGCACACGTTCAATATACCTTATTACTCCTCTCTGGTATGGGTCCCATGCACTTGAAGGACATTCTAAGATGGAACGCACGAATTATCTGTCAGCAATCTCTTTTGTAGACCGACAGCATTTTGCTTATTTTCCTGCCTACGGACCGAAGTTTGCCACTTGCCTTACGTGTGACTGAACCTTTGTCATCATTCCATATTCCTACGAACTGTTAGATACAGTGTATGACTTGGCTATTCTAAGTGTGCGTCACTGATACTGAAGTCGTTTGGCGAAATGCGCAGTGTTACATTTCTGTGCATTAAAAGCAAGTTAACAGTCTTTGCACCAATTTGAAATCTGACTGAAAATTTCCGCAATTTTCTTTAGACCTTTTAAACCTGTCGTTCATGCTGTCAACAGCGGTCTTCTGGTTCTTATTATACGCACAGGTGACGGGATGGTGGAGTGCATAAAAATATGAAAACACCAGAAATACAAACAAATTACCATGGTTAAAACGGTGTAGGAAAAGCGTTGGCATTCAAAACAGCTTCCCGTCATCTCTGAACGGAATTTTATTCCATCTTCCTGCAAAGTAGTGGAAAGTTCAGCTGACGATGATGAGGGTGGGCAGCGATCGCGCACCCTTCTCTCCAAAGTAGACCACACGAGCTCAATAGCACTGAGAAATGGCGACTGTGGTGTCCAGGGGAGGTGCGACAATTCATCCTTGTACTCACAGAACCAGTCTTGGACAACGGGAGTTGTGTGAAGAGGGACCCTGTCGACTTGGTACAAAGCATCACAATTTGGGAACCAACATTGTTCCAAGGGGTGGACTCGATCAGCCAAACTGGTCACATAATGCTTGCAGTAATGCTTCTATGCAGAGTAACCCTGAGGCCTATGGAATAAGACGACATTGCTGCCCAAATCATCACCGAATCCCCGCTATATTTCCTTCTTGGGACGTACACTCGGCCATAAGTTGGAAGACGAAGTAAATATTCCTGAATTTCAATCAAGAACAAATGCCAACATGAGAAATATAGAAGTAGATATCCTCGGTGTAGCAAAGCAGCTTAAATCACCAAGGCAAGGTCTCTGGCCCAAATTGTACACCAGTCAGGTTCCTTTCAGGGTATGCTGATACAATAGCTACATATTTAGCAATTATATACAACCGCTCGCTCACAGAAAGTTCCTTACCTAAAAAATGGAAAATTGCTCGAGTCACAACAATACCTAAAAAGGGAAATGGAGTAATCCGCCGAATTACAGGCCCATATCACTAACGTCGTTTCGCAGTAAGGTTTTGGAACATATACCATGTTCGAACATTACGAATTTCTTCGAACAAAACGATTCATTGACACATAGTGAGCACGGATTCAGAAAATATCGTTCTTGTGAAACACAACTAGCTCTTTATATTCATGAAGTAATGAGTACTATCGATAATTATTCCATATTTTTAGATTTCCAGAAGCCTTTCGACACCGTTTCTCACAAGCGTCTTCTAACAAAACTGCATGCCTACGGAATATCGCCTCAGTTGTGCGACTGGATGCGTGATTTTCTGTCAGAAAGGTCACAGTTCGTGGTAATAGACGAAAAGTCATCGAGTAAAACAGAAGTGATATCCGGCGTTCCCCAAGGAAGTGTTATAGGCCCTCTGTTGTTTCTTATCTACACTCCTGGAAATGGAAAAAAGAACACATTGACACCGGTGTGTCAGACCCACCATACTTGCTCCGGACACTGTGAGAGGGCTGTACAAGCAATGATCACACGCACGGCACAGCGGACACACCAGGAACCGCGGTGTTGGCCGTCGAATGGCGCTAGCTGCGCAGCATTTGTGCACCGCCGCCGTCAGTGTCAGCCAGTTTGCCGTGGCATACGGAGCTCCATCGCAGTCTTCAACACTGGTAGCATGCCGCGACAGCGTGGACGTGAACCGTATGTGCAGTTGACGGACTTTGAGCGAGGGCGTATAGTGGGCATGCGGGAGGCCGGGTGGACGTACCGCCGAATTGCTCAACACGTGGGGCGTGAGGTCTCCACAGTACATCGATGTTGTCGCCAGTGGTCGGCGGAAGGTGCACGTGCCCGTCGACTTGGGACCGGACCGCAGCGACGCACGGATGCACACCAAGACCGTAGGATCCTACGCAGTGCCGTAGGGGACCGCACCGCCACTTCCCAGCAAATTAGGGACACTGTTGCTCCTGGGGTATCGGCGAGGACCATTCGCAACCGTCTCCATGAAGCTGGGCTACGGTCCCGCACACCGTTAGGCCGTCTTCCGCTCTCGCCCCAACATCGTGCAGCCCGCCTCCAGTGGTGTCGCGACAGGCGTGAATGGAGGGACGAATGGAGACGTGTCGTCTTCAGCGATGAGAGTCGCTTCTGCCTTGGTGCCAATGATGGTCGTATGCGTGTTTGGCGCCTTGCAGGTGAGCGCCACAATCAGGACTGCATACGACCGAGGCACACAGGGCCAACACCCGGCATCATGGTGTGGGGAGCGATCTCCTACACTGGCCGTACACCACTGGTGATCGTCGAGGGGACATTGAATAGTGCACGGTACATCCAAACCGTCATCGAACCCATCGTTCTACCATTCCTAGACCGGCAAGGGAACTTGCTGTTCCAACAGGACAATGCACGTCCGCATGTATCCCGTGCCACCCAACGTGCTCTAGAAGGTGTAAGTCAACTACCCTGGCCAACAAGATCTCCGGATCTGTCCCCCATTGAGCATGTTTGGGACTGGATGAAGCGTCGTCTCACGCGGTCTGCACGTCCAGCACGAACGCTGGTCCAACTGAGGCGCCAGGTGGAAATGGCATGGCAAGCCGTTCCACAGGACTACATCCAGCATCTCTACGATCGTCTCCATGGGAGAATAGCAGCCTGCATTGCTGCGAAAGGCGGATATACACTGTACTAGTGCCGACATTGTGCATGCTCTGTTGCCTGTGTCTGTGTGACTGTGGTTCTGTCAGTGTGATCATGTGATGTATCTGACCCCAGGAATGTGTCAATAAAGTTTCCCCTTCCTGGGACAATGAATTCACGGTGTTCTTATTTCAATTTCCAGGAGTGTATATTAACGACATAGAAGACAATCTGAGTTTCCGTCTTAGACTTTTGCAGATGAAGCTGTCATTTACCATCTTGTAAGACCATAAGGTGACCAAAACGAATTGCAAAATGATTTAGATACGATATCTGTATGATGTGAAAAGTGGCAGTTGACCCTGAATAAGCCGGCCGACGTGGCCGAGCGGTTATAAGCTCTACAGTCTGGAACCGAGCGACCGCTACGGTCGCAGGTTCGAATCCTGTCTCGGGCATGGATGTGTGTGCTGTCCTTAGGTTAGTTAGGTTTAAGTAGTTCTGAGTTCTAGGGGACTGATGACCTTAGAAGTTAAGTCTCATAGTGCTCAGAGCCATTTGAGCCATTTGACCCCGAATAAAGAAAAGTGTGAAGTTATTCACATGAGTACTAAATCCACTAAATTTCGATTGCGCGATAAGTCACACACACCTGAAGGCTGTAAATTCAACTAAATACTTAAGGATTACAGTAACAAATAACCCAATTTGAAACGATCACATAGATAATGTTCTGGGTAGAGCAAATCAAAGACTGCGATTCACTGGCAGAACACTTAAAACGTGCAACAGTTCTACAAAGAGACTGCTTACACCATGCTTGTCTGCCAGATTCTGGAGTACTGCTGTGCGGTGTGGGGTCCGCATCAGGTGGGACTGGCGGATGACATTGAAAAAGTTCAAAGAAGGGCTGCTCGTTTTGTATTATCGCGAAATAGGGGAACAGTGCAACAAACATGATACGCGGATTGGAGTGGCAATCATTAAAACAAAGGCGTTTTTCGTTGCGACGGGATCTTCTCATGAAATTTCGATCACCAGTTTTCTCCTCCGATTGCGAAAACATTCTGTTGGCACCCACCTACATAGGGAGAAATGATAATCACGATAAAATAAGAGAAATCAGGGCTCGCACAGAAAAATTTAAGTGATCGTTTCTCCCGCGCGCCGTTAGAGTGTGGAACGGTAGAGAGACAACTCGAAGTTGGTTTATTGAACCCTCTGCCAGGCACTTTATTGTGAATAGCAGTGTACTCACGTAGCTGTAGATGTGAAACAGTGTGAAACAAGACTAATCCGACCAAACGACTTTTCTCCACCTATAGAGCTTAAGTTAAGTTTTATGTCTTCGCACCACGTTTTCCTCTCAAGGGCCTTTGTATTACAGATGAGTGGATTTGGAATTCCAGCTCACTCTGCAGCTTCCTCCTTATGAAGATCCCTTCACGTTGTTTTGGTGCTGACAGTGTTTGCGAGTGCGACATTCAGTTCTTTAGTAACTTTTGCCGCTATCGTTCTCTTATTTTTCGTTCCACTCCTCTTCAATGACCGTCCGCCGCGATCACTCAACACACACTTTTGTCCATGTTGCAACATAGCGAATGAAGTTTTTCCGCAAGCCCTGTTTGCGGCATAAATTTTTGATCGGTGTCTCTTGAAACACTAAACAATTCGGCTGACCTGGTTACGCAAGCAAACACCATACGAAGACCAACCACTTGCTCACGTCCCCAACTCACTCACCTCCGATATGATGCACTCACAACCACACAGGACATTGTTCTGACCACGACTGACATCTGCAACGTATTGGTGACATTGCACAGGTGTCTTTCGTGGTCATATACAACAGCGCAACCTGCAGACTTGGGTGGCATCTGTATTTTTGCTCAACCGCGCGTTTCTCTCGGTCTTACCATATTTTGAAATGATAATTAAATCAAGACCGCCGGTCGGTGTGGCCTATTGGTTCTAGGCACTTCAGTCTCGAACCGTGCGACCGCTCCGGTCGCAGGTTCGAATCCTGCCTCGGGCATGGATATGATGTCCTTAGTTAGGTTTAAGTAGTTCTAAGTTCTAGGGGACTGATGACTTTAGATGTTAATTCCCATAATGTTTAGAGCCATTTGAACCATCTGAGCCAAATCAAGACCCTACGCTGCCGACAGGTGTTGATATACATCACCGGGGACAAAGGAAAATGTGTGCCCCGACCGGGACTCGAACCCAGGATCTCCTGCTTACATGGCAGACGCTCTGTCCATCTGAGCCACCGAGGGCACAGAGGATAGTACAACGGCAGGGACTTATCCCTTGCACGCTCTCCGTGAGACCCACATTCCCAACTTAATGCCCACACACTACATTCGTAGTGCCCCTACCCATTACACTCATTACTCGTGGCAGACAATCATATCGAGTCCCGTAAGAGTTCGGGCAATACGTGTGCATCCACACAGAAAATGAGATCAATGGCCGGTTAGCCTTAACTAAATGTAGATGGTATCTGTTCTTTCGAGCATGTCCGAAAGAACAGATACCATCTTCATATACCATATTTTTGTCCAACTCCTATAAATCTATCCGTATAGGCCATAACATCGTTCACTTAGACGTAGTGTACAGTGAAGTGCTCATCGCCTTAATTAATCATGTCGTAGTTATTATGCTTGTCATTTTCACGTTTTATAGAGGTTTCAGAACGTTATGTGTCTTCCTCTTCGACCGTATTTCTTAACGCTAGAATGGTAATGTAGCACATAATGCGTTCGCCTTCCATACCATAACTTCGACATTATCAGGAGAGAAGTCACTACAAAACATTAAAACCTCATTTTCTTTATTCTGACCGTTCTTTACTAGTTTCTACTCTACGACAGCAGTAATTTTTTGTTTAAGTTGCCCGTTTAAGGCGGCGTGCTGAAATGGCGTTAGCGTAGTTAGATAAATAACAAAAGGAAGTACTCGAGTTTCTTACTCAGAGGCCGGCCGGAGTGGCCGAGCGGTTCTAGGCGCTTCAGTCTGGAACCGCGCGATCGGTACGGTCGCAGGCTCGAATCCTGCCTCGGGCATGGATGTGTGTGATGTCCTTAGGTTAGTTAGGTTTAAGTAGTTCTAAGTTCTAGGGGACTGATGACCTCAGATGTTAAGTCCCATAGTGGTCAGAGCCATTTGAACCATCTTACTCAGAAAAATGAGCCTGAATGAAATGATATCCTTTTAACTGCTGATTAATCCGCGTTTCTAAAAACTGAAGGATTGATGAAACTGCCATAAAAAATAAACAGACTGGACAAAAAACTATCGCCCATGACTGCTCTGGCCAGAGATAATGGTCATGTGTGCATGAAGAGCTTGATTATGTGAATGTGTGTGTTTTCTTTTCTGAAGAAGGCTCTGGCTGAAAGCTAGATGTGTAACATCTAGCTAAGGTATCGCCCTCAGTGTGACGATGAGGGGAAATATGTACTTGGGGAAATATACTTATCTATGAAATTATTATCATAACTGAATGATATAGCTTAGCGAAAGGACTGGAGATCGATCAAGTAGCACTTTCGTTATATCATCTGTGTAGCGTATATCTGTCACTTAATGAATTGTTGAAAATCTGAAGGTATTTGTGCCTTCTCGTTTTCAAGTATTTGTGATGAGAGTGATGTTGCACAGCATTCTGTATTAAAGGCTGAGCTTTGTTTCTGAGAAAAACTGTTATATTTTTCTTTTTGCCGATATGATAATGTGAGACTTTTTCTTTTGACGAGCGTTCGGACTACATGCTACTTAAGCGCCACGTATTACAATTCTGAACAGAAGAATAAGCATTTGCTTTGATTAGACGAAACTGCTACCTAGGTACTAATGGAGATCGGCTTTACTTCATTCTACAGAGAAAAAAATTAATGCTGTTTAGGATATTCGTCGGATCGCAAGCTATGCTCTTGAGTCTGTGGGTCATTGTTATGTAACTAGTACAACCCGTGAAAGCCTGTACGCACTGACGTGTTTGGCTGGCGGTAAAATCGAAAAACAGTAAAGAGAGATGGGGTTCATTTCTCGGAACGACTCAAAGTGGATGGCGTGCGCAGCAAACAAGATGCCTGCGGGGCGAAAGGTGCTCGAGCACGCGAGAACGTAAACACCTCCAAGGATATCCGCTGGTCGCCACGGCAGAACGCCTAGTGAGCGCCGGCCAACGAAAACAATATCTGCATTGCGTAACTCGCGAAACGTTGCTGGTAAACATGATTCGCATTAGCGTTTTCCACATGTGCTAATCGTCTACTCATGAGATCGTCGGAACGCAAACACTCAGTTGAGAAGTTGTGAAATTCTGTTATTTATTGTTCATCTCATTTATCATGAAACCGGAGAGGCAATTTCAGAGCTTAACACCATGGTGCTAACTTACGAGCAAGGTGGTGAGCTAGAACCATGTAGTGAATCCGCCGACATGGGTGTAGGCAGTTTTCCACAACAATGAGGGCAAAGTGCTTGGCTTCTGTCACGTGTCTCTGGCAGAAACTCCACCTGAAACGTAAAGATACCAAAAACAAAAATAAAATAATAAGAAAAATAAAAGTAGCTTTTTTTCGAAAATGTACATCTGTGGTTCAAATGGCTCTGAATACTATGGGACTTAACATCTGAGGTCATCAGTCCCCAGAACTTAAAACTACTTAAACCTAACGAACCTAAGGACATCACATACATCCATGCCCGAGGCAGGATTCGAACCTGCGACAATGACAGTAGCGCGGTTCCGGATCGAAGCGCCTAGAATCGCTCTGCCACCGCGGCCGGCTGCACATATGTGAAATCAAAATCTGCTACTTGGTAACATTTATTACTGTGTTGTTCCCCCACGTGCAGTGTGACATTCTCATGGAGAAAGGTTTTCAAGCGCTGGAAGCAGTGTGCTTGTTGATTATTGTCTTCACAAGATGAACCCATCACCGAAATGGTGACATAAGGGCTTGGAGAATCCTGTACCGAGATTGCGGGGCAATCAGCTTACCCTCTATAGGTGTCTGACACAAGGTATCGGCCACAAACATGCTGGCTCACCTCCATTAAGGAACATGTGGGACTACGTCCCTAAGACATGCATTGGTACTTGGCCACACACGACCACCCTATCCTATAACGTTCTTCAGACGTTAGACAATGATGCTCTCGTCTCACGATTACATCTTAATATTCGAACGATATCGCTTTGGTGTTAACCAATTCGGTGGGTACCTCCTCGTGCTGACAGACCTTTAAGCCGCAATGTGATAACGGACGTGCGGTCTGAGATTGAAATGACGCGTCAAGCCAACAGTGAGCGTGGACCACATTGTCTCCTTCACGACTGCATATACACCGCGCTCACCGAAACTGCACTGAGAATGAAGGATTATTTTTTACCTCTCTTACGTAGTTGGCTGTAGGTGTAGTATCCTGTAGGCGGAAAGAGGCTGAGAAATAGGCTCCCGTTAAAAAGAGAAAGTATGCAAACACAGAGAGTGATGGAAAATTTGAAAGGTATGAGAAGTGGCAGTTTTGTCTGTAATATTGGCCACAGTAAACACTTTTCCTGAGTACATGTATAAAGCAGACTCTCTGCATTCCAACGTTTATATTGCTGTCAAGGAGTCCGCGTCAGCAGGGACTTCGATAACCTTGCTTCGGTGGCTAGCGTATTATGGAATCAGATATGCACTCGTGTGGAGGCCAAATTTCGAAACGCTGTTGCAATAGCGGGAAACTGTCAAATAATGTAATACCCAGTCACATATTTCTATGGGTGTGTTAGAACTGCGAAAGTGGGACGTCGCGTTTGGAGAACACTTATTTGTTACCGATCGAGGTGGCGCAGTGGTTAGCACACTGGACTCGCATTCGGAAGGACGACGGTTCAATCCCGCGTCCGGCCATCCTGATTTAGGTTTTCTGTGATTTCCCTAAATCTCTTCAGGCAAATGCCGGGATGGTTCCTTTGAAAAGGGCACGGCCGACTTCCTTCCCTAACCCGATGAGACCGATGACCTCGCAGTTTGGCCTCCTCCCCCAACACAACACAACCCCATTTATTTGTTGTTGGGTTTGATAAATTTTCATAACTTGCATTGTTTGTCTTTTATGATACTGTTGTCTCAAGTAAAATAAAACACGCATATACTCAGAAAAAAAAATCATATCACTCCCAACCCCTTTCCATTTAAAGTGCCGCTTGGAGTGGCCGCGCGGTTAGGGGCACCATGCCACGGATTGCGCGGTCCCTCCCGCCGGAGATTTGAGCCCTCCCTCGAGCACAGATGTGTGTGTTGTTCATAGCATTAGTTAGTTTAAGTAGTGCGTAAGTCTAGGGACCGATGACCTCAGCAGTTTGGTTCCTTAGGAATTCACACACATTTGAACATCTATTTTAAAGTAATCATTATAAATCAGTCTACTCCAAATTGTAATATTCCAAATTTTGTGTTCAATTTCAAAGGGTATTGCACTTGTCCATAATAAGGCGTAATTGATCACAAATGGTTCAAATGGCTCTGAGCACTATGCGACTTAGCTGCTGAGGTCATCAGTCGCCTAGAACTTAGAGCTAATTAAACCTAACTAACCTAAAGACATCACACACATCCATGCCCGAGGCAGGATTCGAACCTGCGACCGTAGCGGTCACGCGGTTCCAGACTGAAGCGCCTTTAACCGCACGGCCACACCGGCCGGCAATTGATCACATTTTCTAGTCTTATTTCAGAATACAAAAAAGGAACTTTAAAGACTTTAAATTACTCCAGATTGAGCCTCTACATCCCACTTACTATGCAAAGGTTTTCAAAAGAAAACTATTTGGTCTTGTATTGCAGCTCACGAGATACAATCAGTAATTTGTGACGTTCTGGCGCTTGGCACACTTACATTTCACTCCGAAAGTTTCTTTTTTTTAATGTATTCCAATCTCTTCCTTCCTCTACAGCTTTTCCTCTCTGCAGGTCCCTGTAGTACCATAGAAGTCATTCCCCGATGTCTTAAAAGATCTCCTATCATCCTGTCCCTTCTCCTTGTCAATGTTTTCAACATATTGCTTTCCTCTCCGATTCTACGAAGAATCTCCTTATTCCTTATCATATCAGTCCACCTAATTTTCAACATTCTTCCGTAGCACCGCATCTAAAATGCTTTGATTCTCTCCTGTTCCGATTTTCCAACAGTCCATGTTTCACTACCGTACAATGCTCTGCTCCAAGCACACATTCTCAGAAATTTCTTCCTCAAATTGAGGCCTATGTTTGATACTAATAGACTTCTCTTGGCCAGGAATGCCCTTTTTGCCAGTTCTAGTCTGCTTTTGATGTTCTCCTTGCCCCTTCCGTCAGTGGCTATTTTGCTGCCTAGGTGGCAGACTTTCTTAATTTCATCTACTTCATGATCATCAATCCTGATGTTAAGTATCTTTCTGTTCTCATTTATACTACTTTCATTACTTTCGTGTTTCTTCGATTTACTCTCAATCCAGATTATGTACTCATTAGACTGTTCATCCCATTCACCAGACCATGTAATTCATCACTTTCAGTCAGGATAGCAATGTCATCAGCAAATCTTATCATTGACATCCTCTCACCTTGAATTTTAATCCCTCTCCTAAACCTTTCTTTTATTTCCATTCTTCGATGCACAGATTGAACAGTACAGGCGAAACACTACATTCCTGTCTTACACCCTTTTAAATCCGAGCACTTCCTTCTTGGTCGTCCACTCTTATTATTCCCTCTTGGCTCTTGTACATATTGTATATTACCCGTCTCTTCCTATTGCTTATCCTTATTTCATTAAAATTTCGAACATCTTGCACCATTTTACATTGTCGAACGCTTTTTCCATGTCGACAAATCCTATGAGCGTATTTTGATTTGTCTTTAGTCTTGCTTCGATTATCAACGGCGGTTTTAGAATTGCCTCTCTGGTATTTAGTAATGGCAAAATCAGCGTGATTTGTGTCAGCTTGCACCAGTGGATTGCAGCTGGATAGCAATAGCCTGTTTATTCGTTGTCGGGCAGGTAAGCCAAATGATTAAATTTTGTCTTGTGCACTTATGGAACAGCGATTTATCTTTTCAGCTAACATTCAGTGAAACTAACTGGTTTGAAATACATTATTTAGTTCAGTGGTTATGAAGATCCAAATATTGAGAGTAACAAAATGTATACAGCAACATAGTTATCACATATTGTAGGTCAGATGCGTTGTAATCATGAGCGTTGCATATAATGTACATAACACTGCATGTAGATAGCTTGAACACAGAAGCTTCATATGCAGTACAATTGATGGTTACGTACAGCCACTAGTGAGCTTAAAGTTACGCTCCGTACACAGTCGGGTTAAAGTCTCTAGAAGTTCCACAGAGAAGCAAAAGTAAAAACTCACTTTTAGCAAGTTCACTAGTAGTTTTATGAGGCTGAAAAGTCACACTGAGTACAGAAAGCATAAATCTTACAAACCCATTAGAGCATTTTAGAAGAATTCTTAGAAAATCACAGTACCATAAATATAAATATTTGTCAGCAAAATTTACTTACGCGAAGTTAACATTTCAACGCGGAATCCCGTGTTCATACAAGTTTATAACTCCAAATGACTGGCATCTACCATACACTTTCTACAAGTGATCTATGGAAAAAATCACCGAAAGATGAAGAATCACTTGAAATGCTCATTGTTGATTTTACAATGTTTTTCCAACAAGTGGCTTTTATGACACTCTATAATAAATGTTAGTCACTTTGCGTGAAATGTAAGTACGGACAAATAAATCGCGGTTGAAATGTTAACTTCGTATATGTGCACTTTGGTGGCGAATATGTATTTCACATGTTTTCTGGACCGCATTTTTTTAAGTCCCATCCGTTTATTTTATACACATAGATGCCAAGATCTGTAACCTAACGAACCTATTATGCCACCAATTTTGCAAAAAAATATCTTAAATTCGCAGGCGAAAAAAGAGTGTGACCAATACTTAGTTGACGGCCATGTTTTAACCATACTACACATGGGATATATAAATCTAGCAAGATGGAATGCAGTCACCTACCGACTATAGCAAGACATGGATGTGATAAATGACACCAAAGGAAGACTTTGAATTTCTTATTGGATAGATTTGTCCGTGTTTGCGAATTACTTGTTCTTTTTTTTTAAATATCTGCCTAATTTAAAACATAAATTTTTGTTTGTTATTAATACATACACTGATGGAAGTGGAAACTTTTACACCATGATCAACTACCAAATTGGTGCTCATATACACTCCTGGAAATTGAAATAAGAACACCGTGAATTCATTGTCCCAGGAAGGGGAAACTTTATTGACACATTCCTGGGGTCAGACACATCACATGATCACACTGACAGAACCGCAGGCACATAGACACAGGCAACAGAGCATGCACAATGTCGGCACTAGTACAGTGTATATCCACCTTTCGCAGCAATGCAGGCTGCTATTCTCCCATGGAGACGATCGTAGAGATGCTGGATGTAGTCCTGTGGAACGGCTTGCCATGCCATTTCCACCTGGCGCCTCAGTTGGACCAGCGTTCGTGCTGGACGTGCAGACCGCGTGAGACGACGCTTCATCCAGTCCCAAACATGCTCAATGGGGGACAGATCCGGAGATCTTGCTGGCCAGGGTAGTTGACTTACACCTTCTAGGGCACGTTGGGTGGCACGGGATACATGCGGACGTGCATTGTCCTGTTGGAACAGCAAGTTCCCTTGCCGGTCTAGGAATGGTAGAACGATGGGTTCGATGACGGTTTGGATGTACCGTGCACTATTCAGTGTCCCCTCGACGATCACCAGTGGTGTACGGCCAGTGTAGGAGATCGCTCCCCACACCATGATGCCGGGTGTTGGCCCTGTGTGCCTCGGTCGTATGCAGTCCTGATTGTGGCGCTCACCTGCACGGCGCCAAACACGCATACGACCATCATTGGCACCAAGGCAGAAGCGACTCTCATCGCTGAAGACGACACGTCTCCATTCGTCCCTCCATTCACGCCTGTCGCGACACCACTGGAGGCGGGCTGCACGATGTTGGGGCGTGAGCGGAAGACGGCCTAACGGTGTGCGGGACCGTAGCCCAGCTTCATGGAGACGGTTGCGAATGGTCCTCGCCGATACCCCAGGAGCAACAGTGTCCCTAATTTGCTGGGAAGTGGCGGTGCGGTCCCCTACGGCACTTCGTAGGATCCTACGGTCTTGGCGTGCATCCGTGCGTCGCTGCGGTCCGGTGCCAGGTCGACGGGCACGTGCACCTTCCGCCGACCACTGGCGACAACATCGATGTACTGTGGAGACCTCACGCCCCACGTGTTGAGCAATTCGGCGGTACGTCCACCCGGCCTCCCGCATGCCCACTATACGCCCTCGTTCAAAGTCCGTCAACTGCACATACGGTTCACGTCCACGCTGTCGCGGCATGCTACCAGTGTTAAAGACTGCGATGGAGCTCCGTATGCCACGGCAAACTGGCTGACACTGACGGCGGCGGTGCACAAATGCTGCGCAGCTAGCGCCATTCGACGGCCAACACAGCGGTTCCTGGTGTGTCCGCTGTGCCGTGCGTGTGATCATTGCTTGTACAGCCCTCTCGCAGTGTCCGGAGCAAGTATGGTGGGTCTGACACACCGGTGTCAATGTGTTCTTTTTTCCATTTCCAGGAGTGTATTTCAATGTCTCTGGAATATATTGATAAAATTTCACCTTTGCGTGCGAGGTTATCTTCATCACGGAATACAGCCACTCGTAGAAGTGAGGAATTGTGTGAGTACATGGTGGCTGCTAGATGTGTCTAACGTTACTGGAACTTTTCATGTGGAGATAAGGAATTGTGTGAGTACATGGTGGCTGTTACATGTGTTTAACATTACTGGAACTTTTCATATGGAGATCGAAGCACAGGACGCTAAGAGGGTGCGCAACTACAGATAATCGCCTAATTTCAGACTTTGAGAAAGTCCGAATCATTGACACGAGGGACACGGTAATATCATACCAGAGATTATACAGACAGTTGGCTATAGTACAATGACTGCACAACGATTGGTGAGGATATGGAGAACAGTGTGGGAAGAACAGAAGTCACGGATCCTTCCCCAAAGATTACACCACGAGAAGATCGTAGAATTGTTCAAAGGGGTTTTAATAAATAGCGGATGACAACAGCTGAAATTCAGGCAGCGTGTCACCATCGAGGGTCGGGAGTATACTACTCTGAGAGGAGATTCCCAGTTAGCACACTCTAAGACAAAAAAAAGACGCTCCACGAAAGAATAATCCTAATGGGGTGGAAATAGGTAGATGTGGTGTATATGTACAGACAAATAAATGATTATAATTTCAGAAAAACTGGATGATTTATTCAGGAGAACGAGGTTCACATACTGAGTAAATCAATAACGCATTGGTACACTTATGGCCCTTATGCAAGCAGTTGTTCGTCTCGGAGTTGTTGAATGTCCTCTTGAGGGACATCGTGGCAAATTCTATCCAATTGGCGCGTTAGATCGTCAAACTCCCGAGCTGATTGGAGGGTCCTGCCCATAGTGCTCCAAACATTCTCAGTTGAAGAGAGATTCGGTTAGGTTGCTCGTCGAGGCAAGGTTTGGCAAGCACGAAGGCATGCAGCAGAAATCCTCGATGTATGCGGGCGGTCATTATCTTGCTGAAATGTAAGCCTGGGATAAGTAAGTAATGTCGTGTGACTAGGGCTTCCCGTCGGGTAGACCTTTCGCCGGGTGCAAGTCTTTCGATTTGACGCCATTTCGGCGACTTGCGCGTCGATGGGGATGGATTGATGATGATTAGGACAACACAACACCCAGTCCCAGAGAGGAGAAAATCTCCAACCTCGCCGGGAATCGAACCCGGGCTCTTAGGATTGACATTCTGTCGCGCTGACCACTCAGTTACTGGGGGCAGACAAGCCCGGGACGGCTTGTCATGAAAGGCAACAAAACGAGGCGTAGAATATCGTCCGCGTACCGCTGTGCTGTAAGGGTGCCGCGGATGAAAACCAAAAGGCCGGCCGGAGTGGCCGTGCGGTTCTAGGCGCTACAGTCTGGAGCCGGGCGACCGCTCCGGTCGCAGGCTAGAATCCTGCCTCGGGCATGGATGTGTGTGATGTCCTTAGGTTAGTTAGGTTTTATTAGTTCTAAGTTCTAGGCGACTGATGACCTCAGAAGTTAAGTCGCATAGTGCTCAGAGCCATTTTGAAAACCAAAAGGGGTCGTGCTATGAAATGAAATGGCCTCTCCAGAGCATCACGCCTGAATGTCGGGCCGTATGGTTGGCGACGGTCAGATTGGTATCCTACTGTTGTCCGTGGCGTGTTCAGACAAGTCTTCGCTGGTCATCCAACAAGTTTATCAATCAATGCCAACTGCTTGCATAAGGACCAGAGGTGGACAGACACCTTATTGACTTACTGAATTTGTGAAGGTCTTTCTCTTGAATAAATCATCCAAGTTTCCCGAAATTCTAATCGTTTGTTTGTTTGTTTCGGATAATTCCTTCGCGCTGCGTTGTTTTTCTCGTCGTAGAGTGCGTATGTCGTTTACCAGTGACACCATACCGCATACTGTGACTGGCATGGTGTAGGGCTATAGTGAACTGTGACACTGACCGTGAGTGACATGCTGCGGTTTTCTGCGATGAGTTTCGCTTCGTGACGGTCAGACTGACGTCAGTGTGCCCGCGGACGACCTAATGAAGTGTCACAGGAAGCCGTGATTCTTGAGTCCAATGCCTCTCCAGACCCTGGGTAACTGTTGAAGGGACGCTGAATGCTTGCCTGTATATGACTAGAATAGTTAACTCTGTTGCTTTGCCGTTCATGAATAGTGTACAAAATAGCATATTCCAGCAGGATAATGCACTTCACAACACACACGCCTGAAGGGACGTACGGACCTGCCTGGTCCGCTGATTTATCATCCATAGAGCATATGAGGCATGCGACGAGAAAACGTTTACGTCGGTACCGGCCTCCAGACAGTAATCTTCATGAAATGACGCAGCATGTGTCTGGGGTACGACGAGAAATTCCTTAAGGTGACATTCGTTGGATCTTTGCTTCCATACCACTACGAATGCAAAAATGTTTTCGTGCCTGTGTTTGTGTGTGTGTGTGGGAGGGGGGGGGGGGGGAGGAGGGAGGACATGGAATGGAAGATTAACTATTTACTAAGTCTTAAGAGAGGAAAATCACCAAGACACGCAATCAAGTCTACGAATGAAGCACTTGGGACACGGTTTTGAATTCACGACATGCAGGAATATATTGGCACCTGACCAGCGGATGTCCCATGTCCGTGATGGATCAACAGAGACGAAATAATTTCAATTTCTCTTGTTGGTATGTTCACCATTGAAATTAAGAGCCACTACATTTTGGCCCGCTCTGTACAATATATTTTTGATGAATCATTGTGGCTCTAATAACTTTCTCTTGTACTGAGGGTACACTTATAAGCGTTTTCAACTACTTACAAAATTATTGGAGCATCGCCAAAGGTGACAAAAGGCAATAGGAATGTATATGAGACATAAATGTAACAAATTTTGTCACTGTTTCTATGTGAATACTAACCGTGGGCGTGACGTGGTTTCATAATACATTATTCTGGAACATAGTATTAGTTATTCGTGAACTCCAGTGAACAATAAACGATCTTAACGGTGTGTGTATTTGTATGATAACCGTTTGGCAATAAGGATGTTGTATTTTAGCTCTTCTAGTATCAGCATAAAAATTACACAATTGTTAGCGCTTTCTTGAGCAATATTTGATAGTATTCATTATCACTTGGACTTGACTGGATCCGAATACAGGACAAATATTTGCTTAACAGAGGAATAAACTAAAGGGTGTCCCAATAAGGCAGCGCAAATTACTTTTTGAATGAAACACTTCAGTCAGTCGAAGAGTTGAAATTTTTGAGATATATACTCATTAATGTGGGATGCGCTTACGTGTGGAAAATTATATGGGGCAAGTGCCCACTAAAACTTTGTTTGCAAACTCTTACTTTTTTTACAAGACTTTTTAATGACATTTTCATCCCTTTCTGGATCGAGTTCCGCGATGATGCCCTGAATTTGCCTCTTTAATTCAGAAACTGTTCTCGATTTGTTTGCGTAACACGTGGATTCCATGCACCCCACAGGAAATACTCAGGCAGCGACGTATCACACGACCTCGGTGCCCAGTTCTGGCGTCCGTGGCATGGGATGACACTACCTGGATATTTTTTCTGTAACAACTGCTGTCAGCTGATGTAGATTCGTCGATTGATGGTTGGGAAACCAGAACGTGGTTGACAATTTTGTCAGAGATGTCATCTTTAACGGTAAGAAGGATTTTGCACTACTTTACCAAGCATAATTGTGGCATAAGGGGCGGGAAGATCTTCACCTAAAGCTTCACAGCCACTGCATGCAGAACGAGCTACTGTTTGAAGCGGATTTTGGTTGGATGGAGTGATTCGGCGTTACCTTTTCGACAATGCCACAGATAACGCAATGATGATGAATGGCGTACGTTATTGCAACATGATGAGTATCTGACGGATCTAGTTATGAGTAGTTTAGTGTTAAGGTAGAATTTGAAAATTGCGGTTCGTTAAATTTGCTACATCTACAAATTTCAAAGGTGGGCTGAAAACTGAACATAGAAGCTTATCGTAAGCCAACTACAATAGACCTAATTATTGCAGCTGACTCCTGTCGCCAAGCTGCACACGAACATGGGTATGTTTCATCAGTGCTCTATCGGATGGTGAAGTTAGGACTGGACAATGTTACAATCAACAAAGAAATTAATTCGACGGTAAAAGTTAGTTTAGCTAACGGGTAGGATAGTAAAACAAGATTCAGGGGCCACAATTATGCAAGTATTGGCAGCGTTCTGGGCTGTTGTTTCAGGGACATTAACCACCAGTTACGTACTAATGAGAGTACTTTAAGCATTCTACATTACACAGATAGTATAATCAATGAAGAAGTTTCAAGTAATGGACAGTGGTTTTTCAGCATATATCATGAGGTGCTAGCTTAATTTCTCTTTCACATTTTTCACTAGCTTTAGTTTTATTTGTGACGTACATACACTGTTAAATAAAAGAAGTTACTTTGCAAATACGATTTAACTCATTTTTTATCTCTTACCGTTTGTCTTAAACATGTTTTACTTTGCTTTTATGTTAACATGAAATACATACCTCTTTAAATTTGTATAAATATCTAGGTCTTATTCTAAACTAAAGCCGGCAGCTGTGGCCGAGCGTTTCTAGAGGCTTCAGTCTGGAACCGCGCGACTGCTACGGTCGCATGTTCGAATCCTGCCTCGGGCATGGATGTGTGTGATGTCCTTAGGTTAGTTAGGTTTAAGTAGTTCTAGGGGACTGATGGCCTCAGATGTTAAGTCACATAGTGCTCAGAGCCATTTGAACCGTTTGTAAACTAAATCTTATTAAAAAGTAATGGCTCACTATCCTATCCTAGCGAGCTACAGCACCACCACTCACACGCCATCGGGCGAAAGCGAGCTTACTTACGCGGCCTTGAGAGCCGCTATATTCATACATTTGCTAGTTGTCTATATGTCAATCAGTATTCCTGTCATTATGTAAATGCAGTAGCTCCATGCCTCAAAAGTCGAAAAACTTCTTTGTCTGTTCAAAAATGGTTCAAATGGCTCTGAGCACTATGGGACTCAACTGCTGAGGTCATTAGTCCCCTAGAACTTAGAACTAGTTAAACCTAACTAACCTAAGGACATCACAAACGTCCATGCCCGAGGCAGGATTCGAACCTGCGACCGTAGCGGTCTTGCGGTTCCAGACTGCAGCGCCTTTAACCGCACGGCCACTTCGGCCGGCTTCTTTGTCTGTGTTCCTGCATGTGTTCACATTTGTCATGTAAAAGTGTATTATCAATTTAGTAGGTCATCTGATGATGGGCTACCCCCAAAGCGCGTTATGAAAATAAAGGAGCCCCATCAACATTTAGTGACTACTTTTCGCGACCTACCAGCTTTCTTTTAGAATCATAATGAAAAATAGCCTAGTTTCGCTATCGATAAGTATAGCTCAGAGTGGTGGCGCTGGTAGACACGAGATTCTGGAGGAAGCGGCACCACTAGCGGACCCCGCCTCAAAGCATCCGCCTTTAAACCGCAAGCAGCTGTACACATAAAGATACGGCCGCTACTAAAGTCAGATCAGTTGTTATCGGGAGATTGTCAATAACCGCGTTTGGACAGTGCCCAGTGTAGTGACAGATGTGATAGACCGTGTTCGCCGGCCGGTGTGGCCGAGCGGTTCTAGGCGCTACAGTCTGGAACCGCGCGATCGCTACGCTCGCAGGTTCGAATCCTGCCTCGGGCATGGACGTGTGTGATGTCCTTAGGTTAGGTTTAAGTAATCTAGGTCCTAGGGGACTGATGACCTCAGAAGTTAAGTCCCATAGTGCTCAGAGCCATTTGAACCATTTGAACCAGACCGTCGTCAGAGCAGCTGCTTTAGATGCTCTTTGGTCAGCCGGACAGCTGTGGATCCTTTCAGCTCGTAAGATGGCGAAGTTGTAATAACTGTTGCGGAGTACTGCGTCCTCTCATATAGCCCGTTTCTGTAAACCACAACATACGAATTGAACCACGGTTAGACGTATGTGGTCTGGGTCCAATGGTTGGTCAAATGACCGTGTATACGTGTCGTGGTAGCCCTGCAGAGATAGCAACAAAATAGCCACCTTCTGATCGCTGTGTAGATGGTTGGTTTGGGACGCCTCATTTCTTCGAGAAATTTGGAGAACTAAATATGAACAGCAAATACCTGCTGTAAGGAGTCAATAAGGAAACAAAGGGATAGAGATCACCCTCATTAAAATGCCAATTACTTGTTAAAACTAAGGAGACATAAAAGTTAATAGGCCACTTTCACGGTCAGTTAAAGGAATTAGAATGTGAATAGCCATCATTATGGTCCTGAGGGACATCAGAACTATCTTACCGATTTTCGGATGGTTATCATCCCACTTTAAGTCGTTCGAGACTTTACCTAAGATTGTGGGCAACTGATTTCAATAGCTTCGTCCTCGTTGCACGGAAGCATCTGTTGGTGGTTTCTATTAACAAATGATGCGAAGTCTCCTACGAATACCGTCTACTTTTTTGTTGTGCTCCAACCTCGGAAAACAGGTAGATCCATGCCGTAACTACAGGAAGAAACAAGGATGTCATCTCGGTATTTATGTTGGCAACACGACATGATGGAGGGAATCACAGTGTGCGGATATAGAGCGGCACGTGGTCAGCACACCGCTCTTCCGATCGTATGTCGTCGGTTTACGAGCCCAGAGCCGCTACTTCTCAGTCAAGTAGACGATGTGATCAAAAGTATCCGGACACCTGGCTGAAAATGACTTACAAGTTCGTGGCGCCCTCCATCGGTAACGCTGGAATTCGATATGGTGTTGGGCCATTCTTAGCCTTGATGACGGCTTCCACTCTCGCAGACATACGTTCAATCAAGTGCTAGAAGGTTTCTTGGGGTATGGCAGCCCATTCTTCACAGGGTGCTGCACTGAGGAGAGGTATCGATGTCGGTCGTTAAGGCCTGGCACGAAGTCGGCGTTCCAAAACATCCCAAAGGTGTTCTATAGGATTCAGGTCAGGACTCTGTGCAGGCCAGTTCATTACAGAGATGTTATTATCGTGTAACCACTCCGCCACAGGCCGTGCATCATGAACAGGTGCTCTATCCTGTTGCAAGATGCAATCGCCATCTCCGAATTGCTGTTCAACAGTGGGAAGGAAGCAGGTACTTAAAACATCAATGTAGGCCTGTGCCACGCAAAACAACAGGAGGTGCAAGCCCCCTCTGTGAGAAACACGACCACACCGTAACACAAACGCCTCCGAATTTTACTGTTGGCACTACACACCTGGGCAGATGACGTTCACCGGTAATTCACCATACCCACACCCTGACATCGGTTCGCCGCATCGTGTACCGTGATTCGTCACTCCACACAACGTTCTTCCACTGTTCAGTCGTCCAATGTTCACGCTCCTTACACTAAGCTAGGCGTCGTTTGGCATTTACTGGCGTGATGTTTGGCTTATGAGCAGCCGCTCGACCATGAAATCCAAGTTTTCTCACCTCCCGCTATACTGTCGTAGTACTTGCAATGGTTCCTGATGCAGTTTGGAATTCCTGTGTGCTAGTCTGGATAGATGTCTGCCTATCACACATTACGACCCTCTTCAACTGCCGGCGGTCTCTGTCAGTCAGCAGACGAGGTCGGCCTGTACGATTTTGTGCTGTACGTGTCCCTTCACGTTTCCGCTTCACTATCATATCGGAAACAGTGGACCTAGGGATGTTTAGTAATGTGGAAATCTCGCGTACAGATGTACGACACAAGTGACAGCCAATCACCTGACCACCTTCGAAGTCCCTGAGTTCCGCGGAGCGCCCCATTCTGCTCTCTCACTTGTCTATTGACTTCTGAGGTCGCTGATATGGAGTATCCGGCAGTAGGTGGCAGCACAATGCACCTAATACGAAAAACGTATGTTTTTGGTGGTGTCCAGATACTTTTGATTGCATAGTCTAGCTCCTCAGTTTGTCTCCCAAGGTCTGAGTGCACCCCGCGTGCCAACAGCGCGCGGCTGACCGGATGGTCACCCATCCAAATTCTAGCCTAGCCCGACAGTGCTTAACTTCGGTGATCTGACGGGAACTGGTGTTACCACTCCGGCAAGGCCGTTGGCAACACAAGCGTTACCCTCCAAAATTACTACTGTTCTTTTTTATTTGTGTTGTTTCGAGTCTACAAAGACGTTCAGGAATTGTTGATGAGATGGTTAATGAAATGTAGTCCTGAAATCAATTTCCTACGAATATTATTAAGGACTTGAGAAAATTCTGGAAAAGTTACTGTCGAAATCATAGAGTTTTCAGGGGAAGCTCTTCACTTTGTAATTCCTAGTAAAATATCATAGTTAGGTGTCCAGAAAGAATATTCTGCAGCGAGAATTGTCATTGTATGAAGCTAACGATCTGTATAAATCTGACGCTTACCAGAGAAGATTTCTACGCAATATGTAAAAATGAAAAATTAAGAAGGAAATAATATGAACTGAAAATGTTTAACGCCACCATCAGACCCATAGGGCCACATGATGGAAGACCGACTGCTGTGTCATCTACTTGCTATGGCACTATAAGGTGTCACATGAGTTCAGCGCTGACATTAATACGTCGGCATTGCTTCATACAGTTCCCCAACTCTGGATGAGTGCACCCCATTGCACCCCTCCTTAACTGCATAGCAGCACCGGGAATCAAATACAGTCACTCTTCGTGGCGTACACACGGCCCGTTCTCCACGAGGCAGGCTTCTGTGCATAACTGCGCTCCCAAAATTTTCCCCAAGGTTGTTATTTTGTTTTTCTGTTTTTGTTATTTGCGTCTCCACGGTGTCGCCGTGTCCACGAATGATACTCCAAGCCATATAATCTCGTAGACTACGGCACTCTGTTGTAGCATCTGTTTTTGACCTTGTAAGATAATGCCTATTGTGTTTACTAGTTCTAAATTCCCTGAATCTCCCTGCCTTATCCATTACGATGAGTTAGACTGTATTTCTCAGACCCAGAGAGATGGTACAGTGTTTCAGGCTATGGTGTCATATTCGGAAACAGGGAGATCCAAATCGCCACAGTGCTACTGCGGGTAAGGTTTTCAGCGTTTTCCCTAAATCAGTTACTGAGGTTGCTTAATGTTTTGTTAGAATTACAGAGGCATACGTGTCCCACCCTTTTTTTATTCTGCGCTAGAACTGCGTCTCTAATGTTCTTCGTGGCGAGGATATATCAAATTTTAACCTTCCTTTTTCTTTACAATCCTCCACACATGTGACCTTCTCTGCTCTTTTATTTCCCTTGTTCCTAGTCTCAAAGTAACTTTCTCTGTTATCTTTCTACTTAACTTACTTTATCGTAAAATCTTTTGACACAAAATGTTAAATTCTTGTTTGTAAAAAAGACCAAAACCCAACAGTTCTTTCCTCACATGACGTTCTGAGCGTCATGGATCAAGGTAATCAAGTAGATGCAGTATTTCTCACTTCCGATAAGCATTTGACTCAGTAGCACGCAGACTTTTACCATCGAACCTACAATCTTAGCCCGTATCGAACAAAATTTGTGACTGGATTAAGAATTTCTTAGTAGGAGGACGCAGCAAGTTATCTTGTGATGGTGAGATGTGCAAGTAACTCCGCGAGTGCCCTAGGAGTGCCCTAGGAGAGCATGTCAGTACCCTTGCTGTGCATGTTGCATAAGAATGACCTGGCAGACATTTAATAATATTAATACGAGGGGTGTTTAACAAGTAAAGCATAACATTCTCTCTGAAAGTAGGTTGGTTTTATTCAGGGTTCCAATACACCATGTCATTCCGTATTCTCTTGGCTACAAGAAGGTATTTTTCAACATAATCTCCGTTCAGTGCGATGATACCACGCCACCTTGCTGAGCAGGTCTGTATGCCTGGCCGGCCGTGGTGGCCGAGCGGTTTTACGCGCTCAGTCTGGAACCGCGGGACTGCTACGGTCGCAGGTTCGAATCCTGCCTCGGGCATGGATGTGTGTGATGTCCTTAGGTTAGTTAGGTGTAAGTATTTCTGAGTTCTAGGGGACTTATGACCACAGCGGTTAAGTCCCATAGTGCTCAGAGCCATTTGAGCCATTTTTGTATGCCGGAATGGTACCACTCTACTGGTCGACGACGGAGCCAACGTCTTGCGGCATCAGTAGCCTCCCCACCATCTACGTACTGCTTCCTGCCGAATGCATCCTTCGTTGGGTCAAACAAATGCAGGTCAGAAGGTGAGGAATATATTGGGCACACGACATTGAGTACCCCAGCTGAGGATGAGTGTGTCAGATCTATGGACAGAGACGTCCAGTTGAGCAGCAAGGTATTTGATTGTGACCCGTCGATCACTGCGAATGAGAGTGTCCTCACGTTCCAACATTGCAAGAGTCACAGCTGTGTGCAGCCGGCCGCCGCCCGGGTGATCGGACATTTGCGAGGTGTCTGTAGACATTCTGTAAGCGACTATGACTATCTGCGATGCTCTGGTTTTCCGCCAAAAGAAACTCAGCGACAGCTCTCTGCTAGGAACGCATCTCCGTTACAGACGCCATTTTGAAGGCTACGCTTACTGAGATGTTTCGGAACCAGTGGAGGAATCTGCAGTGCGGTTCCATGCTGTCGTGGACGCAGACAGTCGTCACGATGAGCAGCGTTTGTAAGCTAGAAAGTAAACAAGGCACGCAATTAACAAATGTTACCCACTCATTTGGAAATTACAAATGTTCCCTCGAAGTTTCGTTGTCCTTCGATTACTCGTTTTTCATGGGTCAAGTAACGAAAGTTTAATTGTAACCAACGTGTATATTACTCACACTTGTTCATTATGTACAATGTGGTTATAATTAAACATTCGCTACTTGAGAGGGCCACACGAAAAACTAGTGCTCGTAGGACAATGAAACATTGTTGAAACATTGCAAGGACATGCGGGAGAGGAATAACGAATAAGCAATTGAAAGAAATACGTTTTAATTTCCACATGAGTGTAACATATGTTAATTGCGTACCGTGTTTACGTTTAGGTTACAAACGTTGTTCAATGTGACAACGATCTGCATCCACGACAGCCTGGAAATTTGTACGGATACCCAGCCACGTATTTAGGTAAGGTTCGGTCCATGGACCCAATAAGTTTTTTCGCCACCAACAACAAACTTCGGTAACTCTAAAAACCTTACTTAGAGCAAAACTGTCAACAGGTATTTAAAACAGATATTTATTATTATTTAAAGAAGCAATCTTCGAAAAATGAAAATATACTACGGAATAATGGTAACTAACTTTGAATTCAGAATAGAAAGACTGGTTGCAGTGTGTCCAAATGTCAAGTTGGACACGCCAGTCACATTCTGTTATTAACCACACACACATACAAACGTAGTAAAAACAAAGAAAAAGTATATAAATAAAAAATATCAGTAGTTCAAGCGCTTTCTTCTTACCTTTTTATCAGCGAACGCACGTATCACATTCTCAAAGACCAGTTTCACAGTCACATCATTTTCTACTCCTAATACAACCGGGTGACTCAAACGCTCCTGAGTCCCAGAAGCACGCAAATAGTACTTAACCCTTCCAAGAACCGACAACGAACCTTCAGCAGAGCAGTTCGTTGCTGATGTGCTGAAATAAAATGTAACAGCAATTCCGATGTTTGTATGAATAAAAAACGTATACCTCTCTCTTAGCATTTTATTTAAGACAAGCAAAGGAGGAATGTTCTCACATCCAGAACTCAAAAGGAACCTTTTGTGATGGACACGTTCTCAAATGGTTCCAATGGCTCTAAGCACTATGGGACTTAACAGCTGAGGCCACCAGTACCCTAGACTTAGAACTACCTAAACCTAACTAACCTAAGGACATCACACACATCCATGCCCGAGGCAGGACTCGAACCTTTGGCCATAGTAGCAGCGCGGTTCCGGACTGAAGCGCCTACAACCGCTCGGTCACAGCGGCCGGCGGACACGTTTTCTTCCAAAAGACTACTATATATCCACTGAGTAAACATGCTGCAGCTGTTTTGCAGCGTTAAAGACTTCGTCAGAGTCCGTTTACGCCAAACTGGATAAGAATGAGAACTTTTCACAAAACTCTTTGTAAAGCCGAAGATGCTTGTTGAGCTCTGTGGATAGTCTGTGCAGTATAATTAAGTAATTGGTTTTCAGTACGTTACCATCACATTTGCAAAGCACAGTCAAATTTTCTGATTCAGAGTCTGAATTGTCAAAGAACTTCTTTCGTTTCTTTAGACGTTCTCCTTTAGTTTCACTGGCTCATACAAGTTGTTTTGTACCCTCCATTTTCCTCTTCCCGAACTTTCCTTCACTTCAAAAGACCTTGCCGTCTGACCAATGAAAGTTAAAAGTGAAGTATCAAGTTTTACTAATGCAGATATGTCCTTCTGACTGTCATGTAGCGCTCACTGCACTGAAACGTTCCGAAATACTCCCCCACATTGTAGTCATGAATGCAATATCTTCAGAGTTAAGCTTTTGCCCCGGCCATGGTGGCCAAGCGGTTCTAGGCGCTTCAGTCCGGAACCGCGCGACTACTACGGTCGCAGGTTCGAATCCAGCTCGGGCATGGATGTGTGTGATGTCCTTAGGTTAGCTAGCTTTAGTTCTAAGTTCTAGGGGACTGAGGACCTCAGATGTTAAGTTCCATAGTGCTCAGAGCCATTTGAACCTTTTCTTTTTACGCTTTTGCAATATTCCTCGTGCTTCTGATTTAATCACAGCTTTCTTGTTTTTCTCTTCAGAAATGCACTTAAAAGAACTTTATTGACTGCATCCCAATTAGCCTTTATGCTTCTGCAGATATCGTCTTGGGATGGCCATTTGAAATGCAGGGAGACTTTAAGCTGAAGCTTCGATATTCAAAAAATTATAGTAGAATTTTCCAGCGTTCTGTAGATACCGGAAAACTGTAAATTGCTTGTAGAAGATCAAAAACTTTGCAAAAACACGTTTTACAGCATATTGCTTCACTTCATCCCATCAGATTCAGGGAACGACTGGAGCAAGGAATGGAAAACGCCAAGTGACTGAAAGAATTGATTCAGGCTTGCAAGCAGGAGAAGATGCCCGCCATATTTGCTGCATTATCACAACTTTGGCCACGGGAATTGCTTATATCCGATCTATGGCAGTTGAAGAACTTAAGTACTGCATCTGTCAGTTCTTTTACAGTGTGGCCAGCATTTTTCAAAAACTGATCGCTCTCAGTTCACACTTCGTATAATGGAACTTAACTGTTCTCACTATGATACAACAGGGACAGAATCCACAATAATGGAGAAATACACTGTGGCGACACAAGCCATGGGGTCCTAATACCGTGCAGGACCTCCTTTCGCCCGGAGTAGCGCAGAAACTCGACATGGCACGGACTCAACAAGTCGTTGAAAGTTCAGAAATATTTAGCCATCCTGTCTGTATAGCCATCCATAATTGCGGAAATGTTACCGGTGAAGGATTTTGTGCACGATCTGATCTCTAGATTATTTCCCATAAATGTTCGATGGAATTCATGTACGGTGATCTGGCTGGCCAAATCATTTTCTCGAATTGTTCAGGATTTTCTGACGGGGCGCATCGTCATCCATAAAAATTCCATCGTTGTCTAGGAACATGAAGTGCTTGAATGGCTGAAAATATTCTCCAGGTAGCTGAACATAACCCTTTCCTTATATGGATATAGTGTCTGTTCTTTCGGACATGTCCATATCCATATAAGTATATAGTTCTGGCAATACCGGCCATGACCTCCTTCTTCTGTGCGGATGCACACGTATTCCCCGAACTCTTACGGGACTTGGTAAGAATGTCTTCCACGAGTAATGAGATTGTTGGGGTGGGACACTACGAATGTAGTGTGTGGACATACAAGGTGAGAATGTGGGTCTCGCGGGAGGCGTGCGCGAGATAGTCCCTGCAGTTGCACTATCCTCTGTGCCCTCGTTGGCTCAGATGGATAGAGCGTTTGCCATATAAGCAGGAGATCTCGGGTTCGAGTCCCGATCGGGGCACACGTTTTCACCTGTCTCCGTTGATATATATCAACGTCCGTCAGCAGCTGAAGGTATTAATATAATTCTAATAATCCTTTCCGCCCAATGATCGGTTCAGTTGCACCAGAGGACCCAGACCATTCTATGTAAATACACGATTATGGAGCTACTATCAACCTGCACCGTGTGTTGTTAACAACCAGGGTCATGGCTTTGTGGGGTCTGCGCCACACTGGCACCCTATCATCAGTTTTCATCAACTGAAGTAGGGACTTATCTAACCAAGCCACGGTTTTCCAGTCGTCTAGGGTCCAACCGAAGTGGTCAAGAACCCAGTAGCGCCGCTGCAAGATATGTCGTGCTGCAATTAAAGGCTACCGCGTCAGTCGTCTGCTCCCATAGCCCGTTAACGCTGAAGTTCGCCACACTGTGCTGATATACAGGGTGGTCCATTGATGGTGACCGGGCCAAATATCTCACGAAATAAGCGTAAAACGAAAAAACTACAAAGAACGAAACTTGTCTAGCTTGAAGGGGGAAAACTAGATGCCACTATGGTTGGCCCGCTGGATGGGGCTACCATAGGTCAAAAATAGGAACCCCCAATTTTTATTACATATTGGTGTAGTACGTAAAGAAATAAAAATGTTTTAGTTGGACCACTTTTTTCGCTTTGTGAGAGATGGTGTTGTAATAGTCACAAACATATGGCTCACAATTTTAGACGAACAGTTGGTAACAGGTAGGTTTTTTAAATAAAAATACAGAACGTAGGTACGTTTGAACATTTTATTTCGGTCGTTCCAATGTGATACATGTACCTTTGTGAACTTATTTATGAGAACGCATGCTGTTACACCGTGATTACCTGTAAATACCACATTAATGGAATAAAAGCTCAAAATGATGTCCGTCAACCTCAATGCATCTGGCAATACGTGTAACGACATTCCTCTCAACAGCGAGTAGTTCGCCTTCCGTAACGTTCGCAGCACATGCATTGACTGCTTAGGTCATCAGTCCCTAAGCTTACACACTACTTAACCTAAATTATCCTAAGGACAAACAGACACACCCATGCCCGAGGGAGGAGTCGTCGAACCTCTGCCGGGACCAACTGCAGAGTCCATGACTGCCGTAGACCGCTCGGCTAATCCCGCGCGGCGGTCACGATAGCAAATATCTTTCAACTTTCCCCACAGAAAGTGATCCGGGGACGTCAGATCCGGTGAACGTGCGGGTCACGGTACGGTGCTTCGAAGACCAATCCACCTGTCATGAAATACGCTATTCAGTACCGCTTCAACCGCACGCGAGCTATGTGCCGGACGTCCATCATGTTGGAAGTAGATCGCCATTCTATCATGCAGTGAAACATCTTGTAGTAACATCGGTAGAACATTACGTAGGAAATCAGCATACATTGCACAATTTAGATTGCCATCCATAAAATGGGGGACAATTATCCTTCCTCCCATAATTCCGCACCATACATTAACCCGCCGAGGTCACTGATGTTCCACTCGTAGCAGCCATCGTGTATTTTCCGCTGCCCAGTAGTGCATATTATGCCGGTTTACGTTACCGCTGTTGGTGAATGACGCTTCGTCGCTAAATAGAATGCGTGCAAAAAATCTGTCATCGTCCAGTAATTTTTCTTGTGCCCAGTGGCACAGCTGTACACGACGTTCAAAGTCGACGCCATGCAATTCCTGGTGCATAGAAATATGGTACGGGTGCAATCGATGTTGATGTAGCATTCTCAACACCGACGTTTTTGAGATTCCCGATTCTCGCGCAATTTGTCTGCTACTGATGTGAGGATTAGCCGCGACAGCAGCTAAAACACCTACTTGGGCATCATCATTTGTTGCAGGTCGTGGCTGACGTTTCACATGTGGCGGAACACTTCCAGTTTCCTTAAATAACGTAACTATCCGGCGAACGGTCCGGACACTTGGATGATGTCATCCAGGACACCGAGCAACATACATAGCACTCGCCCGTTGGGCATTTTGATCACAACAGCCATACATCAACACCATATCGACCTTTTCCGCAATTGGTAAACGGTTCATTTTAACACGAGTAATGTATCTCGAAGCAACTACCGTAAGCACTGGTGGAATGTTACGTGATACCACTTAGTTATACGTTTGTGACTATTAGAGCGCCATCCATCACAAAGCGAAAAAAGTGGTCCAACTAAAACATTCATATTTCTTTACGTACGACATGAATGTGTAATAAGAAATGGGGGTTCCTATTTAAAAAGGCGCAGTTGATATCCGTTTGACCTACGGCAGCCCCATCCAGCGGGCCAACCATAGCGCCATCTGGTTTCCCCCTTCAAGCTAGACAAGTTTCGTTCTTTGTGGTTTTTTCGGTTTACGCTTATTTCGTGAGATATTTGGCCCGGTCACGATCAATGGACCACCCCGTATTTGTCGTACGTCCCACATTGATTTCTGCGGTTATTTCACACAGTGTTGCTTGTATGTTAGCACTGACAAATATACACTAACGCCGAGACTCTCGTTTGTTAAGTGAAGGCCGTCGGTCACTGTGTTGTCCGTGGTGAGAGGCAATGCCTGAAATTTGATATTCTCGGCGCACTCTTGACGCTATGGATCTTGGAATACTGTATCCCCTAACGATTTCCGAAATGGAACGTCCCATGCGTCTAGCCCCAACTATCAGTCTGCGTTCAAAGTCTGTTAATTGCCGTCGTGCGGCCAGAATCATGTCGGAAACCTTTTCAAGTGAGTCACCTAAGTACAAATGACAGCTCCGCCAAAGCATTAACTTTGTGTATGCGATAATACCGCCATCTGTATATGTGCATGCTGCTATCCCATGACTTTTCGTCACGTCAGTGTACTCTGCATCAACTATCTCCTATATGATCTCTTGTGTGACAAACCTCCCCAACATATTTTTAATTCTTTCACAAGCGCTAAATGATAAATATGAGGTAAGTATGTGGTAAAACCAGGGTTTACATTTTTAGCTGTATGACCTGCTAAGAGTGGATAAGATTCAACTCTCAGCTCCATACACATCATAAAATTTCCATTCGTTAAGGAACCAAACCGTTCTTCATCTCCACGAAATGGAAAACTCCTTGAAGAAAGTTTTTTCACTATTGCCACTCCCCTCCGTAATACAAATCTCCAGTACTTTACTTCTTCATGTAACTGAAGAATAAACTATCAACTCTACGTGTAGTATTTCCCCTTTATCTGAAACTTGCAACAGAATCGCGATGTGCACTGGAATTTTCATGTTCAGTTACCCTTTGATTAGCGAGCTTCCAATCACTAAAGCCACTTGTACCGAAATGGGATGAACCCCCAACAAGTTTGCGCTGCATGATGTCTCCATTCAAGAACTTCCTTTCAAACAAAGACTTGGAAACAAATCTTTGTTCATCAAGACATGTTCACCCTAACTTTACAATATCACAATTTCTATTCTGATTTTCCGTTTTGTACTATGAAATCTTAAGTTTTTGCACAGATTCCCCCCCCCCCCCCCAAAAACGGCTCTTCGTGAACTGTGAAGTCTGATGAAACTTTCCCTATGCACAATTCTGCTTAACTTGCTGTGGAAATGTTCGTATGTTGGTTAACAATTTCAGATCCACTAACGTCGAGCCTTTAACCACAATTACCGCTGCAGTGTGAATATTTGTAGGTTTCAAGTTCTCAGTTGTCGACGATAAATCTGTGTAAATTTGGCGTTTGATGTATCACTTCATTTTCCCTCCTTCTCTTTTGTTCATCTTATTTTCTGTAGCCTACGCCAATGAGATGTTCCCCACCGTTCGTATTGGCGTGTACCTTATAAAACAGGGGTAAACAGACACAAACAATAATAAAACCACCAAGCTGATACCACGCTATATCATAGCTTCCGTTTCTACATTTAGTGCAGCCGTGCCTAATCACACAGAGCATCGCAGACGTAGCATTGCCAGTTGCATGATACGCGCGACTCCGACAGTCTATCTACGATTTTCCTGTAACTAATATGAATTCCCGCAACCATCGATGCTGGACTTTTTATGTTTTTTTGTACGTAAATTTTTTTGCTCAAACATTTTCCGCATCTAAGTACTTGCCACCCTGAGCCCGCGCCCATGTGGTCCATGTGTAAAAATGGGGCTGCGGATACCGTTTCAGAACTGTTTGAATTTTCGAACGGTGGACATAGAGTGTTCAGCTGTCGTGACACAGCTCCTGCACTGCTTGAAGATCGCTCACTTTGTTCAGCATTCTCACTCATGCAACAGTAACTCCTTCAACAATTTGTGGCGTGATATCCCAGGCGCAATTCTCAAATCACCAGTTCATTCGAACTTTCGAATGATGTTCTTCAACCCTGGCGCCGGAAGACCTCTCCGTATTCCTTTAATGAGTCCATAAGCGTGAAGAGCAGCAGCGCTATTGCTGTTGTTTTGATAAAACAGCTTTACGAATGAAGCCCTGCTTACCTTTGTCCAGGCCCATGTTGACCGTGTGCAACTGTAATGCACAATGATGCTTCTCTTTCAAGCCTATGTCGCCGTACCAGTGCCCGCACGTAACAGCAAGTTCATGTGGTTCAAATGGCTCTAAGCACTATGGGACTTGAAACTTCTTGGCAGATTAAAACTGTGTCCCGGACCCAGACTCGAACTCGGGACCTTTGCCTTTCGCGGGCAAGTGCTCTACCAACTGAGCTTCCCGAACACGACTCATGCCCCGTCCTCACAGCTTTACTTCTGCCAGTACCTCGTCTCCAACCTTCCAAACTTTACAGAAGCTCTCCTGCGAACCTTGCAGAACTAGCACTCCTGAAAGAAAAGATATTGCGGAGACATGGCTTAGCCACAGCCTGGGGGATGTTTCCAGAATGAGAAACTATGGGACTTAACATCCGAGGTCATCAGTCCCATAGACTTAGAACTACTTAAACCTAACTAACCTAAGGACATCACACACATCCATCCCCGAGGCAGGATTCGAAACTGCGACCGTAGCAGCAGCGCGGTTCCGGACTGAAGCGCCTAGAACTGCTCGTCCACAGCGGTAACGGCGAGTCATGACACTAATACTACTAACAATGCAAAGCGCAGAGTCCGTACATCATTCGTGTAAAGCTGGGTATCCACACAGTAAATAGTTTCCCATCTCCACCGGCTCTAGTAGCGAAAGTTCAATTATAACCACCATAAAAAAGATAAATTATCTGCCTACAAGTTGTTTTTTCCTACTGTTATATAAGATAAGAGCTTGTCAACAAAATTCCAATGGCAGCTACTTGTTCTGTTTGTTTCGCCAACAGCTATCGGTTACATCGCGTGGTATTAAGAGCTAGCAGAGCCGAGATGTGGACGACCTTGGATTTGTTTGCGTCGTTTAATGCACGCCCGCTTCGCCTTTTATGGCGAGCAAACCTGTACCCAGTTCGCAGCGGCCAGCATTGCGCAGAAAATGGCAAAGGGTAGTAGCTATCAGCCTTTCAGTTATCCTTTCCCGCGAGCTACCTGTAAACGCCACAACCGGCTTCTGACCTCCGCTGCATGCGCGTGCAACTATCATTTCGCCAGCGAGAGGCATTCTCTTGTATCCTTTGGTTTCAAAGTGTGATCTCTATACTAGTAGAATGGAGGTCTCTGGTCTTCGAACACAGAATTTACCGAAATCTGTAGTTTCCTGTCGTCTGGATCGCGCGCCGTGGTGTAGTTTGGCAAAGAGCTGTGATATGTCTGTACACGATGAAGGATTATTTACTTAAAAATGGTTCAAATGGCTCTGAGCACTGTGGGACTTAACTTCTGAGGTCATCAGTCCCCTAGAACGTAGAACTACTTGAACCTAACTATCCTAAGGACAGCACACACATCCATGCCCGAAGCAGGATTCGAACCTGCGACCGTAGCAGTCGCGCGGTTCCAGACTGTAGCGCCTAGAACCGCGATTATTTACTTAATTCTGGTTGTAAAACTAATGTCTTTTCTGTAAAAGTGCCTGAAGCTGCATACTATCAAATCAGCACAAGACTGTAATACTTCATTAGAAGACGACCACAGATCCATGATAATTCCTTCCCTCTCATTATCAACGAATTTTACAGCCTCTGTTCTGGTTTTGTTCAGGCAAATGGTAGCTGAAAATGTAGTGGTCGAGAACATTTCATGTACTTTGAATATTTACCGTTTATGCTCTGCGAGAAACTGACAAGCAATATAACCGAGAGCCATTTTTATCACCTCGCATGTGTGTGTCTTTTGTCAAAAAGGACTACGTGTAGCAAGTACTTAGATGAGCAGATAAACTTGCTGAAACTCGATATTCAATCTCTTATTGAGAGAAATATGTTGTCACATTTACACTGTGTCTTACGGCGAGCGGTTCTAGGCACTTCAGCCTGGAACCGCGCTGCTGCTGCGGTCGCAGGTTCGAATCCTGCCTCGGGCATGGATGTGTGTGATGTCCTTAGGTTAGTTAGGTTTAAGTAGTTCTAAGTTCTAGGGGACTGATGATCTCAGATGTTAAGTCCCATAGTGCTGAGAGCCATTTGAACCATTTGTCTTATGGCAATGAGTGGCAACACAATTATTGATAAACAATGGAACGCTTCAGATACAAAGAGTGCTGTGGTTAGAATAAAATATTTATGGGAACTCACCTTAAGCGTAGTACTTTCCATAGAGCACCATGTTTAGGAACCTTTACTTTATCCATTTGCTTCCTGCAAGAGGTTTGATCTGCTAATATTCTGCCTGTCCGCAGCCAATATTGCATTATTGTTGATGACAGTAAAATTTATATAGACATAGTCTGGAATAAATACCGTTGGTTATAATTGAAATGCAGCTAGTCCCAGAGGCCGTGTGGGCTGCAATCACCGAATGACAACGAAACTTGACAGATTATGATAACGCGCTAGTGGGAAACCGATTTACGCTGGAAAAAGTTGTTTGCAGTTTTGGCCACCAGCTGCAAACCTAGCGCTGTGAGTGCAAGAAAGACGTGGACAAAAAACGTCAAACAAATGAGAAAGTCAAAATGTTGATTTCGTTATAAACCACTGCTTACACAGTCTGTTCAATATGAGCATCGGAGACGTTGACGAGATGCTGTATGGCGCCAGATTTGCACCTTGTGATGCAAATGGAACTACGAATTTTTTGTTTTTTGTTTTTTGTTTGTTTCGTAAATCGGTTCCGCATTAACGCATTAGCATATCTACCGAGTTAAGCTGCCTTTATACGATAATTTTAGCCTACAATGGACATCCGAGAGTAGCAGCAATTTGATAGTAACCATACACTATTTCTGGGAACGCAGTTCCCACTCAACTAAAGCACTAGATACATCTATGTAAAAATGTGTGTCAGTTTAGACTGAGATGTACATACTGTTCCACATTTTGATGTCAGTGCGAACTTTATGAAAGCAGGCTTATTTCATTGGTAATATTTTTCATCAATAGTGGAAAATTATACTAGCTTTATTCAAGAGGCGTTACGGCAAGTGGAAGAGAAAGATATATAGATACGTAGACAGCGAGAGGGATTTACGTGTATATGATAAATCCCTTCCCTCGAAAATTTCCCTCCTTTATACCTCTTCTATCTTACCACAGATGATGTGCACTTATCTCATTTGTACTAGGATTGTAGCACATGCGAAGTGCCTAGTTGCTTTCACTAGTGGAATGCATAAGTTCTGAATAAGGTTCATCGGCCGGGGTGGCCGAGCGGTTCTAGGTGCTGCAGTCTGTTACTGCGCGAGCGCAGGTTCGAATCCTGCCTCGGGAATGGATGTTTGTGATGTCCTTAGGTTAGTCAGGTTTAAGTAGTTCTGAGTTCTAGGGGACTGATGACCTCAGAAGTTAAGTCCCATAGTTCTCAGAGCCATTTGAATCATTTTTGAGTAAGGTTCACCAACCAATAGTTACAGTCCCCTGCGCAGAAAAAAGCACGCAGGTCTTGAATGCGTTATCTTGAGGCTTTAATAAACTAATAATGAGGAATGGTATTGTATAAAATAAATAATTAAATTTTCAGTAAGTTTGTTTATACGGGATGCCACTCGCTTTTTATTTCCAGAAAACGAGAAACTGCATAGTTATATTCCACTTGATGAATCACAAATAATTTCCATTCTTCACACTTCCATAGAAGATAAATAAATTAATGAACTGTGTATTAGCGAAATTACTATAACAATGTCCGCAGCTCGTGGTCTTGCGGTAGCATTCTCTTTTTCGCGCACGGGGTCTGGGGTTCGATTCCCGGTGGGGTCAGGGATTTTTCCCGCCTCGAGATGACTGGGTGTTGTTGTGTCGTGTTCATCATCATCAGTCATGCCCTTTACGGTCGGAGGAAGGCAATGGCAAACCAGTTCCACTAGGACCTTGCCTAGTACGGCGGTGCGGATCTCCCGCATCGTCCCCTACGCTCCTCGGAGTATGGGACCTCATCATCATCACTACAACAATGTTGTCAATTACATGTTCAAATAATCAGAGATTGCTAATTAAATTCTTAACCGATACCGACCAAGGCGGACGACATGTCTGTTCTCCGAACCACTACGCCAGCCATCCAAGTTTGGCGCGATCCGAAGATCTCCGAAGTGCTTCATCTGCCTTTTAGTTTATTATTCTGCTAGTTATTAACACTTTTGAAATAATGTAATGATAGCCTGCTACTAAGAGATGCTTTTATATCAAATGCAAGTAAATTCACTGTTTAGTTTTTCTGATATTAATAACTGAAGTTTATCATTTTGGTGCGCTTCTTCCGAACGCAGCAGCCAATCGCGGCGAGGGACCACAATTTAGGCAGTCTCTCTCACGGTACCCGTACCGAACAAACCATCTGTCACCGGTACCTCACGTCACGTTACGTCATCTTCCCACTGCTGTCTTGTCAACTGCTCTAAGAAGTGCTTCTAGTAGCTGACTATGATGGTTGCAAAGCCGGAAATATTACAAACTCTGCGTTTTTTACTTACACGCACTGGAAAGTTGGAATGGGATGCAAAGATAAATGAGGGTAAGAAATCAAACGAAATGGAATTACTGTATAACGAGCTACCGGAGATCAGGGGTTCATCATAACAAAACACTCATAAAATATCCCTGAACAACTCCGAACTTTGCCGGTGGAATTCGTCCCGTGTGGAATTACACGGCTAGGCGAACCGTGAAGCCGGTCATAGCGGCAACTAGCTCTGTCACGTGACTAAGTACAATCACGTTCCACTAAAAGTGGTACAAGCCTGCAGTTAACAAAATTAAATTACCAAGAAGTTTCATGTTAGCGCATACTCCACTGAGAATGAAAATTCATTCTGGAAACAATCCACCAGGCTTTGGTTAAGCCTTGTCGCCGCAATATCCTTTCTTCCAGAAGAGCTAGTTCTGCAAGATTCGCAGGAGAGGATGGAGATGAGGTACTGGCGAAAGTAAAGCCGTGAGGACGGGTCATGATTCATGTTCGTGTAGCTTAGTTGATACAGCACTTCCTTGCGAAAGGCAAAGATCTCCGGTTCGAATCGCTGTCAGTCACACATTCTTAACGTGTCAGGAGTTTTCGTATCAGCGCACACTCTGCTGAAGAGTGAAAGTTCATTCTGAAAAAAAAAAAGGAAATTCATTCGCAATGAGAAGAAGAAAGCATTCACAGTGCAGACGGAGAAGGTGGTGAAACGTGACAATAACATCTTAAAGCTGAGCAAACCGATGGGGTGCACATTTCAAGAGGTACGCGATGCTCAGATAAGTGGAATCGAAGTATTTACTGGTATTGTAATACTTTCGTTCCATGGTCTTAGTGTCTTACCTTACTTCATGATACTGTTCAACAAAGTACAAAGCTGTTGATATAATGCATGCTCCCGTATCTTATTAATTCATTATATGTGCCATCTGTTGTTGGAAATTTCTATTTTTAAGTCTTTTTATTTCAGTGCATATTTGGTTGTCCTTTTCTATGCTTTGGTGACTAGTTTCAGTTTCCACAGTTGTTACATCCGTATACTGCAATTTGTTACAGTCCTTATACTGTAATTTTCTCACTGTGTTTTGCTTACATTGTGTATCTCAATGTGTTCGTTAGTATTCTTCTTTCGCTTTAGGAGCATCCACCATAATTTCTTTGGTGATCCATAAATACAATTGCAGTATATAAAAAAGGAGATAAGTAAGTATTAGATAATTGCTGGGGAATTATTCTGCTTGATACCACCTTAAAACTGTTAAGATGAGAAAGTGGAGATAGAATGCACAATTATACAGAAATATCAGAAGAACATCAAGGACTCAGGAAAAACAAGAGCACAGTAGTTGCTATTTTCGCTTTAAGACAGTTTGTGGAGAAATCCATAATTTAATACTCCAATCTACCTGTACTTTGTTAAGTTGTCAAAAGCCTTTGATGGGATTGGAGAAAAATGGATATAATTCACCCCGTAACCGAAAAGAGAGTACCAATGTGTTCAGTAAAAATTATAGCAGATATATATATACGGGAAATGAAACGGGAACTAAAACACACAAAAGATTCACTGACGAAATTATATCGTACAACATAAAGCAATTAGACAAAGAGACTCCTGAACCGCACTCCTGTTCAGCTTAATAATGGACCACAACGTTGATGACGTAAGAACCAAAACAGACTATAAAATGGGAAATAAAGCGGTAAATATTATATGCTATGCTGTCGACATTTTACTGACAGCAAGTAATGAGGTTAATTTACAAAGGTTATTTCACCAATTTAATAAAGCAGCTAAGCACTATAACATGGAAATCTCTCTGCAAAACTAAGGGTATGGTAATATCAAAAGTACCTGCACAATGTAAATTAAAAGTAGGTAGTATGTCAGGTGAACAGGCGATGATCTTTAATTATCTAGGGACTCTTACCATCAGCTGTAAAGACTTAACGATGGAAGTGAAAAATCAAGTACGGATAGTCGGATGCCTGCAAAATACTGCATAGCGAAACAAATCATGATAATGAAGGGGAAAATTAAAATATATAAAACAATGTTGCGTCCTATTTTGAAGTATGCAGCAGAAATTAGAACAGGAACAAAAAGATAAGACGAAAAGTTAACGGCAAAGAAAATGAAGGTACTGAGATCCAAGTAATAACCAAGTGGAACAAAAGAACAAATGTCGATAAGGAAACAATTTGGAATACAAAATATAAATAAATAGATGAAGACAGGGAAAATAACTTGGAAGGATTTTGTGGAAAGGATGGACCCCAGAAGACTAGCTAAAATTTGTAAACATGGACGACCGCAAGAGACGACCACGTGGACGACCACCCAAGAGACGGGACAGCAGTTGGTCCAGTACATCCAGGAATGAGGCAGACCAACAGGGGCAACCCTAGTCAGCAGAACAAGATAAAGAGGAAGAAGAAGATGATGACGATGAAGAAAAATTTTTGCTCCGAAGAAAGAAAACAGCAAAGCAGCAAAGTATACACAGTAAATATGCAATCGACGTTACAGATAACTGTGTTATTATGCAGCATCTTCTGTATTGTTATAAACGACATAAGGAAACACCAACTTTGCGTGAAATTCACAGCTTATGTCGTACAGAAACGGATTTCAAAACTAGCAAAGGGGCTCTGACAAGAAGAGGGTGTGGAGTCGGGAATCACAGAACGATGTAAGGTTCCAAAAACTTCACCCCCAAGCTGTTCGTCGTGGTGAGCCTTTGTTTTAGACTTTGCCCTACGAAAGCGTGCGATAAGAATTTACTAAAATCCCTAAAAACGATATACACTACTGGACATTAAAATTGCTACACCACGAAGATGACGTGCTACAGACGCGAAATTTAACCGACAGGGAGAAGATGCTGTGATGTGCAAATGGTTAGCTTTTCAGAGCATTCACACAAGGTTGGCGCCGGTAGCGACACCTACAATGTGCTGACGTGAGGAAAGTTTCCAACCGATTTCTCATAAACAGCAGTTGACCGGCGTTGCGTGGTGAAACGTTGTTGTGATGCCTCGTGTAAGGAGGAGAAATGCGTACCATCACGTTTCCGACTTTGATAAAGGTCGGATTGTAGCCTATCGCGATTGCGGTTTATCGTATCGCGACATTGCTGCTCGATTTGGTCTAGATCCAATGACTGCTAGCAGAATATGGGATCAGTGGGTTCAGGAGGGTGATATGGAACGTCATGCTGGATCCCAACGGCCTCGTATCACTAGCAGTCGAGATGACAGGCATCTTATCCACATGGCTGTAACGGATCGTGCAGCCACGTCTCGATCCCCTGAGTCAACAGATGGGGACGTTTGCAAGACAACAACCATCTGCACGAACAGTTCGACGACGTTTGCAGCAGCATGGACCATCAGCTCGGAGACCATGGCTGCGGTTACCCTTGACGCTGCATCACAGACAGGAGCGCCTGCGATGGTGTACTCTACGACGAACCTGGGTGCACGAATGGCAAAACGTCATTTTTTCGGATGAATCCAGGTTTTATTTACAGCATCATGATGATCGCATCCGTGTTTGGCGACATCGTGGTGAGCGCCCATTGGAAGCGTGTTTTCGTCATCGCCATACTGGCGTATCACCCGGCGTGAGGGGGGGGGGGGGAGGGGGGTGCCATTGGTTACACGTCTCGGTCACTTCTTGTTCGCATTGACGGCACTTTGAACAGTTGACATTACATTTCAGATGTGTTACGACCCGTGACTCTACCCTTCATTCGATCTCTGCTAAACCCTACTTTTCAGCAGGATAATGCACGACCGCATGTTGCAGGTCCTGTACGGGCCTTGCTGGATACAGAAAATGTTCGACTGCTGCCCTGGCCAGCACACTCTCCAGATCTCTCACCAACTGAAAAGGTCTAGTCAATGGTGGCCGAGCAACTGGCTCGTCACAATACGCCAGTCACTACTCTTGATGAACAGTGGTATCGTGTTGAAGCTGCATGGGCAGCTGTACCTGTACACGCCATCCAATCTCTGACTCAATGCCCAAGCGTATCAAGGCCGTTATTACGGCCAGAGGTGGTTGTTCTGAGTACTGATTTCTCAGGATCTATGCACCCAAATTGTGTGAAAATGTAATCACATGTCAGTTCTAGTATAATATATTTGTCCAATGAATACCCGTTTATCATCTGCATTTCCTCTTGGTGTAGCAATTTTAATGGCCAGTAGTGTATTATGCATAATGGTGCGGTAGGGTAATGTGTAAGGGTGCAAGGACAATGCATGGGGAGGGAGATCGAAAAGTTACGTTAAAAATACTGCGTAGTAAGAACTCAATTTTGATTTTCTTTTGTCTATTTCTTTATACGAGAGGCGTTCAGAAATATGGCAACAAATTTTATCCCGCCTAATTTCAGTTGAAAAAATTCTGGATGTGTTGTGGGACATCGTGAAATATTCCTGATTCAGCAGTTGTAGTTTCATGAAGTTGCAATAGGTGGTGACACTATATGTAACGGTCAAAATGCCGGCTGCAACGAAGTTGCGTTCGAAGCCGAGTCCTGTTGTTGAGTTTCTTTTGGTGGAAAATCAGAGCATCGTCGATATTCATAGGCGCTAGCAGAATGTCTACAACGACCTGGCAGTGAACAAGAGCACGGTGAATCGTTGGGCGAGACGTCTGTCATCATCGCTACTAGGTCGCGCAACTGTCCGAGCTCCCACGTGCCGGCCGGCCGCACAAAGCTGTGCTACCTTAAGGAAATTGAAGAAACGACTTCAGTGTGTTCGTCGACACAAAAATGCAAAAGAAATTCTCCATCTCCATGACTACGCATGTCAGCGCACAAGCCTGCACACTCAAGAGGAATTAACAAAGCTTCATTGGACTGTTCCTCCTCATTCACCCTACAAACCGGACCTTCCGACTTCCATCCGTTTGGTCCAATGAAATATGCACTCCGCGGGAAGAAGTACGTGGATGGTGGGGAGATTGCCCGCATCTCGTGGTCGTGCGGTAGCGTTCTCGCTTCCCACGCCCGGGTTCCCGGGTTCGATTCCCGGCGGGGTCAGGGATTTTCTCTGCCTCGTGATGGCTGGGTGTTGTGTGCTGTCCTTAGGTTAGTTAGGTTTAAGTAGTTCTAAGTTCTAGGGGACTTATGACCACAGCAGTTGAGTCCCATAGTGCTCAGAGCCATTTGAACCATTTGGTGGGGAGATTATTGATGCAACAAGACGTTGGATACGACGCCGATGAGTAAGGTAGTACTATGCGAGCATACAGTAAGGTGGCTTACAGCCGTCGCATTGCACAGAGATTACGTTGAAAAATAGGTTTTTGTAGCCAAAAGAGTGGGGAACAATATGATGTATCAGAATCCTGAATAAAACCAACCTGCTGTCAGAAGAAAAATGTGTTGCATTATTTATTGAACGCCCCTCGTACTTTCTCTACTTATTTGTGTTAACACCTTCATTACGATGATTGTAAAATAAATGGCAAAGAGATAAAATACAATTTTATCGTATTTTATATGCAGCAAGCGTATACTTATTTATTATATTGTGATTTATAACTTTTAGATCGACAGCCGTCGTGGAAACATTAGATGTTCTTGTATCATGAACGTTGTATGGACATCTTACGGCAGCGGTATTTAATTTTCAGTAACTTTAAGAAATTCACGTCATTAATATTCTGAAGTATTGGTTTTACGTATGATAACTTTGCAGCCAACCAGCGTTCAACAAAATCAGCAATGCTATCCCTTTTTCGTTCATACGCACCAATGCATTTCTCATTGATAAATATATATATATAAAAAAATAGCGAGTACCATTGAACCAAATTCTCAGGTATACCAGTTTCACACGTACGCTTAATATCTGTTAACACTGTAGATGTTTTAATGGATGATACGGTAATTTACTAGCGTCGTCGATGATATCTTCTGTACGAATGCTCACCAATCAACAGTTTTAGCCTCAGATAGCTGGCGTTACCACTCAGTCTCTTCGCCCATACCCATCTCCTACCGCGACTGCCCAGTGTGAGAAAAATTATTCCCTCTACGAAATTTTCTTTTAATATGTAGCGAAGTAAACGAGTTATTAAATGGCAACGAGACTACATAGTTTCAAAACCGGCGAAATACGTATATTTTACGAAAATATAAGCACTAGTGCTTTACTTAGACGAAACGTGGATTCATAAATATAATACTGAAAGTATAGTCTGTAGTGCTCATCTCGTGAATGGGTTTCTAGCCTGACTGCGGGTAGAGTGCAGCCTTTCTCTCGCCACGGCACTAGAAGGGGGAGGGGGGCGAACCCACCGGGGGAAAGGTACCCAATAATCTTTTTATAGCAGGATGACTGGACCTGAAGCCTTGCTGGAAGAAGTGGAACGAGAGCATATCCCCGCCCCTATCTGGAATTGAGCCCGGTTCATTCAAGTCCGGCATCTAGTTATCCACTCGCTAGAGCTCCACGGCCAACATACGTTTTATACTGTGGATATGTGCTGCCAAAGGGACAATATCCGAGGATTAGTGTGAAGCGGCCGATCCGGCCATGTTTAATGGTTGTGCTACGCAGGACGTCGACGTACGGACGCATAGCGTATGGCAGCTGTACACAAGTAAGAATAGTAGAAAAATGTTCGCTGTTGCTGGACCCCTTCGCTGTTCCTCGAGCTTAAACCTGACATGCTTCTACAATGGCTAGGCATTCTGTTCGCTTTACCGGGTAGTAGGGTGAAACTAACCTCGGTCACGCAATTTATAGTGGTTTTCATACTTTAGGTCTGAAAGGAGTGTACTGGGGCACATTTGTATGTGGTACCCGAATAGGATTCTATGTCTTTGATAGGCTTTATATCGCAGACCCATAGGTACTGCTAGTGTTGATTTAAGAGAGCGCTTGGCACTCAGTTGTAGGTAGCTGTCTATGAGGGAAAGACGATGGAGTAGGCAGTTTTTGTGGTGTGCTGTATGAAGTCCCCAAGAGTTAGATTAATTTAGGTACGTCAATACTGTTGAATTTCGAAGCAAAAGTCTTCATGCAAACAAGGTAAAAATGTTGAATAACTGTGATTTCTGTTTTTGCCAGCGCGTTAGTATAAATAATTTGTAATTGTTGAGTAACCCCAGAATGTACGTAAACCGTTTTGATAAAAAGGCTAGGTAGATATTTCACTTTGTAATGGTTATAATATTTGTTAACAGAGCTACATTTAATTTGATGATTTGCATTTATGTTGGATTAATAAAGTTAGATAATATTTGCTGTTAAAAATCATTGTTTGTAAATCAATTGTGAGTAATGTAACTTCAGTTGTCAGATGGTTTTGAAAATACAAACTTAACTTGCAATATAATTTCGCCAAAAAAAAAAAAAAAATCAGTGTTATGTAATTCACACAATCGGTACCGGCTGCCTGTCCAGGTCATATATTTTTCAAAGAAGTTGGATTTTCATAAATGTTTTCATTTATCAGCCAAAACTATTTCATGTGCATTTCAAAGTATTACAGCCAGCATTGCACATCGTTGAGCCTGTAGCTAACATGTTTATAGTTTTTGAGAGACCAGGATATATCACGTTCCAACGATGCTGCTCTAGAGGTAAGACAATTTATTTGTCATATGCACAAGGACCAAAGTTATTAGTTTTGAATAGGGTCTTAGGATTCAGTGCTTAAGGGGCTGAATGTATTTTGCAGTGACTGTTTTTCTTTATTGGTATTGGGAGTTGCAGTCCCCAATCGATTCGTATTAAGTTTTGCTAAGAATAACACAGTGTAAGTACACCACTTGCAGTTACAACACGTTACATGATAATTCGAGTTTGGTATCCATACCACAATTAAAGAGACCTTTGGAGAAAAGAGAACCACTTGTATGAATATCAAGAGCTCAGATGGAAACCCAGTTCTAAGCAAAGAAGCGAAAGCAGATAGGTGGAAGCAGTATATAGAGGGTCTATACAAGGGCGATGTACTTGAGGACAATATTATGGAAATGGAAGAGCATGGAGATGGAAATGAAACGGGAGATATGATACTGCGTGAAGAGTTTGACAGAGCACTGAAAGATCTAACAAGGGGAGGCCGCCAATTGTGAAATTCAGATTCGATTCATACTGCGCATGATAAAAGCTCATGGCCAGAGGTGTAACGTGGCAAAGCACCAAGATGCACTTCTCAGCCGTTGTCGAGAAAATCGACAGTTAAAATAAACCGTTGCGGTGAAATGCCCTCTACGGTTAATAATTTCATGCAGCGTGGTGGCGCAGCAGTAAGCGCTCGGGTTTGTAATCGGAGGGTCGCCGGATCGAATCTCGCGCCATGCAACATTTTTTTTATTATTAGTTTTTTGTAATTCAAATATTCAAAAAGAATACCACAACTTTAGGAATTTAAAACTCTGCAACGACAAAAGGCAGAGCTAAGCACTATCTGTCGGCGAATTAAGGGAGCTATAAAGTTTCGTTTAGTTGTACATTTGTTCGCCATTTCAGCCAATAAAGTTTTTGGTCCCTTTTTCTTCGAAGGTGCTACTGTAACTGGACTACAGTATCTGGAGATGTTAGAGAATTGGCTGTTCCCTCAGCTCGAACAAGAAGCACAACAATTCATATTTCAGCAGGATGGAGCGCCACCACATTGGCACTTATCTGTCCGTAACTACCTGAGCGTCAACTACCCGAGGCGATGTATCGGCCGCCAGGCAGCCCGTGACAGAGCACGTCATCACTGGCCTCCAAGAAGCCCTGATCTTACCCCCTGCGATTTTTTCTTATGGGGGTATGTTAAGGATATGGTGTTTCGACCACCTCTCCCAGCCACCATTGATGATTTGAAACGAGAAATAACAGCAGCTATCCAAACTGATACGCCTGATATGCTACAGAGAGTGTGGAACGAGTTGGAGTATCGGGTTGATATTGCTCGTGTGTCTGGAGGGGGCCATATTGAACATCTCTGAACTTGTTTTTGAGTGAAAAAAAACCTTTTTAAATACTCTTTGTAATTATGTATAACAGAAGGTTATATTATGTTTCTTTCATTAAATACACATTTTTAAAGTTGTGGTATTCTTTTTGAATCACCCTATTATATATATATATATATATATATATATATATATATATATATATATATATATATATACTATTAATGAATTGCTTATGCATTTTGGTGAAGGCGGATCGCTCTCCAATTGTACCGCCTCCATTTTTCCGTTTGTTTAACAGGGTGTACCAAAGCTCTCACGTCCGCACTGATTTTCGACGATGTTATAAGTTGCGCTAGGGACCGCATCTACCTTCTTCCGAAGTTAGCAGGCAACTACGCTTTTATGCGGCGGCTCGTTTCGGCCCATTCAACATCTGTCCTTCAAGTGTAACGAGCGAGTAACGGAGCTTATATTTCATACCTGCCACAGCAAATTTGTGTTCGTGGGGTTTCTATTCTAATTCGAACGTTTGACTTACGCTATACGTATTCGTTTCGGAATATCGTTTCTACGTCTTCCGTTAACTATACGTGGTTAACATTATGAAGACAATTAATAACATTTGTGAAATACAACTTTGTTTGCGGAAAACATAATGATGTTCGAAGTCGCCAGTTTTTCCACGACAAACGACCTTCAACAACTTATTATATGCATAATTGTTGCAACTGATTGCCGGGAATTATATATATATATATATATATATATATATATATATATATATATATATATATGTATCTGTGTGTGTGTGTGTGTTTGTGTATAGACACATTTGAATAACAAAAAACAAATACAAAAAACAAAAATTAATGGCGCGAGATTCCATCCGGCGACCTTCGGATTACGAACCCGAGCGCTTACCGCTGCGCCACGACGCTGTCGATAATTATTAATCGTTGAGAGTATTTCACCGCAACGGTTTATTTTAACTGTCGATTTTCTCGACAACGGCTGAGAAGTGCATCTTGGTGCTTTGCCACATTACGCCTCTGGCCATGAGCTTTTATCATGCGCAGTATGAATTGAATCTGAATTTCACAATTGGCGGCCTCCCCTTGTAAGTCGAAACAAGGCCCTAGGAATAGACAACATTCCATTACAATTACTGATAGCATGATAAAACTCTACCATCTGGTGAGCAAGATGTATGAGACAGGCGAAATACCCTCAGACGTCAAGAAGAATATAATAATTCTAATCCCAAAGAAAGCAGGTGTTGACAGATGTGAAAATTACTGAAATATGAGTTTAATAATCACGGCTGCAAAATACTAACACGAATTCTTTACAGACGAATGGAAAAACTGGTAGAAACCTACCTCGGGAAAGATCAGTTTGGATTCCGTAGAAATGTTGGAACACGTGAGGCAATACTGACCTTACGACTTACCTTAGAACATAGATTAAAAAAAGGCAAACCAACGTTTCTAGCATTTGTAGACTTCGAGAAAGCTTTTGACAATGTTGACTGGAAAACTCTCTTTCAAATTCTAAAGGTGGCAGGGGTAAAATACAGGGAACGAAAGGCTGTTTACAATTTGTACAGAAACCAGATGGCAGTTATAAGAGTCGAGGGGCATGAAAGGAAGCAGTGGTTGGGAAGGGAGTGAGACAGGGTTGTCGCCTAACCCCGATGTTATTCAATCTGTATCTTGAGCAAGCAGTAAAGGAAACAAAAGAAAAATTTGGAGTAGGAAATAAAATCCAAGGAGAAGAAATAAAACCTTTGAGGTTCTCCGATGACACTGTAATTCTGTTGGAGACAGCAAAGGGCCTGGAAGAGCAGTTGTACGGAATGCACAGTGTCTTGAAAGAAAATCTAAGCTTAGTATTGAGTAGGTTAACCCTTGCCTCACGAGGTGTGGTCTCGCAGACCGTGTGAAAATTTTCGAACTCATTCTTTGGAGGTCCGTTCCAGCAGAATGCTTTTATAGTCCCCCTACCTTCCGTATATCGCGAACTCTTATAATGTTTCGTTGTCGGTTGCTTTATCCCCTCCTCTGCTGGTTGTTGACACGCGTTATTGACACGTGTTGTGGCCTATTAGACCGTGCCTCGTGAATTACATACCTGTTTTCTGCAGTATAGCACAAAATGCGTTCGCAGGAACACGTCAGTTTTAACGATCCTAAGCTTGATGACATTGTTAATCGATGAATGGATGAAGAAGTGATAAGCATCAAGGAATAGACAAAAAAGACGGTTTTACAATAGCCAATGATCATAGTACTGCTAGCAAATAGGACGGTGGTTCAGAGGAACAACTTCTGGACAGTTGTTATGGTGACATCTCTGTCTCCAGTAAAAATACCTTTAAGTGTTAACTAAAATCAAATGTATTCTGGGTGGTGATAACAATGTAGATACCAGCATTGAATGTCAGTTTTGTAGACTTTCGTTTTGTATCTATCGAGTGCAATTTTTAGGTGCATGTTTAAATCCTGGAATTTAGTTTTATGTGAACATTTAGTTGCTGCAGTGATACTAAAATGTTTCATAATGTGAAATTCAGTAACAGTTCGTTTATGTGTACTATTTGAGAAAAAAGCTCGGATGTATGTGATTTGTGTAATAAAAAGTAAAATATTGCTTGCATTATTCAGTGCAAAAAAATCAATAAGGAGTATTTCAAAAAATTTAAATGATTACAAAAGTAATGGTTATACAAGTTAAATATTTCAGTTGATTTGTGCCGTAATTCTCGTGTTAAACAAGGGTTCCAGAGACCCCATCTCGTAGTATACGTTACAGAAAAGTCACCTCGTGAGTCGAGGGTTAAGCGGGAGCACACCAGACTGCAGCATAGTCACTTTAACCGTCAGTGCGCCGCTGGCTGCGAGTTGGCACGAGACACGAATCCTGTTGTTATTGTCGTGGGGAAGGCGTAGCTGAGGCGTGCCGGTCAGCGGCCAATGGGCATCGAGGTCAGCCGTGGCGCCACTGCAGCGCGCACGCGTGCCTGTACTTGCTCGCGGCCGGCCGCGCTTCTGTTTACAGGCACACCTGCACAACGACCTATCTTAATCGCTTCAGACATCGCCACTCTCCTGGCGCAAAACACCTTGTCGCTTAGGAAGATTCTGAAAATCATTTTCACAAAATTCAAACATCCTTAACTTGTGTATTCCGTGGCTTGTAAAAACAATGGAATCATCCGAACGCAAGTGATAAACTCGGCGCAAAGATCACCTTTACCCTACGGTACAATTCCATTTCATCGAGGAGTGGATAAATTTCGTGAGCTGCTAGCAGTGGACGTTTATACCGTTCGTCACGCATCGTTCACAATTCCTATTGCAGGCAGGGGTCGTAGAAGGGAGATAATACTGCATAAAGTTTTGATATGTCGTGTGACTGGGGCTTCCCGTCGGGTAGACCGTTCGCCGGGTGCAATTCTTTCGATTTGACTCCACTTAGACGTCATTATCATTTAGCTACAATATAGCTGGTCAGTAACTGGAAGCAGTTAATTCTATAAATTATTTGGGAGTAGGCATTAGGAGTGATTTAAAATGGAATGACCATATAAAATTAATCGTCGGTAAAACAGATGCCAGACTGAAATTCATTGGAATAATCCTAAAGCAATGCAGTTCGAAAACAAAGGAAGTAGGTTACAATACACTTGTTCGCCCACTGCTTAAGTACTGCTCACCGGTGTGGGATCCGTACCAGACAGGGTTGATAGAATAGATAGAGAAGATCCAACGGAGAGCAGCGCGCTTCGTTACAGGATCATTTAGTAATCGCGAAAGCGTTACGGAGATGATGGATAAACTCCAGTGGAAGACACTGCAAGAGAGATGCTCAGTAGCTCGGTACGGGCTTTTGTTGAAGTATGGAGAACGTACCTTCACCGAAGAGTCAAGCAGTATAGTGCTCCCTCCTACGTATACCTCGCGAAGAGACCATGAGGATAAAATCAGAGAGATTAGAGCCCACACAGAGGCATACCGACAATCTTTCTTACCACGAACAATACGAGACTAGAATAGAAGAGAGAACCGATAGAGGTACTCGAGGTACCCTCCGCCACACACCGTCAGGTGCCTTGCGGAGTACAGATGTAGATGGGGATGAAATGATGATGATTAGGACAACACAACACCCAGTCGGAGAAAATCTCCGACCCAGTCGATAATCGAACACGGGTCCTTAGGATTGACATTCTGTAGCGCTGATCACTCAGCTACCGGGGGCGGACAAAGTTTTGATAAGGCACCCATATCCTGAAATAAAATCTTTGCAAATAAAATAAGTTTGAAGACAGGATCACTTTATAATCTCACGCAACAAACACAAGACGGCACCGTCGATAGGCCATTTCGTAGTTATGACATCACATACTACACTGTCCAGTCACTTTGCGTCCACCTGTCGAAGGCCTTTTGCAGTGCGGGCTGGTATGAGACGTGCAGGACGAGGGTCAATGAGGTTCTGGAAGGTCCCAACAGGGATGTGGAGCTACACCATCTCCAATGAAGTAGCCAGCTGCGCTAGTTTTCTCTGTTGAGGATCCTTGGCGCGAACAGCCCGATCGAGATGCTCCCACAGATTCTCGACTGGATTTAAATCTGGGGAGTCTAATGGCCAGGGGAGTAGGGTAAACTCATCCCGGTGCTCCTAGAACCATGCACATACACTGTTAAGCGTGTAACACGTTGCCTTGTCCTGCTGGAAGATACCATCGTGCCGACGGAAAACAAAAGGTTGAAACGTCCCCTTTAAACAATTATACAAGACTGTCCTTATACTGACACACAATATTTTGTTAGCGCAACGCAATCTGACTTTCAAAATTCCCTACAAAAGAATGGCCCTGACTAACATTAAACTATACCTTTCACAAATCACTTACCTCACAAAAATCTTTGCTGCTCAAGCTACTGCAATACAGCGAGCGCCACTACTGCCAGCTAAATAAAAGATTCAAACTATGGAAGGCACTAACTACTGATAGGGATAGTTAGCAAATGAAAGATATTAATAGAGAACAAACAATGTATTTACCTCGATATCATCATATATAAAGATAGCAGTTCATGACAAATTACAAAACTCCGCCATCTCTCTCCCCACATCCACCACTGCTGGCGGCTCACCTCCAACTGCGCAACGCTACGCGCTGTTCACAGCCAGCTGCCTAACACTACAATGGCGAGTATTACAACAATGCAAAGCAGCCACAGACTGCACACAGCACAGCCAGTGATTTTCATACAGAGGTGGCGTTACCAAAAAAAAAAAACCTAAACAGCCTACTTACATAGAGAAAACATAAACAGCCTACTTACGTAGAGAAAACATGAACAGCCTACTTACAAGGTGAATGGCCTTTCAGATCATGATGCACAAATTTTAAGTCTAAAAGATTTTTGTGCTGCAACACATGTTAAATATAGTTACCAACTTTTTAGGAAAGCTGATCCAGTTGCTGTAGAGACTTTTGTAAACCTTATCAAGTAACAAGAGTGGCAAGATGTTTATAGTGCTGATACAGTAGATGATAAATATAATGCTTTCCTCAAGAGTTTTCTCGTGCTCTTTGAAAGCTGCTTTCCGTTAGAACGTTGAAAACAGGGTACTAGCACAAACAGGCAGCATGGGTGGCTGACTAAAGGAATAAGTATATCTTGTAGAACGAAGTGGCAATTATATCAAAACGTTAGAAACAGTCACAATCTACATGCAGCAGCCCATTACAAACATTATTGTAAGGTGCTTAAAAAAGTTTTTAGGAAGGTAAAAAGTATGTGGTATGCAGATACAATAGCTAAGTCTCAGGATAAAATTAACACCATATGGTCAGTCGTAAAGGAAGTGGCTGGTCTGCAGAGACAGGTCGAGGATATAGAATCTGTGCGTAGTGGGAATGTCCGTGTTACTGATAAGTCACATATATGTACAGTATTTAATGCTTACTTTCTGAATATAGCAGGTGAACTAAATAGAAACCTAGTCCCAACAGGGAATCATATAGCGCTCGTAGAAAAAGTGTTCCGAGACTGTTACCTGAAATGCTCCTCCATGATACTGACAAGAGGGAGATTGAGTTAATAATTAAATCAATAAAGACCAAGAAGTCTCATGGATATGACGGGGTATCTAGCAGAATACTGAAGTATTGTTCCATGTACAGTACTTAGCCATATCTGTAACTTTTCCTTTAGGAGTGGTCGGTTTCCGGACCGATTAAAGTACTCGGTAGTGAAGCCACTTTATAAAAAGGGAAAAAATGGTTCAAATGGCTGTGAGCACTATGGGACTCAACTGCTGTGGTTATCAGTCCCCTAGAACTTAGAACTACTTAAACCTAACTAACCTAAGGACATCACACACATCCATGCCCGAGGCAGGATTCGAACCTGCGACTGTAGCAGTCCCACGGTTCCGGACTGCGCGCCTAGAACCGCGAGACCACCGCGGCCGGCTATATAAAAAGGGAGACAGGGATAATGTTGACAATTATAGACCTATTTCTATGCCATCGCTGTTTGCTAAAGTTATCGAGAGGGTTGTATATACAAGGTTACTGGAGCATTAAAATTCACATAATTTGCTGTCAAATGTACAGTTTGGTTTTAGAAATGGCTTAACAACTGAAAATGCTATAGTCTCTTCTCTCTGTGAGGTTTTGGACGGATGAAATAAAAGGTTGCGAACGTTAGGTGTTTTCTTTGATTTAACAAAGGCTTTTGACTGTGTTGACCACAAAATATTACTGCAGAAGTTGGACCATTATGGAGTAAGGGGAGTAGCTTACAAGTGGTTCGCCTCTTACTTTAAGAACAGAAAGCAGAAGGTAATTCTCCGCAATATTGAGAGTGGTAGTGATGTTCAGTCGCAATGGGGCACTGTTAAATGGGGCGTTCCCCAAGGGTCCGTGCTGGGGCCACTGCTGTTTCTTATTTATATAATGATATGCCTTCTAGTATTACAAGTGATTCAAAAATATTTCTGTTTGCTGATGACACCAGCTTGGTAGTGAAGGATCTTGTGCGTAATATTGAAACATTATCAAATAATGTAGTTCATGAAATAAGTTCGTGGCTTGTGGAAAATAATTTGATGCTCAATCACAGTAAGACTCAGTTTTTACCGTTTCTAACTCACAATTGAACAAAAACTGATATTTTGATCAGACAGAATGAGCATATTATAAGCGAGACGGAACAGTTCAAGTTCCTAGGCGTTCGGATAGATAGTAAGCTGTTGTGGAAAGTCCATGTTCAAGATCTTGTTCAGAAACTAAATGCCGCTTTATTTACCATTAGAACAGTATCTGAAATAAGTGACATTTCAACACGAAAATTAGTCCACTTCGCATATTTTCATACGCTTATGTCATATGGTATTATTTTTTTGGGGTAATTCTTCTGATTCAAAAAGGGTATTTTTGGCTCAAAAACGGGCTGTTCGAGCTATGTGTGGTGTAAGTTCGAAAACCTCTTGTCGACCCCTATTCAATAGTCTGGGAATTTTGACATTGCCCTCACAGTATATATTTTCTTTAATGTCGTTTGTTGTTAGCAATATTAGCTTATTCACAAGAGTTAGCAGCTTTCACTCAGTTAATACTAGGAAGAAATCAAATCTGCATGTGGAATGCACTTCCTTGACTCTTGTGCAGAAAGGAATGCAGTTTTCTGCTGCATCCATTTTCAATAAGCTACCACAAGAACTCAAAAATCTTAGCAGTAGCCCAAACACTTTTAAGTCCAAACTGAAGAGTTTCCTCATGGCTCACTCCTTCTATTCTGTCGAAGAGCTCCTGGAAGAGCTAAAAAATTAAGCACATTCCAGTGTTACATTGTTGACTTTCTTTATTTAAACTTACGACTTGTCACCTGAATATGTTGCTTATATTTCATTTTATCTGTTTCTACAATCTACAACTGTATATGTTTCTTACATTTCATTTTATCTGTTTCTACAATCGTGTTATAATTTCATGTATTGACTCGTTCCATGACCATGTTCTCCTTAATGTGGTCCCACGGAACAATAAATAAATAAATAAATAAATAAACTGCATTTAGGGGTGGACATGTCCCCAAGGATAGAAGCACACTCATGTTGATCCACTGTGCCTTCCTGAATAACGATATCACACAGTGAATCCCGCGAAAACACTCCCCAGACCATAATGCACCGACGATTGTTACATGGTGTTTGTTTTTAGACGTTTCACGCCGTACACGCCAATGGCCATCTATCTGATGGGGCATAAAACGTGGTTCGTCTGAAAAGGCCACCTTTCGCCACTAGGTGGATGTCCAGTTGCGGTACTGGCGAGCAAATTTCAGCCTTCGTCGCCGATAAATAGCCGTCAGCATGGGTGCATGAACCAAGCGCCTGCTGCGGAAGCCCAAGTGGAGCAACGTTCGCCGAACGGCCGTTGAGGAGATAGTGTTGGTAGTCCTTGTTTCATCTGGGTGGTCACTTGCTCAACATTGCACATCTGTTCGCCCGTATACATCTCCGCAGCTGTCATTATCCCTGTCATCTATGACGCGTGATGCACCACAACTGCTTCGGCACTGAGTTTGGATAGCGTCATCTTGCTATGTACGGGATAGTTTAACCATGGCGACAGTTAACATTTTACAAACTTAGCCATTACGGAAATGCTACCGCCGTTGGACCGAAAGCCTACGAACATGCCCTTTTGGACGTCAGAAAAATTGCTCCGTTTCCGCATTACGATAATAACTACACTCTGTTGTGTGTCCCCCCCCCCTCACCCCCCCCCCCCCAACATGCTTAGTATATAGCCAACTGTTAGTGCTGCCACCTGCCGTCTGTGCGTAGTTAATGCACGTTGGCGTCGAATAAGGCGGTGGTCGCATTGATATGACTAAACCGTGTGTTTTCGTTCATCTGCAATACCGGCTGCGAGTAGCTGAAACCGTCGCAAATAGAATACTTGACCTCCACGGACAAGGCGCACTCTCGACGTCTTCCGTCACGTAGGGGAGTCCGCCCCCGGTAGCTGAGTGGCATCGGAACGGAATTGCCGGCACGGTAGCTCAGCGTGATCGGTCAGAGGCCTGCTCGCCCTCACAAGGGAACCTCCTCATCGCACCCCCCTCAGATTTAGTTATAAGTTGGCACAGTGGATAGGCCTTGAAAAACTGAACACGGATCAATCGAGGAAACAGGAAGAAGTTGTGTGGAACTATGAAAAAAATAAGCAAAATATACAAACTGAGTAGTCCATGCGCAAGATAGGCAACATCAAGGACAGTGTGAGGTCAGGAATGCCGTGGTTCCGTAGTAGCATGAGCAGCTGCGGAACAAGGGGTCCTTGGTTCAAGTCTTCCCTCGAGTGAAAAGTTTAATTTTTTTATTTTCAGAGAATTATTATCTATGTTTTCCTGTGGAGGAATCGGTTGACCTATTACCTTGCGATCAAATGTTTTCGGTTCCCATTGGGGAGGCACGTCCTTTAGTCTACTAATCGCACGGTTTTGCGGTGTGGTCGCAAAACACAGACACTAAACTTATCACAGTGAACAGAGACGTCAATGAACGAACGGACAGATCATAACTTTGCGAAAATAAAGAAAGATTTTTCTCCGCTCAGGGACTGGGTGTTGTGTTGTCCTAATTATCAATATTTCATCCCCATCGGCGCGCAAGTTGCCGAAGTGGCGTGAAATCGAAAGACTTGCACTCGGCGAACGGTCTACCCGACGGGAGGCCCTAGCCACAAAACATTTAATTTAAGTAGAGGAGAAACCGTTGACGAGTACTTGAAACATAGCCCATGCCTGGGCTCCTGTAGAACAAGCAGATGTCTCCGCTGTGTGCAGACCGTGAAGCGGGATATTTGAAAGTGATGATCTTCTCGGTTACATATATTTAAACGAAACATTTCCGAACACGGTTTCCTCATAGAAATGTTACCTAATAAGTCCCCTTTACAACCCATAGAAACCCGTAATAGGAATTATGAAATACTCTGTGTACTTCCAGTGACAGCCTGTCATTAGACGATTGTGGAACAACAGTTTCTTTCTTTTTTCCTTTTTTTAATATCACGACGTTCCGACGAGTGTCATATTCACTATCTTCTGATGAAGAGACACTTCACCAGGAGGTGATGACACTCATCGAAACATAGCAGTATTTGAACACTGCCACCCAGTTTGGAAACACGAAAGGATTTCATAAACAGTGCACACCGGAAAGACGGTTCAACCACTTAAACAATTGATATTTTTTGAAGACTCATCACTTATGTACATGTAAACCATTTTTTGCTGTTAGAGTGAATCATTTAACCTGAATTGGAACGTCCATATCCTTACAGGTTTCAGTTGTGTGCCGCAGAAGTACTGGAAGCCGCGCGTGATTGGCCAAACGGTCTTAGGCGCTGTAGTCATGGACTGTACACCTGGTCCCGGCGGAGGTTCGAGTCCTCCCTCGGGCATAGGTGCGTGTGTTTGTCCTTAGGATAATTTGGGTTAAGTAGTAAGTCCACTATTAGCAGCGGTAGGGCAAGGTCATCGTGCCTGTGTCCCCCTGTTAGCGTACCGCGCGCGCGAGTGTTTACTGTTTACCTTCCGCTGCGGCGAGTGTCACGCGTCCGTGTCTCGGTAGTGCCATGGCGCACTCGTATCGCAAGTCCACAATTAAGATCACATTGCAAGCGGACTACGCAAGACCTCGAGCACTTGACATTGAACGTTTCATCCGGGAAGAACTTCATATTGCACCTCAAGATATCACTGGGATCCACTTTTCTATAACACAAAGTGTTGTATACATAAAACTGATCAATGAAAGTGATGACTGGGTGTTGTGTGATGTCCTTAGGTTAGTTAGGTTTAAGTAGTTCTAAGTTCTAGAGGACTGATGACCATAGATGTTAAGTCCCATAGTGCTCTGAGGCATTTGAATCATTTTGATCAATGAAAAGGCGTCCACTGATGTTGTGTGCCGACACACTCATGTACTTGAATTTAAGCAACCTGATGGCCACATAGGAACTGTCACGATCGACCACACTGGATTAGGCCTTCGCATTCTGAGGGTCTTCGAGCTGCCATTCGAAGTCCCGCTAGATGTTGTGATGACAGCTTTCAAACCGTACGGCAACGTGCTAAGCTACCTGGCTGAAAAATGGCAAACGTTTGAGACACACACCGTCTTAAACGGATTGCGACAAATTAAGATTGAACTGACGAAGCATGTGCGATCCTATTTAGTAATTGGCGCCTGCAGAGCAATTGTCATGTACGACGGACAACCGCGTACTTGCGCCGGCTGTGGCCAGGAAGGACATGTCCTATCGGCCTATATTCAACGCCGACTGACTCAGACACAGGTTGGTGAAGTTCCATCCCCGGCGACGCCTACGTCACTCCTCATCACGTATGCAGTGGCTGCAACCGCAACAGCTGTTCCTGCCAGGATCGTATCACCGTATTGCAGTCAGTGTTCGATGACAGTGTGGCGGACAGCATATCCCCCTCTACGACGTCATCGGCAGACTTGCCTCAAGACGGTGATCAATTGTGCCACCGAGACGAGCCTAAAGAGAAGATGGAAGTAGAAACGGAAATTGTCCCGACTTCTCCCTTCCTACCAATGGAGACCGCACCAGACGATTCCCGCCCGCACTCTGACACAGAACAACATGTCCGAAAACAACGGTCCCCTCGAAAACGCAAGAAACGGCGCCCTACGCCGTCCGATGATTGCCTGCTTCGGATGTGTGACCCGGACGAACATCCGGCGTCGGACGACACTCAGGACTCTACCACCACAACTCAACCTTCCCGTCACGATGCTACGGAGAATACAATTTCTGAGCTTCGGTCTCACAACACCACTTCTGCTACTGAACATGCGCGCTAGCGCTCTACTGACAGCACTGACTTGGGCGGATGATGTCGAGGATGAGCCACAGCACCAGGAGGATGCTGAGTGCAGAGATGCTCCCTCGGCTGTACCCAGCACCGACTAACCACAGTGACTACGGCTGTATCGTCAGCCTCTGTGGGGTAGTCACTGCCGCCCACACCTGGCCACCTAAACAACCCAGTTGCCGAACTGACTGACCAAACATACCGTCTAACGACGATTAACATCAACAACATACGTGCCCAACATAAACTAGCGATGCTACAGGATCTGCTCAACGCAGCAGACATAGACATTGCGCTCCTTCAAGAGGTGTATGTCGCAGACTTCAAGGAACCCTATGGCTACAAGACTTGGGTCTCACATGCGTCGGCCAATGGCAGTGGTGTGGCGATCCTCCTCCGCGAAGGTACATCCGCAGAAGACGTTGAGTATCTCCCTGACGCCAGGGGAATGGCTCTTACTATCCACCGGCCAGTGTGGCCGAGCGGTTCTAGGCGCTTCAGTCTGGAACCGCGCGACCACAACGGTCGCGGGTTCGAATCCTGCCTCGGGCATGGATGTGTGTGATGTCTTTAGGTTAATTAGGTTTAAGTAGTTCTAAGTTGTAGAGGACTGATGACCTCAGATGTTAAGTCCCATAGTGCTCAGAGCTAGTCTTACTATCCAAGGAGTCAAACTTATTAACATCTATGCGCCGTCAGGATCTGGTCGGTGTCGCGAACGATCCACTTTTTTCGCTCATACAATCACGCCCCTCTTTATGGGCCGTCAGGACGCCTTGATAATAGGAGGGGACTTCAACTGTAGCCAAGCACCTAAGGATCAGTTGCCACATCATTATCCCTGCATAGAACTTGCGACAATTATAAATAATCTTCAATTGGTGGCCTCATGGGAACGTGTTTGTGGCGATCGTTCCGGATTTACTCACTACACCAGCTATTCCTCCAGCCGCATCGATAGGATTTACATCTCGCGCTCCATAGCTGTGGGGACAAGAGCTACCGAGGTTTGGCCCACAGCGTTTTCTGACCACGAGGCCTACATATGCGCCATTACCCTCAGCCGCCAGAAGGTATGGCACAGCTGTGGTCCTTGGAAGTTGAACGGCACTTACCTAGCCTCTCAGGAATGCCGCCACCTTATAGAGAACACGTGGGATTCTTGTAGCCGCCGGCGTGGCACCTACCGGTCTACACTGTCGTGGTGGTTACTCTGCGCCAAACCAGCCCTCCGGAAGACCTTGATAGGCTACGGCCGAGATGTTGCAGCATGGAAGATACATACCATTGACTTTTACTGCAGCATCTTAAGGAAATGTACAACATTGCCATACTCACCTGCACGGCAGGTGACGGTGAACCGTGCCAAGGCACAGATAATCAGATTAACACGTTGCCACATTGAGGGTGCGATCGTCAGAGCGCGCACTCAAGACAGAGCGGCCCAGGAGGAACCGTTCATGTACCACGTCATTGGAGAACGACGGCGCCGACGCAGGACACTGATCCACGCTATCACGACGGAAGGTGGACGACGCCTTGATACCCAGCGCGATATAGGAAATGCCCTTCATGCTCACTACACTAGGCTGTACTCGGAACATCGACACTCCCCAGACGTGATCGCCGAAGTCTCTCAACTCACTTATGGCACGATCTCTCCGACAGCGGCAGCGGATTTGACTGCAGATGTAACGGAAGAGGAAATCATTGAAGCAATACAGGCGGGGGCTGCTCATAAGTCCCTGGGACCTGATGGCCTTCCTCTGGAATTTTACCAGACATATCAACAATTGCTGGCATCAGCATGGACTGATATTTGCCGCGATCTTATGTCTCCCACGACGCAGATCCCTGGGGCTTTCCTAGAAGGACTGATTGTGCCCATACACAAACCACGAGGCGGATCCAGGATCACTGATTATCGCCCCTTGACCTTACTCAACAGTGACTTGAAGATTTTCACCCGGCTTCTGGCGGCACGCCTAAAGCGATCGATACAATGTGTTGCATCGCAGGATCAGACATCGTTAGGTGACCATAATATTCGCACTGCACTGTGCCGATATCGAGATATAATCGCGCTAGCCAAAGCTCACTCGACTTTAACCAGGCCTTTGATAGAGTCTGCCACACATTTTTGATGGAGGTACTGCGACACATGGGGCATCCGGACATCATAGTTAAGATACTGATGCGTCTCATACGCGGCGCGACGTCCAAGGTGTTATATAATGGCCGTCTCACGCCGCCGATACAGATCCAGCGATCGGTGCGACAAGGCTGCCCTCTTTCGGCGATATTGTACGTCCTCGTCTCGGTACCACTCCTCTGCAGCCTCCGACAACGCCTGACTGGGATGTCCCTTGATGGACACACTTTTTGCTGCACTGCCTATGCGGATGATCTGGGACTCCTTCGCAGTAATGACGATGTTCGTGCAGCACTGGCGTGGGTGGCGACCTACGGCGCGGCATCAGGGAACCATCTCAATCTCCACAAATCACACGCTCTGTCTATAGGCAGAGGTCTACCCGACGAGAGCGTCGCACCGCTACGAATCAGTGACGCAATCCGCTGTCTTGGCATTGAATTTACATCTGACATGAAGCGTTCAACAGCCCTTAACTACAGGCGTTTATTGAAGCAGATGAGAGCAGGAATAAGTGACCACCGTCTTAGACAACTAGACCTCCTGCAACGGACACGATATGCTAACGTCTATTTGGCTTCACGTATCCCCCATTTTGCACAGATACTCCCGATACCACCTACCTTGGCTCACCGCATGTTGGTGGTTTTGGGATCCTTTGTTAATACGGCCATGTTATTTAAGATTCGTTACGAGTCCCTAACCCTCCCGAGGAGCAGAGGGGGTTTAGGCCTTTGTCATGTTCAGAACAGAGCGAGGGCCCTGTTCGTCAGCTGTCACCTGCAACTGTGGCGACGAAGTCCGACATGCCTCACAAGTCTCTTACTGGAGGCCTTACGACCAATCTCACTCGCACCCCCTTTCTTCAGCATTATCCAGTTCTTCCTTGAATTAAGCTACATCCGCACCGCACTACTACCCACACGCTTGATGATGACGAGGGCGATATATGCTGCCATGCAAATGAACAGGACGCCGAATGTGATTGAAAGCAAACACCCCACTTCAAAGTGGCGTGCTGTGTGGCAGGGAGTGAATGCCACCACCCTTGATACTGAGGTGCAGTCTGCGTGGTATGTAACTGTTAATAGGAAACAGTTTTGCCAGTCCCGCCTACATCACATCCACCTCGCCGATTCACCCTTGTGCGCCACATGTGACTGACACGCATGAACATCGTTACGAATGCGTGTCTGCAAAAGGACGTTTGGTATTTGGTGTGTCAGATATTGGCTTTTCTCACACGTAATACTCCTGACAGAATAACTACCCGATCACTTCTTTTCCCCGATGAGATGTATTTCCCAAGAGCAAAAACGAACTCTGTGACGTGGATTAGCGGCCACGCTCTTCACTACCTACTCGGTACTGGCGAAAAGACAGTACCCTATTTTTGGTATTACCTCAACGAACGACATTGTGCGATCGTCAAGAACCCTAAATGTAGGCAATATTTTTCTAATTTTCTTTGGAGCGCATTCCATAATCCGTCTCGCAGCTGGATTATCGATGACATGAGAAGATAACCATAGCACCTCTTACCAGTTCCTTTTTTTTATGAGATTGAACAGACAACGGAAACAACACAGCAACGAGACGACAGTCATCTAAAAATTCTCAGCGGGCTATAGTATGGAGCATCTTTATGTCGTAACGGGACGACTTCCTATTATTCTGTTTATGTAGCCGAAGAGGAACGGCTTTCCTTTTATCTATTTGTATAAAAATAAAATAAAAATAATAAACAGAAAAAAGGGAAAAAGTGATCTAAGGCGCTGTAGTCATGGACTGTCCGGCTGTTCCCGGCAGAGGTTCGAGTCCTCCCTCGGGCATGGGTGTGTGTGTTTGTCCTTAGGATAATGCAGGTTAAGTAGTGCGTAAGCTCAGGGACTGATGACCTTAGCAGTTAAGTCCCATAAGATTTCACACACATTTGAACATGTTTGAAGTACTGGAAGCCAGAACCTTTATTTGACGGTCTGTGCTCCTAAGGAACTATCGGCGAGATATATTTAACAGTTTTTGTAAAGTTTAAAAATCAGAGCTGAAAAAATGATAGGATTGAAGCTGTCAGGTCAGGTTGAGAGTTGTGTCCTGATAGCTCAATCAATAAGAGCATTCTGGGTTCGAGACTCAGTTGGCCAAACAGTTTTAATACGTTGGGGAGTTTCATGTCTGATATTATATCTGTAAGTTTTGAAAATAAGACATATAGCAGCGGTATATCTGAAACCCACACTACCGTCCGAGGCTGAAATCTAACCTTCAACAACCAATTCTTAAGGCAAGGCAATTTCGTTACGAACAGGCCACCTGTAATTTGCCGGGTTAAGTATTACTAGGCATGACACTTGCTGCGGGTCCATTCTAGACTCATGAAAACATCGTCAAAATGGAAGGAAGAAGGGTGAGGTTCAAATGGTTCAAATGGCTCTGAGCACTATGGGACTTAACATCTGAGGTCATCAGTCCCCTAGAACTTAGAACTACTTAAACCTAACTAACCTAAGGACATCACACATATCCATGCCCGAGGCAGGATTCGAACCTGCGACCGTAGCGGTCGCGCGGTTCCAGACTGAAGCGCCTAGAACCGCTCGGCCACACCTGCCGGCGAAGGATCAGGGTGTAACATCCTATCGAAGACTGTGCTGTTGGAGCTGAAACACAGACTCCGACGCAACAAGGAAGGGGAAGCAAATCGGGATTGGTTTTCGAATGGAAGGATCCCGGTAATCGCCTTTGACGACAGAAAGAAACCACAGAAAACCAAAGGTTGGGCAGCCGTACGTGGCTAAGGCAAATTCTGCGTCGGAGGACGTTCAGTACGAGAGTAGTATAAGGACGCAACTAAAAGTAGAATTATAACAGATCTTTGAGAAAATTTTAGGAATACGCAAAAAATTGAGCGATTTTATCGTTTGGTGACAGTTTTCTCGAGGCGAGAAACATTGTCCTATTGTCATAGGCAGCAAATGACGGACACTTTCACCTAAATTGTATTCTACCCCAAATCTGCAGCGGAACCATCTTTATTACACGTTTGTAACTGTGAAATATTGTTTATCCTAGGTAACCTCACCAGTAGACCAATGCATCATATTTTGATGAAAGCACGAAAGCCGTCTGATGATGAATTGTATCAGTTCAAAATCGCTAACGACACTTTTTAAGTAAAGTAAACTAAATCCAGTTTTTTTCTGGTTGCTGTATAGCATCAACAGTGTACAGCAAATGAGGTTTGTTTCAGCGTTGGCCGCATTGTTGCTACAGACAGTGCAGTTTTAATATACATGAAGGAGGTGTCCGATAATAGACTAACTTTTTTTTTTTTTAGGGTTCCGTACCTCAATCGGTAAAAACGGAACCCTTATACGACCACTGGTGTCCGTCTGTCTGTCTGTCCGACTGTTAGAAACCATTTTTCTCAGGAATGGATAGACTTATCAAGTCCAAATTTATGTCACACACTAAGGTGTATGGTTCCCTGCTAGTGCATAAAATTTAAGTTTCTAGGTCAATACGATCAAAAGATATGACAATTTATGTGACATATTTTGATGCAAACTCTCACATCAAAACCTATAGGGTACTTCCCGTCGATCTAGAATCATGAAAACTGACACTGTGGCGTGTATGGTTTGATTGCGTGTTGTAAAATTTCAGCAAGATTACAATAAAACGAGTTACTTATTATTACTGTAACATGAGGTTTTATTTAATCACTACTTTTCCCCACTAATGATCGTTATTTTGTTAAAGAAATCTCCACCTGGGAACGTGTAGCAATGTTGTCTGTCAAGCAGTGTAAATGTCACTAAGTTCATGCACAAAAGTAATCATATATAACCAGCAAATAAGCTCAACGTATGATAAGTAATCTGAACTAAACAAGGGTAATGATTTTTAGTAATTTTCAGTGCTGTTGTGTAATAGTCTCTTTACTAGTTGCAGATCCTTTATCAAATTTAACGGTACTGTTAATCCAGGTGGAAAAATTTTAAGCAGAATGAACAGTTTTGTCACACAATACCACACGTACGCAACATTAATGTATTTTTCCTATCAAAATAGTTCATAAAAATTGTTACGAAATAACCAAGCCTAATACATCAGCAGATAAGAATTTATGTCACGTAAGATGCTGTTTGCATCCATAGAAATTAACTGTATTCACAGTATAACTGCAATTCATTGCCTCTGAGTGGGTTGTGGGCCACCAATTACTATCGCAATTATGACCATCAACATTTACGTCTGTACAGAAAATCAATTTGAAACTGCCGCTGCAATTTTTCACTAAGATGGCAGCTAACATAAGACAAACGTTTATCAATTCTGCTTCAGGCTCTGTTTTACTAGTAACAAATAATATATATTAAATCTTTTTGTACCTTCACCAAATGCTTTAACATTTAAAAGCATTTCTCAATATTAATCGCTTATTATTCAGCATTTACCAATAAACCGCACTGTAGATCAATAGCGCTAATGCCTGCGCTTTTTTGTAGCTGAGCAGAAAACTTAACTTTTATATAGGACGTGAATTACAATGAAATAAAACTACAAACATAGAAGATTCATTTCATTGACACATTAACTCTATTTTTGAAATATTAAATCAGCAACATAATACAGTTTTTTTACAGACCTCTGTGTTGCGAGACATCAATCACATCGTAAGAGTGCAACAGCTCGAACAAGAAGCATTTTTCTAGAAAAATCATAGATAACAAAAATTGAGATTTTCATTATCTTTTCCCATGGGTGTTGTCTGAGATATAATTTTTTACAAAATATTAAATTATGTCATTGACAATAAGTATTTATTATTTTATTAATACCACGAGAATATGATTAATGGTCATTCACATTCCACACACAATGCTGTCGTGAATATTATTCTGAATAAGATATATGCGTGGATATTCCAGCAAAAATTAAGGTTTCACGACACAAGTGAAGGGAAAAAATCTGAAAATTGTTAATTTGTCATTATATCGCACAAAATATTACTTTTGTCGTTTTTTATCGGATTTCAAACTTAAAATTGAAACGTTATCGAAAGTCTTGAAATTCCGACTTTTTAGTGTTGATGTCGATAACAGGCAAAAATCGTCGAGATTCTTGATTCCTGAGAGGGATAAACTGTCTACATGTATAATTAAATTTGTACGGAATCCTCAAAGCACGAGTCCTTCTCGCATCTTGCCATTTTTTTAAAAAATAACTATATACAGTTTTCTGGAAATTAAAACAGCAAGATTCGTGAAAAGTATCAACTATTATTTTTAGTCACATATGTACTCGTTTATACCCACAGGTGTGAGGTATAGTACTAACTGAAGAAAGGACAGATGCTCGAGTCAGAAAGAAATGAATTAATCGTACAGGTAAAGTAACTTAGTAAACAGCCATGTCAGAGTGATTAGAGAACCTGCTGGGGAGAAAGAAACACTTCCTGAGAAAAACAAAGTAAAACACCCAGAAGGGGAAAGGAAACGGGATGATACGTCATGGGTTGAAAGGGATGTGTTGTTACTTCAATGATAACAGTATCGAGTCAAATTTACGAAGAGTATGAACTCGCTTATCAATATGACGTTGCACCTACTCTGACCTCGAGGCATGGAATGATTTGATTGGGAAGGGTGCCAAAAGCCGTTGCATCCTCTCTTGAGGCAAGTTGACCCACAACTGTTGTAACTGGCCCTTGGTATTCTCGAAACTCGCACTGGGACGGAGATGACGTTCGAGCTGGTCCCGCAAATGTACTATCTGTGCCAGATTTGGGATCTTGTTGACCACAGGAGTATCTCAGCATCACTGAGACACTTCATGGAGACGTGTGTCATTTGTGGACGGTCACTGTCCTGTTGAAAAATGGCATCAAGATTCTGTGGCGTGAGAGGCAGCACACGAGGACCCACGTTACAGTAGTGCCGTCAGACTTTCCTCCATCACTGTCAGCGCTGACCTCGAGTCATACCCGATGGCTCGCCACACGAAGAGATCAGGAGTAATATCGTTATGCTCCTCCAATACATTGGAAGAAATGAGACCTCTCCCTAGGTCACCGCCATAATCACCGACTTTGATCATCTGGATTTGTACAAAGCCTTGTTTCATCGCTGTACTCAGTGCGGGGCCATTCACCAGAAGTCCATGCTTCTCGGTTGTTGTAACACTTCAAACGAAGCCGTAAGAATTGGGTCAACAATTTCCATTGTAGGAATCATCATATTTATTGTAATTATATGAGAAAATATTGTAATTATATGAGAAAGAATAGTTACAATAGAGCTGTGTAGTGGTTTTGTACGCGGGGGCGGGGAGGGTGGGGGGGGGGGCGGAGAAGTGGGCGGGAGTAGGGGAAAGGAAGAGGAGCTGCTTGCTGATGTGGGCACTGTTAATGGGTGTGCATCTGAGATAATTAAAATCATTACTCTCCACGATTATGATCAAGGGATTTGTTATTTGTGAAATTAAACAAGATTCGTAATTAATTCAGTTCTTGCCGTAAAATGCAAGAGAAATGTTTTAACAATAATCGACAATGATAAGCTAATGGCTTGGCAAGCCTACACACGTGATCTGGAATGTCATTCAATGAAAGCGTACTTGGAAAAACAATTATATTCACGTAGCTTATACCGAGACTGCCGAAGAGTTAATATTTAAAGTCAGAAAGCGCCACAGAAGGGTTTGCGTTTGCATCTATCGTCAGAGATGAAAATATACTGAAGCTTTAACCTAATAACCATCATAATGAAAGTTAAAATCATTGAATTCCATAAAAATTTCTTGAATTTCTGTATAGTTCACCTCGTTGTCACGGCTAGATCTCACCATATTAATCTGCAGGTGGTGGCTCAAGTGGCTGGAAAATCAGTCATTGGTTCTGTACCAAAAACTTGCCTTTGTGTCTAAGTTGAAATCAGCTCTGCCTGAGAAGTCGCCCATTTAGAACACTGCTCAAGATGATGCCCGGATGAGGAGATCTGCCCGAGATAGCGCCTGACCGTAGAGACGCTCATCTAATAGTCTGTGATGGCTCCTGGCGGCAGAATACTTTTGCGGCGCCTGCCTCCATCAAGGAAGACTCGTGACTACGCTCTTTTCTAGTGCCATATAACTTTGATTGCTGTACGGTAAGTATTCGTGTCATTGGCCAGTAAGAAGTTGTCTTAAAAGATGTGAGTTTCCTTCTCTTACTCTCATGTCAAGCAGTAAACCAGTAACAAGCTTCGTAACACTTGGCACTGAAAAACTGTGTCCTACTGTCTCTCTCTCTCTCTTTCTCTGCCTACAGCCAATGAGGATGGACCACTTCTAAGTTATTTATGATACCCAATAGTAGCTGTTTTTACATGTCGTTAAACGTTTCCTTGTAGGGCTTGAGCTTGGCGCCAGGTGCTCCACACTCTTCAAAAGCATCCTAAACTTCACTGCCCCTCACTCCACTCTCATACATTATCTTTAACGTATATGTCGACGAAACCTTATTTTTCTACCGTTCTGTCCATAAAAATGCTTTCCGGGATACTGCCACAAACGCACACACCCCTCTTCCACACACGGGTAATGAAAAACACGCTCCATTGTCCACGCATAACGTGAAGATACAGTCTCTATTGTGACTTTAACACCTGACGCCGAGTGTGGCTTGCCTCACAGCACGGCCAGTCTGACCAACCGGGAAGGACCCTCGCCAGTGAGCTTTCTGCGAATTCGGCCAAGAGCTGTTTCTCTCACTGGCTTCTACCACCTACAGCGCGTCTAATCGCTCCCAGCTAAGGATAACTTGCTTTCATAAAGCATTATTACTTAGGTTAACATACAATTCAATACGTTGTTGTCGCGCTCTTCAGTCCGAAGACTGGTTTGATGCAGCTGTCCAAGCTTCTCCATCCTGTGAGAATCACTTCATCTCCGCTTGCCGTATTCATCTCTTTGTCTCCCTCTACGATTTTTACCCCCCACACTTCCCTCCAGTAATAAACTGGCGATCCCTTGATACCTCAGAATGTGTCATAAACTGATCCCTTCTTTTAGTCAAGTTGTGCCACAAATTTCTTGTCTCTCCAATTCCATTCAGTATCTCCTCATTAGTTACGTGAGCTACCCATCTAATGTTCAATGTTCCTATGTAGCACCATATTTCGAAAGATTCTATTCTCTTTTTGTCTAAACTGTTTATCGTCCATGTTTCACTTCCATACATGACTACACTCCATATAAATACTTTCAGGAAATAATTCCTGACACTTAAATCTATATTCGATGTTAACAAATTTCTCTTTTTCACAAATGCTTTTCTTGCCACTGCAGTCTATGTTTTATATCCTCTCTACTTCAGCCATCAACAGTTATTTTGCTGCCGTAATAGCAAAACTCATCTACTACTTTAAGTGTCTCATTTCCCAATCTAATTGCCTTAGCATCACCTGATTTAATTCGACGACATTCCATTATCCACGTTTTGCTTTTTTTTATTTCATTTTATATCCTCTTTTCAAGACACTGGGCATTCCGTTCAACTGCCCCTACAAGTCCTTTGTTTGACAGAATTACAGTCATCGGCAAATCGTCAAAGTTTTCATTTCTTTTCACTGAACTTTAAATCCCGCTCAACAGTTTTCTTTAGTTTCCTTTATTGCTCGCTCAATGTACAGATTAAATAACATTGGGGGTAGACTACAACCCTCTCTCACTTCTTTTTCAACCCCTGTTTCCCTTTAATGTCCCTCGACGCTTATAACTACCGTCTGCTTTCTGTACATGTTGTAAATAGCCTTTCGCTCCTATTTTACCCTTGCTACCTTCAGAATTTCAAAGAGAGTATTCCAGTCAACATTGTCAATAGCTTTCTCTAAGTCTACAAATGCTATAAACATAGGTTTACATTTTCTTAACGTATCTTCTAAGATAAGTCTTAGGGCCGGTATTGCCTCACGTATTTCAGCATTTCTCCGGAAACGAAACTGTTCTTCCCCGAGGTCGTCTTCTGCCAGTTTTTCCAATCTTCTGTAAAGAATCTGTGTTAGTATTTTGTAACGATGACCTATTAAACTGATAGTCCGATAATTTTCACACATGCCAACAAATTCTTCCTTTGGAATTGGAATTATTAAATTCTTGAAGTCTGAGGGTATTTCGCCTTTCTCATACATCTTGTACGCCAGATGGAAGATTTTTGTCTTGGCAGGCTCTCCCAAGGCTATCAGTAGCTCTGACGGAATATCGTTTACCTCCGGGGTCTTGCTTCGACTTAGGTCTTTCAGGGCTCTGTCAAATTCTTCTCGCCATTTCATAGTTTCCATCTCATCTTCATCTACGTCCTCTCGCATCTCTATAACATTGCCTCCAAGTTCATCTCCCTTGTATGGACTCTATATATGCTCCTTCCACATTTCAGCTTTCCCTTCTTCGCTTAGGACTGGGTTTCCATCTGAGCTCTTCATATCCAAATGGCTGTTTCTTTTCCTCCCAAAGACCTTTTTAATTTTCCTGTAGGCAGTATCTATGCTTTTAAACTCTTACAGTTGTCCTCTAGTCATTCCTGTCTAGTCATTTTGTACTTCCTGTCGTTTTTTAAACGTGTTTATTTCCTTTCGCCTGCCTCATTTGCTGCATTTTTATACTTTCTCCTTTCATTAACTAAGCTGAATCTACATGCTCCTTCCGCATTTCAGCTTTCCCTTCTTCGCTTAGGACTGGGTTTCCATCTGAGCTCTTGATATCCAAATAGCTGTTTCTTTTCCCCCCAAAGACCTCTTTAATTTTCCTGTAGGCAGTATCTATGCTTTTAAACTCTTACAGTTGTCCTCTAGTCATTCCTGTCTAGTAATTTTGTATTTCCTGTCGTTGTTTAAACGTGTTTATTTCCTTTCGCCTGCCTCATTTGCTGCATTTTTATCCTTTCTCCTTTCATTAACTAAGCTGAATCTCTCTTGTGTTATCCAAGGATTTCTACTAGGCCTTGTCTTTTTACCTATTTGATCCGCTGCTGCCTTCGCTATTTAATCTTTTAAAGGTACACAGTCGTCTTTTACTATGTTCCTTTCTCCTGTTCTCGTCAACCGTTGCCTAATGCTCCCTCTGAAATTCTCAGCAACCTCCGGTTCTTCATCTCATCCAGTTCTCATCTCCTTAGTTTCCTACCTTTTTGCAGATTCCTAAGTTCAATCTACAGTTCGTAACCAATAAATTGCAATTCAGTATAGGAAATTGAGGTCTACGTTATTTAAGCACTGGCAGTCATTGGTACCAATACATATTTCATTTATCAGTGGGGATTAATTATTCCGATTTGATTCGTCTCTTTATTCCGAGTAATACATCTGTTATGGGACAGTTTGGGAAAAACGGTCGCGTAGCTGTATCAACGGCAGTCTACGCATAGGACATTAATTCCATAGTCTGGCTGCTGCTGTTCTCTGACCACCAGTGCGGGATGGAACAGAATGTTGCAGGGAGTCTATAACTTGTTCTCGGATGGCAGGCAAAGATGTGAAGTAGTTAGAGTGTCCCTTGTGCACAAACCGGCTATCCTCTCTTGTGGCGGTCAGACGTGGTCAACCGCAGCCTTGTCGACTAGTATACATCCCTTCACGTTCCCATGCAGTCTAACACTGGGTCACTCTCACATCCGAATGCCGCACAAATCTGGATACTGTATGATTTAACCAGAAGGCTGAATGGACACCCACAGCGAGGCCTCTTTCACACTCTGTCTGGAGCTGATACCGCTGCCTCACATTAGTACACGGAATCTCCGTGTCTTTCACTGTGATTAATCAACTTCTGATAGCACATCTCTTAGTACTCTACTAGGCTTGGTAACAACACTAAACACAAATAACATCCTGGTGTCCACTCTGGCTGTCACAGAGATTTGCAATTCTAATCATTTACATACCCGCCGACGGTGTGTATAAGTGCTAGGTTATATTGACATCTGACCATGTAATCTGCTGCTTCACATTTTGGCATTGCAGTGTATCGTTGAACATAGTTCTTGCACAAAAATGTATGCTTATAGTCATGGGCCCTATTACTTCCAGATTTATAGCTATATGAGTAAAAATAAATAATATCGTCACACTGCACTGCAAGAACAATCGTCATAGCTGCAAGTGGTAAACCTCCTCCACTAAAAGCTAACCGAAATGACAACACGGGATTTCAGCTGTCTCCCTTCCACCCTCGATCGCCGACCTCACCCATTTACTTGCAAGATTTGCAGACTGACAGTAGAAGTACAGTCTAAAGTTCTATTTAAGTTCTGCAGTCTCCCACAAATTCATCTCAAATCTTCTATAAGTACTAAGACTATAGTCTAACACCAGCAAGCGCCACACAAACTGCTCTAAGTTTTTGCCGTGTGACAGTTGGAGCAATACCAGCGGTCAACGTAGTGAGAAAGCAGACTGACTCTTAACGTCGTACTGAACGCAAGAATAATGTTTGGTTTTCTGCCTCCTTCTATTTAGTTTCTAATTTTTTTCATAGGTATTTTTTACTTGATTTCTGATTACTTCTATTTAATTTCTAATTAATTTATTAAATGGTTATTACGTATTGTCTCCCAGGAGTTAGTCGAATGTTAAGAGAAGTGGATGATGCCAAAGTACCCCGTGGACAGAGCTAAGAAGTATGAATCAAATTACGTTAGCTGCAGTGTTGTGTGAAGAAATACTTGCGAAATTGAGTGTAACTGAAGCATACTCCCCCTGAAACCAAAAAGAATTTAGGTATGCATTTCACTTCTAAGAAGCATGGACATGTATTTGCACGTGTAAAAGAGGACCGTGCACCATTTGCCATTTCTTTCTGGCTTGTAGTCCCTAGAATGTCAGTTGCCAACAATACGACAAACGTATTTATTATTCTGCTTCCGCGTGGCAGGTGCTTCCAATTAACGCTAGCAGTACCTTGCACAGTTTACTAAAGTAAGCTCATTACATTATTCACTTAAAAGCACAAAACGTCTATGATCCTCAAGCATTTAGTCTGCCACTGAAAAGCTCCCAAACAACACAATCTGAACAAACGACATTGTTGAATTAAAACCCATATGCGACATACGTGGTACCCGCAATGATTGACTGCCTTGATATAACAACTGCTAGCATATGGAAAACTCCAAAAATTAACTTTTCAAGACGAAAACACTTCATACCCTGTAAGCTGAACACCAGCTAAAACCAAATTCCGTAAAGTGAAAATATATAAGGTACGTGTCATTTTCGCAGAACCATTCCAACAAATCTGAGTATTCTGTTTTCTTCTGATGAAGTTTACGAACACAAAGAACGAGTCCACGCTGAACAGTGAAAGGTTTGGTATGTTTACACAATTTCACATATTTAGCACTTCTACATCTCTTAAGCGCATTATGTTTACATATTTGTTGCTGGCGATATACTTGTCAATTCTCTGGAAGTCGGGGAATGATACTATACACTGTGGTGACTGTCAATATGTCATTTGTGACAGTTATCAGTTATCAGTTGTCAACACAAAAAAAACTGTATTAAGTACGCGTCTAACTGACCAATACGATGAAAGCAAACTCCTTGGCGGAACTGTACGTGTGTAGGGCATAGCGTTTGAGCTTTGAACTTAACGGTATGCTGCTGAGATTTTACTGTCATCGTGAACACAACACAACACTAGCTAATCGGGATCGCTCTCTATTAAGAAACATTTAAGTACATGGTTAGAGAAATGTGCACAGCGGCGGTAAAACCTCACCAATTCATGTAGCTGACCTAGAATCGCTACACCTATATACCTAAACAACTCGACTGATGTCCGAACTGACTACAAATATACCAGATATGACAGGAAAGATTCTTTAGAATTTTGATATAGTGTTTCACAGTATGGAACTCCATGCAATTCCTCTGTATGTAAGTGCAACATCCCCATACCTAATGGCACGCAGTTAACGCAGCATGTAGCAGAAGTGCCATCACAATTAACTAGATACATCCTCAAACCAACGTAGCGCGATTCAGCCCTTCCATCACAGACAACTATCCTGAAGCCATGGAATGAGGTAATTGTCAGATGTATGCATTGCATGTTTCCACATGATTTCTAAGTAATTTCTGATGAATGTTGGTATGCTACCTTCAACAAAGTGTTTGTGCTGGAAATATTTTGGTGACCAAGATTGCAGAAGATTGTGATATTGTGGTTTGCTGTTACATCTTACAGTGCATTCCATGTGCAGGCTTATAATTATCATCAGATCCAGCAAGAATACAAATAACTTCTACAGCATTTGCTTCCACAGGTATCTGGTACTACATGTTTACATAACTTCTGTAAATTACGGCTGTAGAACTGACATATAAAAGCAACCCAGATGCATTCAGATCAGATGAAGTTGATGGCTAGGGCATCAACGTGAGTGGTCCTCAAACCACAGTTGTAACTTATACTACAGTAAATTACAAGGGTGTTTGAGCGTGAAACTGCACTCTAATATTTCTTAAAGATTTTGGTTGGTGTGGCGCAGTTAGTAGAGTATTAGTCATAGTTGTTGCAGTTTCATATCTAACTGTAGTAGCAGATTCATAGCATAGATTCCCAACTAGCTAAACTGAAACGACTACAGACTTTTTGACAGATGACAGTATTTCTCTGTAAGTAACACTGTTTGTCGCACTAGGTGTTCACTGGTGTGATGGAAATTTGATATTGATGTAGACAAAAACGATAAAATTCAATCATCCTTCCTCTAAACAGAAAGTGATCTAATTTCCAGGACAGCAGAACATTTTTAAATGACTTTTAGGTGATTCCACACATAAACTCTACGATTTTTACGTTACACGTTAGACAACTAAGGTTTCCATGTATTTCCAAATGGTGACTATTTCCAAATGATGACTTTTGAGGAATCTGAAGATGTAAGCAATATGTGAAGAGTTTCCATATTTTTAATCGAATGGTTGGGTAGTAGGGCTTCTATTTACACCTCAAACTTTTCCGTAGGATTTCTAAACTATTTTATGATGAATGTCGGTATAATTCCTCCAGCAAGGGTGTTTGTGCAAGAGATCTTTCTGCTGGTCACGGTAGCGGGTGTTGGAAGATGTGATGCGAAACGACCTTGGGGAAGTTCTACAAGCCCACTATGTTGTAGGACGTTGAAGTATGTTCATCTGTATCGAAACACTTCCAACAATTGTCGAACTTAGAACAATTGCATATCATGGGGTTTTTGATTTTATGGAGGCTACTCTGAAGTTTTTCTTACGAAGTTTGGACCTTGCGTAGTCGATCTGAAATGGGAATACATGCTACAGCAAAAACTGCAACAAATCTCCCTCCCCCCTCTCCAAACAGCAAGAAACTACCCTGAAACTGTAAACCATATGAATGACCAAAGCGAAGTCTGCATTTGAGCAATCTAATGTAGGGATCCTGAGGGTACTAGAGTAGTCTACATGGTTCTTAGTTTATAATTCAAAGTTGCGATCGTAGATGACGATCTACGACCATCGATGACGTCAGAACCCAAGACGGAGTTGTCTTCCTACCTCTTTCCGCAGATACGTGACCTGTTTCACTTGTAAATACCTCAATTTTTGAGCAAGCATATTCCACAAACACATTCTCTTCTAGTAATGAATAAAGAACAGCTGAAAGTGCATGAACTGCTAAGTTTCTCTCAAATATAGCGAGAACAACTGAAAATGTATGAACTGTTAGATCTGTCTCTGACATTTTGATAGTTGAACTGTTAAGTTTCATTTCATGTAAGATGTACTATGCCCCATCAACGTAGCAACAATTTGGACTGTTAGGTATCTCTCAAGGTGTAGTCTTATGATTCTGCATTTGTTATGCAATGGATATCTGTCGTTGCCAGATTTGATAAATCTGTACGTAACGGTAAATAACATTTACATATTTTGAGAGGCGTTTTGTTACAGTATATTTTTTGCAACATCTGTTAAATCTGTCTCTCACTCTCTGATATTGCAACAGCTGAACTATTTAGTTTCATCTCATGTAAAAGTGTGCTATGTCTCTTTGATACAGAAATAACCTGACTGTAAAATCGTGGCTCTACGTGTCAAGAACAGTTGGACTACATATGTACGTATAACTATGCTCTTAAACTTGACCTACAGTCCTTCTACGTGCTCCTACCCATAGGTATATGCTTCAAAGTCCTTCTTGCGAGATACGTCTCGACTGCCTCTTTATCTAGATTACTGAACATGTAAATCATTGTAGTAATCTTAAATGTGTGTTTCATTCAACACGTAGGAGATTTTTGACGGAAAGAAACAGAGTTTAGAGGTGTATATGTTCATTTATTTTCACTTTTTATAAATTGAGCTAACATTGTAGGGTAGACAAATGTGCACGTAGTTCTCTAGCAGCGGTCTGGTAGTGATGATTCTGATGCATCATGCATACTGTATGCTGAAGTACAATGTGCTTTAACGAAATTGCTGTGCAAATTTCGTTAAAGGATAAAATTTGCTTTTAAGTTAATTTTCTTTACCTCACTTTCTTTGCGTGCGAACTTTGTTGTAGAACCTCTCTCTTATTTACGTGTGGTAATAAAAATTTTCACTTTCAAAAGAATTACGTACATTTAAAAATTACGTGAACTCATATTAACTGATTAAGAATATTTGGTTGAAAATTAAATTCTTTACATCATTCGGCCTTGGCACACATTTTCTAAATGCAGTGGATTTTTTGTTAAATATTTTTACTGAATTCTTTCCCAGCGTTAGCTTTTGAACACAAGATTATCACTATTAGCAGAAAATGGTTAATTATTACCAAGCCGACATTTAATTATCACTGATCAAACCTACTTCACTATACATTTAAGTTATTTGAAAGAACCAAAATTGTTAAATTTCAATGTTGACTATCCGTCTAAGAATGCACAAATGTGTAACTATTTTTTTAAAATCTCAGTCAGTCTCTGGATCGCTGTAAAAGAAGAACATTCTCTTAGTTCACTGTTAATGTTTATCTATCTGTTCCCGATTTACGGGTTTGGTTGATTTTTCCTTTAGCGGAACAATTTTTTAAATGTGCCGCCGCTGCAAATCGATCGGTCGCGGCACAGCCCAGCAACACCGCTAAAAAAATGCTGAAAACTCTTTAAAGAAATATTATAGATGACATGAGCAAGCTAATTTACATTAATAATACACACTTTTTATAAATTCTGGTTTATTTAGATCAAGCAATAATTCAACTCACATTAGTTCGTAATTTCTCCTTCAATGGCGGCTAAATCTAGATACAGACAAATGACGTCTACCCATTCACCAAATACATCGACACAGCTTCCTACCGCTTTCAGCTCTAAACGAGGAAGACCAAAGAATACATAGTGCATTGTGCTTTTATAGTATTGCTGACTATTAACATTTCTTTGTAATTTCACGACATTATTTCCCTCTGGCTGAATTTCACATCTCTGTTATCTCAGATATTGACACATTTCGCAATTACATATTTAATATAGAAATATTACCATCCTAAATACAGAGAGAATATTACTACAAAAATTATTACAATAATAACAAATGTCTTTTACACAAAATTCAATGATATTTTTTGTTAAATAATTACATTATATACAAATTGCTCAGAGTGGCGTATATGGTACAAATAAATTTCAGTTTGTTAATGTGTGAGTTTGCCAGGGAACGTTACAGTGCATCGGAATTAGTAGCAAAGACTTCCTCTGAAGAATTATCACGGGTAAACTTTCTAAGTGCGTGCCACACATTTCTAAAACACCATACCCGTACTCCCACCACCCACGAAACTCCACACACTACTTAAACTAACTTTTGCTAAGAACAACACACGCACTCACGCCCGAGGGAGGACTCGAACCTCCGGTGAGAGGTCCGCGCAGGTTAATTTATGGCGTGCATCTACTACTACTACAGTTAGTTGGAAATCTACATGGATCTGTAGTTTGAATCAGCTGCTACTATCTTTCGGAATTTGCTGTAGGAACTACAGTGTGAATGTTTTGAATGAGTGTACTACAACAACAAGCACTTGTAACCTGATAACTGCATCACACCGACGACACATCTTTAAGAAGTATTGGAGGGCTTTTTCATGCAAAAACAGTTATAATTGACTGCCGTAAAGGACTCAATCATGCTACAGTGGTTTGAGGACCACTCACGTTGATGTCTTAGGCATCAATTTCGTCTGATCTGAAGGGATCTTGGGGACTTTCAGATGTCAGCTCTACACCTGCAATTTAAAGAAATTTTGTGAACATTTAATGCTTGATACTTCCGGAAGAAACTGCTGTCTACCATATCTGCAACAATCGCAAGTCTTCAAGTGTAATGTAGTGTATGCTATAACAGCAGACCTCAATATTATGACCATCTGAAACCTTGGTCAGAATTAGACTTCCAAAGCAATCACTTTGTTGAAGGAAGTATACTGTATTCATCAGAAATTATTTGGAAAACATTTGGAAACATGTGATGCATATGTTTGACAATTAAGTATCACATGCCTTGAGGATAGGTGCGTGTGATGGAAGTGCTGAATCGTGGCACGTTGGTTTGAGGATGTATGTGGTTCACTATGATGATAGATTAATACTTTTGTGTGGAGCCACAGTCATATAAAACTTCCTGAAAGATATAACCTGCACAACAGGTAGTCAACTGCAGCAAAACGAGCAATACAATTGTAACACTTGATAATGACCGAAGCCCGAAATTCAGATTGTGAAATAAAACCTGTTGTGCAGTCAAATGGTGGTTATATCTTTCAGAAAATACATACAATCATGGCACTTATGCTACTTGCTACGTTAACTGTGTGATATTAGGCGCGGGAGTGTTGCAGTAATGTGTAGATGAATTGTCGGCAATGCTCTACTGTGAAAAGCTGTATCAAACATCTAAATGAATGTTTTCGTCACATCTGGTATATTTGTAGGCAGTGTGGACATTAAGCAGATCGCTCAGTTTCATAGCTGTACCGATTCTGTCAGTGACATGAATTGGTGAGATCGAGGTGAACTTTAACCATGTACTTGGCAGTTAATATTGGAGAGAGGTCGAAGTGAGCTAGAGTTGTGTTCTATTCACAATGTTAGTATACTACCAACGGCATACTGTTAAGTTCAAATGCTGTTTCCCTGCACGCGTATATTTTCGCCAATGAATCTGATTCCATTGGTTTCGTCTGTGAGATGCGTCTTTATAATATTTTTTTTGTAAATGCAACTGATAACGTACTGGACAAATGACAAATTGACAGCTTGCCATAGGCATGTCTGAAAATATGTGATCACTGTGTATAATATCATTCTCGCGACTTCCACAAAATTTAAGGATACGTCACCGTCGAGATACGTAAAGTATCTGAGACACGTAGTACAGCTAGAGACGTGAACCTGCGTGAAACATATCAAGTCGTTAAGAGCATGATCGTAACCTTCCGCAGTTCGAGTGGAATCATTCTTTGACTTCATTAAGTACGGGAATACCAGATGGAAGACTTAGATTTGTTGGAATGGTTCTTGAAAAATGACATATACTGTAAAGGAAAAGGGCACAGAAGACGCTAGTACGATCAAATCTAGTAAGTTTGTTTGGAATGAATGGCCTCTCTGAGGTGAAAACGAGTATTGTAGAGCGTTTGCAGCGAACCATGAAAACGCTGATAACCGCTGATTTCAACGCAAAATTCAGTATTTTCGGTACAATATTCGTTGTAAAAGGCGAAAGACTACTCTTGGAGAGGGAGTTTACTTCTTTAGGTACAAATTTCATTGGCTTAGAGGGAATATTTGTTGTTTTCAGTGCGAAATTGACGTAACATTTCATTGAGTTGTTGTGTGTGCGTCTATACTGTTTGCACCATATAGCTAGAAAATAGAAATACGAGGGGAAGTCAAAAATTAAAGTGACTTTCCAGAAAGTAAAATTTACTCTAATGATAGAAAACTGAAATATATATTATTTTTCTACGTAATCTCCTAGCTTTGTCCAACGTTTCACAAGTTTTCTGATTCCGCCAGAAAAAAATATTTTTGGTTGCACCTATAACCAATTTTGCACCGCATCAGTGACTTCTGCATCGGTTGTCAATCTTCTCCTCAGCGCTTCCATCAGTGGTCCAAACATACGGTAGTCGCTTTGGAGCCAGGTCTGGACTGAATGGTGAGTGTTCCAACCATTCGAATCCCGTCTCCTTTCTTGTTTCTGCTGTCCGTTTGGCAGAAAGTGTCCGAGCGTTATCTTGCAGTAGGTTGACACCTTTTGGGCTGGTGCAATTTTCCGCAATGTCTGGTTATGACTGCAAGTTTTTAGTGTAGTTCGCAACACAGCATAGTAGTTCTCACTGTTCACAATTTCGCCTCTTGGGGTGAAATAAGCGGCTACCACACCTTCCAGCTTCCTGAACAGTGTTAGAGTATTAGCAAAATCTTAGGAGCTGATGGTCGACATTTAAGAAATTTAAACGTTTTAACTCCTTAACTTCTGATGATGATGGGTGTTTCCAAACCATGCTCGGAGCCTTACTTTCCGGTTCGTGGAGATGCACCCAAGTTTCGTGTACAGTAACGATTTGCTGTAAAAATCCATCTCCCTCGCGATGATAACGGGCCAAATCTTTACGAGAGATGTACATCCTTTTCGCCTTATTCTGCACTGACAATTCTTTGGTTACCTACTTTGCACAAACTTTCAGAAAATTTAGCCTGTCCTATCCTACCATATACGACAGTGACAAGTGTTCAGAAACCATACAGACTGGATCAGTTTTAAAGTTTCGAAAAGTGGTCTACTTCTGAGGGGGGGGGGGGGGGGGGAGGGAGAGGCGCTTCTCTTCATTTTAAACTTGGAGTAATGAATGTATCATCACTGTAAATTTAGGATGAACGAATTTTTTAATATACTCTTCCAACAGTGGTGACGATTGTGTAAGCATTGTGCGAATGGACTTAAAATTAGGACAAGTCAGATCCAAACACTGAGTGACAATAGTTTCATCTGGGACATTGGGGGGGGGGGGAGGGGTTAATTGTGGAAACTTTAATATCATAGGTGACTTCTTTGAACTTATAGATTGGAGGGACAATTATTTAAATTATGGGCAACTGGGCAACAATCTTAGGGAGAGTGGGTCCCTGATTATCAATTGAACTGAAATGAATTGAACTGAAACAAAACTAAATTAAATTCTAATTGAATTGAAAGTGAGTCAGCAGGCAAGTCCAGACTGGTTATCACGTGTAGGATGAAAAACATATTTACATATCCACAGGCTTGGACTGGTGTCCTTTGTGTAACAGACAGGTGGGACCTGAAGGGGAAGACTTATTGTCCTGGCTGTGACAGCAGCCCATGCAGGCTCAAACTAGTGTAAGGTTTGGAAAAACCCACGATATTTGACAACAATGCAACTGCGCCAGTGTCCCTGGTCAGCCATCTTGAATTACAGCAGGACAATGCACCATCTACGATTTTTTAATTTTCCGCCAATTTATACATAGGGCAATAGCCCTACTTCTACAGTGGCGTTTTAGAAGTGGGATGAAAACCAATTAGCGCAACTGGGCTATTTTATTAATTTCCAACGCATCCTTGATGAACTCCCCATTGGCAAAAGATTCGAGACTAGCCTCCCATTCGAATCTCCTGGAGGGGCCTGCCAAGGGGAGGTACCCATGAGAAAAAGATTGAATAAACAACGAAAGGGTACCGGTCTATGAATCGGGACGCGTAATATCAGAAGCTTGAATGTGGTAAGGACACTATAAAATCTGAAAAGGGAAATGCTAATGGTCAGTCTAGATATAGTGTGGGGGTGGGGGGCCAGTGAAATGAAATGAAAAGATAAAGATTTCTGGACACATGAGTATAGGGCAATAGCCACAGCAACAGAAAATAGTATAATGGAGACAGGATTCGGTATGAATAGGAAGGTAGAGAGGGAGTTGCCGTGAAAAGTTCAGTAATAGGGTTATCCTCATCAGAATCGACAGCAAACCAATATCGAAAACGACAGTTCAGGTATACGTGCCGACGCCGCAAGCCGAAGATGAAGACATAGAGAAAATATGTAAGGATACTGAAAGTGCAATTCAATACGCAAAAGGAGATGAAAATCTATTAGTCATGGGGGAGATGAAAATCTAATAGTCATAGGGGAGTGGAATGTGGTTGTAGAGGAAGGGATAGAAGATAGGATATGGGAGAATATGGGCTTGGGACAAGGAATTAGAGAGGAGAATGTTGTCGACTGTGGGACGTCCACTTTAATGAAAATCTCGCTGGCTCCAAAGGCTAATAGGGTTGTCTAGGTAGGACGGACGCGTGGGTTCCAGGACAGCACACACAATGAAAGTAACACAGAAAACTTAATAGTAAAATATGATATTCAATTTTGCTAACGCTGGTTACCGCAATCGTAGAATGCTGATTTAGCCTCTCTGCCCTTCTTCCATGAAAACCAACTAAATAATGTTCACTAAACTAAAGTCAGAAGAAAAACAACCTTCTGTGTTGATGTACTATTCGAAGAGCAGCTCCAAACTAACAGTGCATAGTTAATTGTCTGGGCAGGCGGTCGCTGTTCCTACAGGATAATTCTATGCACAGTTCTGTTTCTACTGCAGACTAACCACTGTCAATCTGTCGGCCACTGTTTCTATGTCACTCGAGTCTTGAAGACACGACGAGCGTTCTGTAGGGACTCCCTCGCAAGACTCTGACTGACATACAATTTGCAACTAATTTCTGCTCGTGCACAGTTACTTAAGAGCGCATCTGTCTTCCTGGTGGCGCTGCCACTGGGCGTGATTCTCGCGTAGCGATATTCCTGCTGTGGATGGGCGTCCAGGGTATGAACTGTCGCAAACTCTACCTGTATGGTATTCCAGTAGACCACAGGGAAAGACTGAGTTCTGCAATAAATTTCAGCTAGTAACAGCAAATACTCTGTTCAGAAATCACAAGAGGAGGAGGTATACTTGGAAAAAGACGGGAGACCCAGGAAGAATTCAGTTAGATTACATCATGGTCAGGCAGAGATTTGGATATCAGTGGTCAGGCAGAGATTTGGATATCAGATACTGGAATTCAAGGAAATACCCAGGAGCAGATATAGACTTGTATCACAATTTAGTAATGATGGAGAGTAGGCGGAAATTTAAGAGAGTGGTCAGGAAGAATCAATGCGTAAGGACGTGGGATATGAAAATGCTGTAGCTTCAACTTCTCCAAAGCTGTAGATAGGCTGACAAGTGACAGCTCAATAGGAAGTTCAGTTGAAGAGTAGTGGACATTTCCAAAATAGTAATCACAGAAGCTGGAAAGGAAAACATAGGTACAACGAAGGTAACCACGAAGAAACCGTGGGTAACACAAGAAATACTTAAGTTGATCGATGAAAGAAGGAAGTACAAAAGTGTTCAGGGAAATGCAGGGACACGGAAAAACAAGTCACTTACGACTGAAATAAACGGAAAGTGCAGGGAAGCTAATGGGAAATGACTCTACGAAAAATGTGAAGAAATCGAAAAAAAAGGATTGTCGAAAGGAATGACTAAGCATACAAAAAAGGCAAAACCATATTCGGTGAAATTAAAAGCCAGGGTGGTAACTTTAAGAGTGTAATGGGAATTCCACTGTTAAATGCAGAGGAGAGAGCAGACAGATTCAAAGAGTACATTGAAGGCCTCTACGAGATGGAAGACTAGTTTGATAACGAGATAGAAGAAGAAACAGGAGTCGATATAGAAGAGGTAGAGAATCCAGAAGTAGAACCACAATTTAAAATAGCTTTGGAAGGCTTAAGATCGAATAAAGCAGAAGAAATAAATAACATTGCATCTGAATTTCTGAAATCTTTGGGGAAAGTGGGAACAAAACGACTATCCACGTTGGTGTGTAGAGCGTATGAGTATGGTGATACCATTTGACTTTCGGAAAAACATCGTCCACACAATTACGAATACTGCAAGACCCGACAAGTGCGAGAATCAACGCACAATCAGCTTAACAATTCACGCATCCAAGTTGCCGACAAGAATAATATACAGAAGAGTAGAAAACAGGATATGTTAGATGACGATCAGCTTGGCCTTAGGAAAGGTGAAGGCAGCGGAGAGGCAACTCTGACTTTGCCGCTGATAATGGAAGCAAACTGAAGAAAAAGCGAGACACGTTCATATTAAACTACTTGTCAACCTGTAAAAAGCGTTCGACAGTGTCAAATGGTGCAGAATATTCGAAATTTTGTGAGAAATAGTGGTAACCTACAGGGAAAGACGGATAAAATGTATTATGTACAAGAGCCAAGAGCGAACAATAAGAGTGGAAGACCAAGAACGAAGTGCTCAGTGAAAGTGAAGAAGAATTTCAGGATCTGCTGAATGGAATGAACAGTCTAATGACTACAGAATATGGCTGAGAGTAAATCGAAGAAAGACGGAAGTAATGAGAAGTAGCAGAAGAGAGATTGTTGATTACGAAGCCGATGAAGTTAAGGAATTTTGCTTCCTAGGCAACAAAATAACCTGTAACGGACGGAGAAGGAGGACATAGAAAGCATACTAGCACTGGGAAAAAGGGCATTCCTGGTCAAAAAAAGTCTACTAATATCAAACATACACCTTAATTTGAGGAAGAAATTTCTGAGAATATACGTTTGGATCACTGTAGCGTATGGTAGTGAAACATGGATTGTGGGAAAACCCGAAAAGGAGAGCATCGAAGCATTTGAGATGTGGTTCTACAGAAGAATGTTGAAAATTAGGTGGACTAATAAGGTAAGGAATCAGGAGGTTCTCTGTGGAATTGGCGAGGAAAGGAACACATGAAAAACACTGATAAGAAGAAGTGATTTGATGCTAGAAAATCTGTTAAGACATCACGGAATAGCTTCCACGGCATTAGAGGAATCTGTAGAGGGTAAAAACTGTGGAGGTAAGCAGAGACAGGAACACATACAAAAAATAATTGGGGACGTATGTTGCAAGGGCTACTGCGAATAAAAAGCTGGCGGGATTGATGGCGGGCCGCATCAAACCAGGGAGAAGACGAATGACTCAATAAATAAATAAATAAAAAGAAATAAAAGATGGGGCACTTGACAAATGTTCTACGAGGCTGGGTCAAACTTTATCCACTTTCAAATCACAGGCCAAAGTTGCATGGTTGCTGGAGTATCGATACAGAGTTATTTCTACACAATATTGAACTGTGGACATTCAAACAAGAAAATATTGCGACTTTGAAAAAGATTCTTAGTTTCCTTCTCAGTGACCTGTAGCGTATCTGCTGGAGAACGCACGTATTATGACCAACTAACCTAATCGCTGACATAGGCGAAAACAAAATTGCTATCGACGTGAAACATACTCTAATCTCATCTTGGAGGTACAGTCTATGTCAGTGCTATGAAAGATCATAGCTCACCATTTTTTAGGCCTTCAGCTTCTCAACCCATCAAATACTTTCTGAGTAACTGAACAGCAACTAGGAGGTAGAAAAAGAAGCAATGGACTTAAGGATTATGTATGACTAAATCAGCGGATTTGAAGTAGACGTCTACCTATTATCGTGTAATATTTGTTAGACGTAGGCTTAATTTTTGCTGTTACAATATTATTTTTATTCCGTTCTTTATAATTAACGATTAGACTTTTGGGGAGTGAATAGTACACCCTAACCGTAGCAAACTTAGAATGTTAAATAGTGCGTATGTACCAATTAAACTTTCGTTGAGTCTAATGATCGATCTACATCTACAAGGATACTCTGCAAATCAGAGTTAAGTGTCTAGCAGAGGGTCCACCGAACCACATTCACAATAAATCTCTATTATTCTAAGAATTTTTAACATTTTGCAGTAGTGTCAGCAACTATGATAAATTAATACGTCAAAGGTCCACTTCAGTTGCGCAAAGTTACTGGTCTTTAGCCAGGTTTCAGCTAGAGTAATATAGCCATCTTCAGAAGCATAAAATAAACCAATACATGCCAGAATAAGGCACGGTCAAACATAAAAAGCTAAAGTACCGTGGTACCATGTCAAGCTACGTTACTTAGCTGAGGAACAGCCCCAGCCCCACTTCATGGAAAGCAGTTGGTTAGTTTATGAAGGAGGTCCATATGGAAGGAGGGTTGGGGAACTCGAAGAGGACTGAATCTCTGTGGGGAATCAGTTGGAATCAGGTAGATACTTACGTATCTCCATGGTGAGGGTACAGGCATCAATGAAATTGGGGTCCAGGGTCAGGTGACTGACAGCATAGGGGATATAACATCCACGATATATATATATTTTTATTATGAGTGGAACATGAACGTGTGGAAAATTACGTAACTCAATAATATTCATTCAATTATGTAATTATTAAAAAGATGATAATTACGTAAAACAAAGACAATATTTGTTTCACATTCTTTGTTAATCTGTGTCATTCTTTTCTTTTGTTTTGTACCCTTTTGTCGTCTTCTTCTGATGTACATCGCAAGACGCGAATCGATTTGAGGTCTGTTAAGTGAAAAACATTTAATGCAAAATTATTGTACTTTTATGTTCATTTGCTGATAAAAACAAATAGAGCCAAATACGTTAAAACTATTTATGATTAATTATTGAAAATTCACTTCCTGCTTTAATTATAATTTTATATTAATTGTTTTATCATAGCTGCAAGAAGCACAGCCATTGTTGGTTGCAATTATATAGCAACTTCGTCTGTACTTCTAGTTGAAAATATCATGGGTTTGTGTTAAACTAATTTGAAAAACAATTAATCATTTTTCTTATTGGTAGCATCAATTTAAATGATTTAAATGATTTATTGGGAAAAGGAAAATCTTAATTAAAAAAGAAATCCTGCATCTTTTGTTGGCCGCCATCTTAACTTTTATTACAGCGGCAAATTTAAATTACTTGAAACTGCAAACTTGCAATATTCCGATGTGTAAGAAATAAATGTGCACCGGTGGTACTGAACCTTATTTATAAAAGAAAAAAAATTGATCGAATCAGACTGCATTTTCTAAGAACAGTGCTGATGGTATTTATTGTTGAACAAGATTTCATTTCTGATGTATGTGACCAAAATTAAACTACGTACAAATCACGGAGAAAAATATTTTTTGTAGCATACATCAGTGTTGTGTGCGGGTGGTATTCTGTGGTTCCCTTTCATGATCAATTTGCTAAGAATAATTAAATCCATCGAAGACAAAAATTGTAAAAGCTCTGATGTACGATCTGTAATTTTAGTGATATGAACACAGCTTACAGTCAACATTATTACACTACATCAGGTGGAGAGAAGTTGTTGTATGAATAATGCATTATACTTGTGTATAATATTGTCAGCATCGTTTACAAAATCAAATCAATGCAACTGCTAAAAAGAAACAGTGAATTCAAACTGCAGAATACCATAGAGTATCGTATAATCCATATTCATTGCACTTGTCGATGTTGATGATACAAAGAAACCGCCACAGGGAGTTACATAGGAATTTTATGAAGGAGAATCAGGTAGTTGTTGTGTACATAGTTCCGCGTAGTCAGCATGTACACAACTTTCCCACTATAGCGCGCCCCGCCAAGCACAATAGTGCAGGCGCACCGCTCGTCTGTCTCCGCACTACGAGATGGCGCTGCCTTAGAGACGGACCAAATTCTGCTTCCGCCGATCTGCGTATTAATATGTAACGCAGCCAATGAGATTGCTGCTAACGTAGAACCTTTTCTCCTCACGGATCACACTCACACAGTGATACCTGAACATGTGAGGTATTATAACGAGTGTACAGACCTCCGATTAGTCAGTCTGCATTTGTCTGCACCAGTCTGTACCAGTCTATAGCCAAGTTTCAGTCTGCACCTAAGAAGATTATCATATTCCTGTACATAGCCATGAAGATAAATGTATAGACACTTTGTCAAGTTATCAGAGATCGTGAGAATAAGATTAACGTACCAAGACCAAAGGAACTTCTGATTGCCAATTGTAAATAGCTTCCAGAATCAAGTTACGTAATGTTTATGCTTGTTATTATTTTAATAAATGTGTGTGAAAATTAATCAAGTTCTGTTTATAGTTAGTCACTGTCAATCTGCTACTCAAAGCATGCAAGTGGCATTTCTATCGTCTGACCTAACGGCAGAAGATAAACACGCCACGATAAGACTACGAGACATATTGCTGACACTCGCCTACTTAGTTAGAGCGACAAGTGAAATAATCTGATGGTGTGTGTACCAAAGGTCTTACAGTATGCACACCATAGTAGTGATAGTGGGTGGAGCAGGGAACAGTCTTGACCTGGTAAAGATAGCTACTCAAACTGGTGGCACTAATATGCATTTTGTGCAACTTTTTCAGCATCAAGATCAGCCTCATCTTAATGTGGCTGTTAGGCGTGTTAACATGGGGCTGGAGGGGGAGCTGATGGCAGAGGGCATGGGTCACATTTCAGTTGGGCCAGTTGGATCCATCAGTAGTTCACTAGGCATGCATCTCAATAGTTATGGGATGGGGAGGCTGGCAAAGCTTATAGGTGACAGTGTAGTGGGTGGTGGTGGGATCACTCGTGGAAAAATTCCTGTAGCATCTTTCTTAGATTGAAGTCAGCTGATAGGTACGCCTGCTTGAATGAAGTTCCTCTAACTAAGAAGTCACCTTCAGAGGACATAATGTTTCCAAGTAGAGAAGGAATTAGCATATTTCATCAAAATATAAGAGGTATTAGAGATGAAGTTAGTGAACTGCTTATAGATGCTAACTCTGAAGCTCCACTTAAATAATTTGACAATCCAGAGGATTGCTTTACCAGAATACAGATTAGCTGGCTGTTTGTCAAGGAGTTCCTTGCGGAATGGGAGACTGGCCATGTAAATAAAAAAACAGTATTCCATTTCAGTCCATAGACGTATCATGACACTGCACTGAACAGATATTGAATGTTGTGCAGGGGTAGTTGAATTTACTGAAACTAAACTTCTAATTGTTGTTGTTTACAGGTCCCCTAACTCTGACTTCAGAGCATTTCTGCTAAAGCTAGAGAGAGTTCTTGATTAACTTTGAAGGAAGTACCTGAAATTAGTTATATGTGGCAACTTCAATGTAAATTTTGTATAAGATCGTGAAAGAAAAATGATGTTGGTAGATCTTCTAAATTCATATGATCTGACGCAGACTACGTTTTTTTCAACTAAGGTGCAGGAGAACAGTAGTACAGCCATAGACATTATTTTTATTCATTCTTCATTACTAGATGGACATTCTGTTAGTAAAAGGGAGACTGGCCTTTCAGAACATGATGCACAAATTTTAACACTGAAAGGCTTTTGTTCTCAAACAAATGTCACATATAATTACAAACTATGTAGGAAAGTTAATCCAGCAGCAATAGAGAGTTTTTTAAACCTTATCAAGGAACAAGAGTGGCAGGATGTTTATAGTGCCGATAACATAGATGATAAATACAGTGCTTTCCTTAACATTTTTCTCACTCTCTTTGAGAATTGCTTTCCATTAGAACGTTCTAAACGGGGTACTAGCAGTAATAGGCAGCCTGGGTGGCTGAGTAGTGGGATAAGGATGTCACGTAGAACGAAGTGGGAATTATATCAAAATGTTAAAAGTAGTCACAATCAGGCTACATTAGCCCATTACAAACAGTATTGTAAGGTGCTTAAAATGTTGTTAGTGAGGCAAAGAGTACATGGTATGAAAATTGGAAATCTAATTCACAGAAACCATATGGTCAGTTGTGAAGTAAGTATCTAGTCAGCAGGACTAGGATGTTGTGTGCAACATTGGGTCGGTTTCAAATAGTGCAGTTCGTGACTTAAGTTCATGGCTTGTAGAAAGTAAGCTAACACTAAATCGCAGTAAGACTCAGTTTTTACAGTTTCTAACTCACGATTCAACAAAACCTGACGTTTTAATTTCACAGAATGGGTATATTGGTGAAACTGAACAGTCGAAAATTCTAGATTTTCAGATAGAAAGTAAACTGTTGCGGAAAGCACACGTTCAGGATCTTGTTCAAAGGCTTAATGCTGACATCTTTACTATTCGAACGGTATCTGAAGTGAGTGTTCGTTCGACGCGAAAATTAGTCTACTTTGCTTATTTTCATTCGCTTATGTCGTATGGTATTATATTCTGGATTAACTCTTCTCATTCTGATTTTTTTTCTCAGAAACGTACGGTTCAGGCAATAAGTGGTGTAAGTTTGAGAACTTCTTGTCGACCCCTGTTCACGAGTCTGGATATTTTGACATTGGCCTCTCAGTATATATATATTCCTTACTGTCACTTCTTGTTAACAATAATACCTTATTCTCAAGAACAAGCAGCTTACTCTCAGCTAATATTCGGCAGAAATCAAATCTGCATGTGGATCGGACCGCTGCATCCATTTTCAATAAGCTACCACTCGAATTCAAAAATCCTAGCAATAATCTACGCGCTTTCAAATCGAAACTGAAGAGTTTTCTCATGGGTTACTCATTCTATTCTGTCGAGGAGTTCCTTGAAAAATTAAGCTGATCCTTGTTGTATCGTTGACTGCCTTTACTTAAACTTATGGATTGACTTTTTTCGGGTTTATAAACATTTTTATTTTTATCTGTTATTACTTTTATGTTGTAATTTCGTGTACTGACACCAGCCATGACCTTGGAGATTTGATCCTCAGTTTGGTCGCACCGAACTTGACGTGTAAACAAAAAAAGTAAATAGCACTCAACACTTCGTGTGAGTAAAGAATGGGCTCTGAGCACTATGGGACTTAACTTCTAAGGTCATCAGTCCCCTAGAACTTAGAACTACTTAAACCTAACTAGCCTAAGGACATGACACACATCCATGCCCGAGGCAGGATTCGAACCTGCGACTGTAGCGGTTGCGCAGTTCCAGACTGAAGCGCCTAGAACCGCTCGGCCACACCGGCCGGCTGTGAGTAAAGAGCTAGTTGTGTTTCACAAGAACGATGTTTTCTAAATCCGTGTTGACTGTGTGTCAATAGACAGTTCTCTTCGAGGTAATTTATAATGTTCCAACACAATATACTATCCCAAATCGTGCTGCATATCGACGTTAATGATATAGTCCTGTAATTTAGTGGATTTCTCCTATTGCTTTCCTTGAATACCGGTGTGACCGGTACAGCTTTCCAGTCTTTGGGTGCGTTCGTCGAGCAAGCAGTTGTATGTCGTTGTTAACTACGGAGCTACTGCATCAGCATATTCTAAAAGGAATCTGATTGGAATACAGTCTGGACGGAAAGACTTGATTTTATTAAGTGATTTAAGTACCTTTACTACTCTGAGGCTATCCACTAGTAAGTAATTCATGTTGGAAGCGGTTCTTGATTCGAATTCTGGAATATTTACCTCGTCTTCTTTGGTGAAGGAATTTCGGAAGACTGTTTTTAGTACTTCACGTACAGCAGCACTACCATTGATAGTCCTGTAATTGCTATCATGCAGGGAAGGCATTGAGCGTGTGTATCCGCTAGCATACTTTACACAACAACCAGAATATTTTTGGATTTTCTGCCAGGTTTTGAGACTTAGCTTCGTTGTGGAAACCATTATAAGCATCTCGCATTGAAGTCCGCGGTAAATTACGAGCTTGTGTAAAAGATCGCCAATCTCGATGACTTTGCGTTCGATTAAATTTGGCCTGCTTTTTCATTATTTCTGTAACAGTGCTCTGAGTTCTTTTGTGTATCAGGGGGGATCAGCTCCGTTGTTTGTTATTGGGATAAAACTCTCAATTGCTGTCGATAACATTTCTTTGAATCCAAGCCACATCCCGTCTACTCTTACATTGTTAATTTGTTTCTCAGGAAGGCGTCAAGCCAATTTTTATCTGCTTTTTACAATAGGTACATTTCTCGTGGACTAGGGAGTTACGGCATTCAGTCTCGCTACGACAACCCTGTGTTCACTAATCCCTGTATCCAATTTGAAGCTCGTTATTAGCTCAGGTTTATTTGTTGCCAACAAGTCAAGTGTGTGTTCGCAATCAATTGCTATTCGAGTGGGCTCATGAACTAATTGCTCGCAGTAATTTTCGGTGAATGCGTTTAGTGCAATTTCGGATGATGTTTTATGCGTACCTAAGGGCTTAAACATGATTTTTCTCTAACAAATGGAGGGTAAATTAAAGTCGAGTACGTATTTGAAATTAAATTAAGTTTTCTTTGAATATTGCAGCAACTGCATCATCTGAGTTGGGAGATCGGTAAAAGGATCCAATTATTATTTTATTCCGGTTGCCAAGAATGACCTTTACCCATTCTAACTCACAGGAACCATCTACTACAATTTCGCTGCAAGATAAACTACTTCTGACAGCAACAAACACCCCATGACCAACTGTGTACCGAGCGAGGTGGCGCAGTGGTTAGCACACTGGACTCGCATTCGGGAGGACGACGGTTCAATCCCGTCTCCAGCCATCCTGATTTAGGTTTTCCATGATTTCCCTAAATCGTCTCAGGCAAATGCCGGGATGGTTCCTTTGAAAGGGCACGGCCGATTTCCTTCCCAATCCTTCCCTACCCCGAGCTTGCGCTCCGTCTATAATGACCTCGTTGTCGACGGGACGTTAAACACTAACCACCACCACCACCACCAACTGTGTTTAGTGTATCTGTTCTGAAAACCAATGCGTCCTTCGCAAAAATTTCGGCTGAACTGTCTGGCTTCAGCCAGCTTTCAGTGCTTATAACGATATGAGCATCAGTGCTTCCTATTAGCTCTTGGAGATCTGGTACTTTCCCTACACAGTTACGACAGTTTACAGCTGTTATTCCGACGATTCCTAGATCTACGTTCTTCCTGTGTACCAGCACCCTTTGAGACTGAAGTCCTTTTTGTACTTTCCCGAGACCGCCTAACCTAAAGAACAGTCCAGGCCACGCCACACAGCCCCTGCTACCCGTGTAGCCGCCTTTTGCGTGTAATGGTCTCCTGCACAACTCATTATTACCGACATAAGCCATCGCCTTCATTAGGCTACACCGTGTTCTCTTCATGGCATCAGAAGGGACCTGTTCCACGTCTGGAATAGCTCACGGTTATGCACACAGTGTGTACGTGGGCAGACATTTGCTACGGGGCCCCATAACGCGCCTAACGTTGGAGCTCCCAACTAGCAATACCCCCCCCCCCCCCCCCCTCTGTGACTGCCCGTATTGTGTAGTCTGAGACGTTTCCTCTGAAACAGGACAAGCGATGGCATCTGGCTGAGCGACAATGTCAGCCACAGGCAGCACCTGGAACTTGTTTGTCTGACTAACTTTGGAGGCGTTTTGTTTGGCCCCCTGGGAAGTCTTTCGCAGCCTGCCACGCACCGAGGCGACCTCCCACGATCACGGGTGAGGGGTCAGGCTCAGTGCGAGCAGTAACTGGTGTGGATAACGGTGCGGAGAGATCATCGGACTCCCAACGGCCGACCCACAGCGGTGATCCCCATCCACTGCAGCATCAATCTGTGTAACCAAAGCTATCACAGCCTCTAGCCGAGAGTGAAGTGTCACCAACTCGTCTCGCATCCGCACTCAGCAATCACAGTCCCTATCCATACTAAACAGCTTGGAAAACTACACCACACAGACAAAACAAACGACTATCAACACGCGCTAAGGAATTACACTCCTGGAAATTGAAATAAGAACACCGTGAATTCATTGTGCCAGGAAGGGGAAACTTTATTGACACATTCCTGGGGTCAGATACATCACATGATCACACTGACAGAACCACAGGCACATAGACACAGGCAACAGAGCATGCACAATGTCGGCACTAGTACAGTGTATATCCACCTTTCGCAGCAATGCAGGCTGCTATTCTCCCATGGAGACGATCGTAGAGATGCTGGATGTAGTCCTGTGGAACGGCTTGCCATGCCATTTCCACCTGGCGCCTCAGTTGGACCAGCGTTCGTGCTGGACGTGCAGACCGCGTGAGACGACGCTTCATCCAGTCCCAAACATGCTCAATGGGGGACAGATCCGGAGATCTTGCTGGCCAGGGTAGTTGACTTACACCTTCTAGAGCACGTTGGGTGGCACGGGATACATGCGGACGTGCATTGTCCTGTTGGAACAGCAAGTTCCCTTGCCGGTCTAGGAATGGTAGAACGATGGGTTCGATGACGGTTTGGATGTACCGTGCACTATTCAGTGTCCCCTCGACGATCACCAGTGGTGTACGGCCAGTGTAGGAGATCGCTCCCCACACCATGATGCCGGGTGTTGGCCCTGTGTGCCTCGGTCGTATGCAGTCCTGATTGTGGCGCTCACCTGCACGGCGCCAAACACGCATACGACCATCATTGGCACCAAGGCAGAAGCGACTCTCATCGCTGAAGACGACACGTCTCTATTCGTCCCTCCATTTACGCCTGTCGCGACACCACTGGAGGCGGGCTGCACGATGTTGGGACGTGAGCGGAAGACGGCCTAATGGTGTGCGGGACCGTAGCCCAGCTTCATGGAGACGGTTGCGAATGGTCCTCGCCGATACCCCAGGAGCAACAGTGTCCCTAATTTGCTGGGAAGTGGCGGTGCGGTCCCCTACGGCACTGCGTAGGATCCTACGGTCTTGGCGTGCATCCGTGCGTCGCTGCGGTCCGGTCCCAGGTCGACGGGCACGTGCACCTTCCGCCGACCACTGGCGACAACATCGATGTACTGTGGAGACCTCACGCCCCACGTGTTGAGCAATTCGGCGGTACGTCCACCCGGCCTCCCGCATGCCCATTATACGCCCTCGCTCAAAGTCCGTCAACTGCACATACGGTTCACGTCCACGCTGTCGCGGCATGCTACCGGTGTTAAAGACTGCGATGGAGCTCCGTATGCCACGGCAAACTGGCTGCCACTGACGGCGGCGGTGCACAAATGCTGCGCAGCTAGCGCCATTCGACGGCCAACACCGCGGTTCCTGGTGTGTCCGCTGTGCCGTGCGTGTGATCATTGCTTGTACAGCCCTCTCGCAGTGTCCGGAGCAAGTATGGTGGGTCTGACACACCGGTGTCAATGCGTTCTTTTTTCCATTTCCAGGAGTGTAGGTTAAAGTGCAGATTCGAAAACTAAACTATCAGTGCACGCAGATGACGTTAAATAATTCATACCTTGCAGCGGCGCGGTTTCTTTGTAACGTCACCCACACCTACATGTGAACCCTTTGCAGCAGATCGCCGGTAGGGAAGCTGAGCAGAAACCTACCATACTGTAACTCGCACCAGGCTGCATCAACGAAACTATTCCAAGAATTGGGAAAAGGTCTTAATTTTGGATGAAAGGTGGAAATACTGGCAAAACTTTGGCATATTCTGAACTTTGATAATGTACACGGTCACTGCCAAGCCTGTGCTAATCTTAACACAGTCATGCACAAACCCTTTCATTCAAGTTAGCAAGTTTATGGTAGCGTATTTCCCGAAATCTGAACAACTGCTAAGCACGGTTTGTTCTTAAATGAAAATGCTGGCCTATCTTAGCACCAGCACATCACTATAGTCTTTTTGTCACATACATTTCCCTGGTTTTTGATTCTGGCACCTTTGCATTGTAGTGCCCATAACATTCCTCCGTGCTTCACATGTGTCCTTCCAGGGTTTACATACAACGTTGTCCCTAAAACCATACTTCTGTCTAAGACTATTTATTTTACATACACCCTAATACATAATCACTTATTACAAGAATTTATTTACAAGTTTTATTTTTCGCTTACCTTTATTTCAAATGAAAGTAAATTAACAGAGTGTTACTTCCTTATTTTCCTTTAATCAGCAAGATCAAATCTACTAGAAATTTTTTTTCAAGAATTTATTTCCTTTCAAAGACTTAATGAGTTTTTAACAAAAACTAGTTGCTATTGAAACTTCTTCTTTACTTTAACTCAACTTGGGAACATTTAATTGCGAAAAACACATTTCACTCAAAGCAATTATTTACAAACATTTTGTAATACATAGTTTCCACTCTTATGTAGTGTCTGTTTAAATCACTTCTTCAAATTTTTTACCACTATTGAACAGAAAACAAAATATTTTATTTACAGCATATGTAATCTCCACATATAATGTTCTTCAGCTTTATCCAGGAATATGTTTCGTCACATTCATCAAAATCTCCTTCATTAACTGCACTTGTCACATCCGGTTACTTTCGTTTCCCTACATTTCACTTTTTAGAAACAGCTTTCCATGCAAGTCTACTCTGTCCGAGTTTCTTGGTCTCTGCGTAACTATTACATCCCTTTGAAGTTACATAGTGCGTAGTCAAGTCCTGGTCTCTGTCGTTTACAATTTCCGCCCGCCTTCCCCCCCCCCCCCCCCCCCCCCCCCCCCCCCCCCCCCCCCCGCGCCCGATTACCTAACCAAATCGACAATTCGTTGATGCCTACTGATAAACTTCTTTTTTTTGCCAGTTTATTTAGTACCTCTCCTTTAGTTATAGTTACTTGATCTGCACGTAACATTCTCATGTAGAACAATTTTAAAAGGCTTCCATTCTCTTCCTATCTGAACTATCGTCCACGTTTCACTTCCATATAAGGCCCAGACATAATTTCTGAGAGTGTATTCCAGTCAAAACCGATAAAACATTTCTGTAAACCTACAAATGCTATAAACGTAGCTCTGCCTTTTGTTTGGGGTGTTAAATATAGATAACACAGAGGCTACAATTACTCTGCCGACCTTGTTTTTTTAATCCACCGCATGTTTACTTATACAGTTTATTGGCACCACAATACACTTGGCGAGGCAAACAACTTCTTTCACTGGGATCTATGCCTCTGCTGTGGGCGCAGTGCCAACAGCACTTCGCTAAAAAGAGGACGTGTCCCAGAAACGAGGCGTGGAAGAGTGTTGAGGAGGCTGTAGTGAAGCGTGCAGCAGTCACAAGTTTGCATGTAGATTAATCCAACATTATAATGAGAAAATTACAGTGAAGACTAATAGTGAAAGCTACTACTTGCCACCCATGCTACTGCAGAGCAAGCAAGTAACAACTATTTTTATGACGCTTAGAAATAAAGCCGTCATCATCCTGAGGCGCTTTTGCATGGAACCTCGACTCCTTCACTTCCATTAAATGTGAATGAATTTCGATACACGTCTCAGGTACAACAAAATACAATTGCACTAGAATCTGTCATACGAAGCATTATTTTCTGTTGGCCCCTCTTTCCATCATCTAGAGGAATTATATGAACAAATTCACTGTTGTAGTCTCTTTTATTAGATTTAATTGAAACTGCAGCCTATGACATATCTATGTACAATATTCACAGCTAACAGACCGAAATATGTTGACAAGTATGTTAACGTATTGCCAACATTCGAACAGTAGAGGCATATGCCTGACTGTCTTTCTGTGTGTGTGTGTGTGTGTGTGTGTGTGTGTGTGTGTGTGCGGTTTGGGAACTTGTGGGCGCCCAACGGCGAGGTTATCAGCGCCCTGACATCGATGAAAACAAACAAAGGTGGATAAGAACGAAAACTGTTGTACACGCATGCGCACGAAACTACCACACAATGACTATCGCATAGGCACTCTCACATGCATTAAAACCAATGAGGAGGCAAGATAGCTAATCAAGACAGTAAAAGAGGGAAAATAAACCACAAAAGAGCTAAAAGAAGAGAACAGGGAGATGAGTCTGGCTGACCACTTACGAAAAAGTTTGGGTGAGCCAGCCACCCCGTTGACACATTAAAAATATCTCCCCAAAATCTTGTTAAAAATGTGGGACAATTCACAGAACTTTAAAACCCGAACCATATTCATTTGAGCACTGCATAAAATAGACTGCAGACCCGTCAGCAAATCCGCTGCAGTACGCTGGTCAGCAAATAAAATGCAGTCCAATAAAAGGTGGTGCACCGTGATCTGCACGCCACAAGCACCACACATCGGAGGGTCCTCTCGCCGGAGTAAAAATCCATGCGTCATAGGGCTGTGGCCGATGCGAAGACGAGTAAGGATGACCTCGTCCCGTCGACGTGGCTCGACGTGGCTGGAAGGAAGTACGCCACGGCCGGGTTGTGGGCTTGATCACACGAAGCTTGTTGTCGGTCACTTCTAGCCACTCATGTTCCCATCGACACAGGACTTTGTACCTCAACAGCGAGGTGAGAGCATGCCGTGGGATAGCACACTGAAAGACCTGACGGGCACGACACGCCTCCTTGGCTGCTCGATCAGCCCTTTCATTCCCCAGAATTCCCGCGTGCCCTGGTACCCAGCAGAAAGACACCGGCTTCCCCAGTCGCTGTAGTTGGAGGAGGGCGTCGTGGATAGCCTGGGTTCCTTTATCTGCTGGGTACAAACGCTCAAAGAATCTGAACAGACGAGAAATTTAACACTGGGAGAAAGTCTCATCTTCTCCAGTGCCCGCAAGATGGCATATAATTCTGCGTCAAAGATGGTAAATGCAGGAGGCAGTCTGACCTTGAGGACACGATCCGGGAAGACGACAGAGCAACCAACAGAGTCACCCTGCTTAGACCCATCCATAAAAACAGCTACATGGTCGTGGTGCTCAGATAAAACGGCAGAAAAGGTCCGATTAAAAACGGAAGCAGAAGTGCTATCTTTCCTGTACCGCACCACATCTAAAATCACTCTGGGCCTCTCCAGTAACCAGGGTGGCAGGCGGCATTCTAACCGACTTGCTCGTGATACGCTATACACACGTTTTCGCGCCAACTTTCTTAACTAGAGCACGATGGTAATGTGAAGACTGTCTTTTGAAATCAACTTTAAACAGATTAATATATCTGTAGGAGAACCCATCTACATTTAGGAATTCCTTACTTATCGATAACATTCACCAGTTGCTCCATACTGCTTTAGACGAGTGTCTGATAAAGCCGCCCCTAAGCAAATCAAAAGACAAAAGAAAAAGTATTTTTTCAAGGTCTTACGATTTCAGATAGCAAAGCGTAGGAAAGAAGGTAAAACATGCTCTGCCCTGTCCTCAAATTAACACAGAGAAACTTAAGTCACGTAAATAAAAAATTATGATATGAATATACACATTAATGAGATAACCAATAACTGTAACTTGTGTGAATGTGTCCTTAATGTGTGACTCTATTCGATGTTATTTGCAGTGTAGCGATCTACTCTGACGAAAACTGAAAGTGTTGCACACTGAAGCTCCAGTCTGATTGTCATCAAATTTGAAGAGATGTTTGTCACATAATTGACACTACATGATTAAACTTTCATTTTATTTGTAACTGGTGCCCATCAGCAAGATCAATGTGAGGTTGGCAAGCCCGAATACATTCGTATAATTGTTATGGGTTGGAAGCAAATAGCCAACGAATGTCATCTCGAGGAACTTCTCGTCGCGGCTGAAACACATGCTGTGTCATGTCGCGAAGATGGCTGGCTGGAGGTAGATACGAAAGTATGCGTTTTTTCATCGCATCCCATACATGCTCTGTGGGTGACCATTCAGAGAACCAGTCAGGCAGTCAAGAACCCGTACATTCCACAAGGCGCTTATGTGTGCATTTTTGCAGTCTCCTGCTGGAATATGCATTTTCGTTCCATGGTTATGAAGTGTTTGAAAGAGGATTTACCATTCTTGCCACATACTACCAAGCATTCAGCCCCCTTCAACAATCTCTAAATAAGACAGTTGTTGTACTCAGTCGCTTTCCACACTATGACTCCAGGTGTTGGAGAGGTATGGATATCAGAGTCGCTGCTTCACCGGATCGTCTGTGAAAAAGTTGCAGTCGATCACATCGCCACAGACCGGAGCTGAACATCAAAGGATGCCACTCAATGTGCCATTTGATTCTGGAAAGTCTCTGTTGTCCGTGGTACTGCGTCAGCCATAAACCACGTCGGTTTCCAGAAGGCTTTTGATACCATACCTCACAAGCGGCTTGTAATCAAATTACATGCTTATGGAGTATCGTCTCTAATACGCTACTGGATTCGTGCTTTCTTGTCAGAGTGGTGACAGTTCGTAGTAATTGACGGAAAGTCATACAGCAAAATAGAAGTGGTTTCTGGCACTTCCCAAGACGGTGTTATAGGTCCTCTGTTGTTCCTTATCTATATAAAAGATTTAAAAGACAATGTGAGCGACTGTATTAAGTTGATTGCAGATGATGATGTCGTTTATCATCTAGTTAAGTCATCAGAAGATCAAAACCAATTGAAAAACGATTTAGATAAGATATCTGTATGATATAAAAATTGTCAAACTGGCAATTTACACTAAATAATGAGAAGTTGAGGTCATCCACGAAGAACGTAAATTGGAAAGAACACACAGAAAATGTTGTGGGGAAGGCGAACCAAATACTTCGTTTTATTGACAGAACACTTGGAAGATGCAACAGATCTAGTAAAAAGACTGTCTACACTACGTTTATTAATCCTCTTCTGAAGTACTGTTGCGCTATGTGGGATTCTTATTAGATAGGATTAACGGAGTACATCAAGAAAGTTCAAAGAAGAGGAGCAAGTCACGGACATGATAAGGATTTGGTGTGGACATCATTAAAACAAAGGCGTTTCTCACTGCGGCGAGATCTTCTCATGAAATTTCAATCAAGAACTGTCTCCTCCGAATGTGAAAATGTCTTTTCGGCGCCGACTTACATAGGGAGAAACGATCCTAATAATAAAATAAGGGAAATCAGAGCTCGAACGGAAAGATATGTGTTTGTTTCTTCCGCGTGCTGTTCGAGAGTGTAATAACAGAATTATTGTGAAGGTGCTTTAATGAACCCTCTGCCAGGCACCTAAGTGTGATTTGCAGAGTACCCACGTTGATGTAGAGCTTGGCATCGGTCTGTTCGTCAGAGTCATCTGAACAATCCTACGATCTTCTCGTGGTGCAGCCCTTCTGGTAGGATCCGTGCGTATGCTTCTTACCACTCCGTGGTCCTGAACCCATTTCGTCACTGCTCGTTCTGCGTCCATTGTACGACAGCCAGCTGTCTCTGCGACCTGTCTTTATTACGCTCCCATGTCATATCAAGACTGAACCTTTCTCGAAGTCCGAAGGATGTTCAATGGGCCTGAAAATACTGGCGTACCGGTTTGGTAGCATTCGGTCTTGTTATTCACAACGTCACATTTTCCGTTCCCATAAGATCGACAAATGAGCTCAAAAATGGTAAAACTTACAGACTGTCAACATTACTCCTTTTAATTTTTTTTTTTTCGCTGAACAGCTACGCCACAAGCTCGTTGTCAAGAAGCCTAATAAGCTCAAACGTTTCGTATGGATGCTGTTTCCCACAGGTAGCGTCATGTGAAGCATTTGCTGCAAACTTGTATATTAATGTGTTATATTTTTTGCATCATTCCTCTCAAAAATCGTGAAGTGAGTGATCATTTCTATCCCACTTATTTTTCAAGAACTTGTGTTTTACAGCTTCCATATTTGTTTAGAACTGAAAGAGGCTATAATTTTCAATATTGATGCATCATAGATTGTGGCATCGAAAGGAGCACTGAAACGTCAATTATTTGTTGACAGAATCAGCTGTTCAGTATCCTATTTTAAAGATAGGACAACTGCAGCCAAAACTCACACTGTGAATAAACTTACGCACTGGCTGTTAAAATGCTTTTATTAAAAATTCACCACCGATTTCGTATCAATAGAGACGCATCTTTAGGTGATAGGATTTTTAAACAGTTATGGCGCCGTTTCGCACCAACAAAGATACATCTTTAGGTGAAAGGTTTTTTAAACAGTCGTGGCAAGGCAGAGTGATTGCTTAGAGACAAGTCCCATAGGTCGTCGTCAAGATAGAAACAGATTGCATGCTAAAAGCGGTAGTCCATGATTAAAATGACTTCCGCTTTTAGTGTGCTATCTATGCCTTGATGATGACTGATGGGACTAGGCTCTAAGTAATCACTTTGCCGCGCCACGACAGTTTAAAAAACCTATCACCAAAAGATGTATCTCAATTGATGCGAAATCGGTAGTGACTTTTTAATAAAATTAGTTTAAAGCAGCCACTCAGGTTTTTGCCCGTAGTATTTCTCTGAAACAATGAACGATTTAACTCTGGATGCCCGGATGAAGATTCACTAAGTGTGGTCACATTTTCTTGAAATGTTGTTCGTAGCTCATAATGATTCGTTCCGTCAATTTCTAATTCTGTTTGATAGCGGCCATAAAATTCTCACAAAACGATGTAATTTGTTTGGGATCCATTGCTTTGATTGTCACTGAGGCTGTCAATAGCAACATGTTGTGAATAGCGATCCCTGCTTTCCATCTCAATGTGCTAGCCTGTCGACGTATGTTTAAATACAAAGGATAGTATGTTGCCAGTTTAGAGATACAGAGATAACACGGCACGTTGTCATGGACACAATCCAACGATGAAATAGCCACTTAATTGATCTTCAAGGTATTCAAGATTAGCTTTCCTTATGTATATTTTGATTATCGGAAAAAAGTAGTAGAGCCTTTCAAAAAACAGAATCTCGAAACAAGTGTAATGAATTGTTTTTATCTCATACAATCCAGAGACGGGAAAATATTGAAATTATTTTCATATGTAGTCTCTCCATTACTTCCTATGGTTTTGACCGGTACGCAGTTGTAAGTTTATGTTATCTAACTTAATTGACTTCTCACACTGCACTTTATTCATTTTAATATTTTATTTCGCATTATCGATTTCGGGGAGCCCTGTACACTCCTCAAATGTGCTTGTACACATTTTGATACGAGCATCTAAAAATAAACTACATACATTGTGTAAATTCAGATACAAAAATAAGCACATTGTGTGATATGCCATGGAAATTGACTTACAAGATGTATAATAATTCATCCATCAAATAATGTCAGACATCTTATGTACATTGATAAAATTATCCTTATTTGTATTTCGCCTCGCAAAGCCATTCAATACTCAGCATCACTTCTTTGCGACCTTAAAACTGAATCAATCGTTACGCACCTTAGCAGACCGTTGACTAGCAAAATTACAATAACAGCAAGTCTAGGAAAGGTCTCAAAAAGAGCCCCACCCATCCTCAGATTCAAAGTGATTACTCCCCAAGTTAATATGAGTTATATTGTTCAAGGGACTGGTAATTCGGGCACCGATATCGTCGTGATTTTTTCCGCCATAAAACTCTAATAGAAATTCAGAATAACGCATTCTAAAGGATGTTACATAAACAGAAGCGACATCGTAAAGCAACACATTTTCTTCTGAAAGCAGGTTGGTTTTATTCAGGATTCCAATACATCATATTATCCCGCATTCTTTTGACTGCAAAACGCTATATTTCAACATAAACCCCGTTCAATGCGACGGCGTCACGCCATCTCAATAGAAGCTTCAAATGACTCTGAGCACTATGGGACTTAACATCTGAGGTCATCAGTCCCCTAGACTTAGAACTACTTGAACCTAAGTAAACTAAGGACATCACACACATCCATGTCGGAGGCAGGATTCGAACCTAGGACCGTAGCAGCAGCGCAGTTCCGGACTGAAGCGCCTAGAACCGCTCGGTCACAACGGCCGGCTCAATAGGAGGGCCTGTATGCCGACCTGATACCACTATATTGGTCGACGTCGGAGCCAATGTATTGATGCCTCAGTAACCTCATCATCGTCCACGAACTGCTTCCCGCGGAGTGCATGCTTCATTGGGCAAAACAGTGGAAATGGGAAGGTGCGAGATCTGGGATGAGGTAGAAAAGTCCAATGAAGTTTTGTTAGCTCCTCTCGAGTGGACAGATCTGTGATAGGTCTTGCGTTGTCAAGAAGCAGCGAGGCATTTGTGATCTGTCGATCAGCTCGAATGAGAGTGTCGACACGTCCCGACATTGCAGGAGTGACAGCTGTGTGCGGCCAGTCGCCAAGCGGGAGATTGGACAGGTTTGCACGACCTTGTTGCGATGATGACAGAGGCCTCGCCCAACGACTCAAAGTGCCTTTGTTCACAGTCAGGTTTCCGTATACGCTCTGCAAGCGCCTGTGGATATGTACGATGGTCCGGTTTTCCTCCAAAAGAAAATTAGTGACCGCTCTCTGCTTGGAACGCACTTTCGTTACAGACACCATTTTGAGAGCTACGCGTAGCGCCGTCACCTATCCGAACTTCATCAACCTACAGTGGCTGAAGCGGCAATATTCCACGGTGTTCCACAACAAATTCCGCATTTTTTTCAACCGAAATTGGCAGCGAAAAAATGTGTTCCATTACTTATCGAATGTCCCCTCGTAGCGACAAGAATGATCCCAGTTGCATGATGTAAACCCCACTATAAATCTAATGAATGGGATTGTGTATGTGCAATTAATAGTAATCTGTTAATAAAATTACAGTATTATTTACCATTTTGATTTAATAAACTTTTTGGTTTGTCGTTCCTTTTTATTTAGTGTGTGTTTTGTGCTTTGCATTTGGTTGTATGTCGCTATGATTGCTTCAAAGACCCCTTTATTCAGGTGCTGATTATCTCGTCAGCAGATACGGTCATCTTGTAATGGGATTTCGATGGATTTTGTGTGCAAGTGTCTGAGTATGAAGTGCCACGGTTTCTCCTAAGAAAACAGTAGAAAAATTCCACGTCTCCGAGTGGTAAACACCAAATATATTAAAATTATACACAAAACATGGAAATTATTGTGTGTCAGCTGGGAAGATTTATGCTCTTCTTTTAAATTATTTAAATATTTGATTTTGAATGCTTTTTATGTACGTGTAACTTAAATAAATTTAATCTTTTTCTGCCGTCTACAGTGTGAATATGCATATTTGGCAAACGCCTCCGAGTAATGAAATATTATTTATTGATGATTTTACTCATATACAGTAAATAGTACGGAAAGATGAGGTACTGAAAAAGAAAATTTTACTGGAAGAGACCGACACTCAAACTGTCACCCACATTCTTATCACACCCACAGTGTCTCTTCCCGTGTATTCAAAACATACACCGCCCGTCAGAAAAGTTCAGAGTCTGATTTTATTCCTGGCGTACATCGACGTCAGCGCAGCTACTACGGTGGCACCTTGAACTAGTAACACTCGAACAAAAACAATGACGTGTGGTCGTCTGCAGTGACTGGCTTGAAATGAAAAAAACGTGGACAACCGCTTTCTGAAAAAAATCACGGGTGATCATACTTCGTGATATCTATAAGAACCTAGCACATAACGATAAAGTGCAGAGTGTGTCTCTGATGATTCGACAAGACCGAACGAAGGTGCGAATTGAACAGCTTCCCAGAAAAGAACTATTCTGACAGTTTCACATGGTCGTCTCAATGTTCTGTGCGTTGTACTGATATTACGGGAGACTACGTTGAACACCCGAAGCATTAAAATCACCGTCTTAAATGTTGTCTATTTTTTAGTAATTAAATCTCGAAACTTTTTGGATTGACAGTGTACACCAGCTACGATCGACTGGTAAAGCTTCTATTTTCTAGAAGAGTAACATACATGTTCGTGGCTAAACGACGCATTTAATGAAATATGAATGTCGGTACATGTAACTCTCCTGCCTGGTATAGTAGTAAGAGAAGATACGTTTAATGCTGGTCAAAATAAGTCTCTGAGCAGCTCATATTGACATTGTACACACATCAAAAAAAGTTTTGCATCACCTCGGTTCCGAGAGATCCGGAACCTGTACAGAAAATTGGAATAGAGATCAACATAAACATCATTTCCACCATTTTATTGCTCATGAAAATCACACATTGCATATTGTACCAACATACAGTGAGATCTTCACAGGTCCAGCTTTCTGTACACACCGGTACCACTAATAGTACGACCTCTTTCATTGATGCATGCCTGTGTTCGTCGTGGCATACTATCCACAAGTTCATCAAGGCACTGTTGGTTCAGACTGTCCCACTCCTCAACGCCGATTCGGCGTTCATCCCTCAGAGTGGTTGGTGGGTCACGTCGTCCGTAAACAACCCTTTTCAGTCTATTCGAGGTATGTTAGGGTTCACGTTATAAAGGCACATTTGCATGCCGAGCGTGAGTTTCTGCGGAAACGCGAAATATTAATTAAATAAATAATCTGTGACAAATAAATAAAGCCTATGGCACACAACTGCAGCGCTGTGTCGCTGATAAAACAAAAGCACAATTACGTTACTCTTATGTTTGATTAAGAAAAGAGAGCTCTGGTTGAAGTGGTGCGAGAAGCACGTATTTTATTTTATTGTCTGGCACACCGCCATATTTCATGTTATAGAAGAATACTGCGAGTTGCAACCACACTAGGCACTCGATTCTGTAAAGAATTGTATTTATAAAAGTAAGTAGGATTATGAACTGTAGGCTTATTCATTGAATATATCTGATTTAACTAACTGTGTAACTTTTTTATGTTTAGTAGACAATCACCTCTGTACGACGTATTGGCATGGCTGGCAAATTATTGTAATATTGAGATTTAGATTATGAGTCCGCACCTACCGCAGCAGTCTTTGGAAACGATTTAATTACGAAGTCCGATTATTCAGTTTTATTTCACGGTCAACTACGAGTAACATTGCCTTTACGAAAAAGCCATTGTCAAGCGTCTGATATCGAATAATTAAACGTCCACGTTCCAGATAAGCAAAATATTAATTACAATTGCAATCACAATCACCATCATACAGATAGAATAATCAATATCTAAATAACAATATATTTTTATTTATTTATTTATTTTATATTGGCGACTGCGTGTCGGACTTGTTATTTTGTCATTTGTTACATTGTTCTCTTTGTTTCATGTAAAAAATCAACTTTCTGGACCTGGACGTCAATGTATGAGAGATAACAAAATCTGAAGATATTTTCCAATTCTGAAATTTTGCGGGAAGACGCAATGAAACTTCCAGCAAAATAAGGTAAGACGCAGCATCTTTGCATTAGCAGGCTTGACCAGACGTATAATTCAGTGTATTAGCTTTTCAGTAAATTCTGTAGTGTTTCTTTTCTGCATAACAGTTTCAGTGATAAATTTCATTCTCAGTACTTTTCCCTAAACAATAACGTATGCAACAATACCAATACACGAGTGTACAATATGGCCGACTTCTGTACGATATCATGTAACATGGCCAGCAGCCATTACCAATAATCTCAAATTCAGTTTATATTTTTAAATTAACAGACAGCCATTGTTGCTACGAGCGATTCATGCTCAACTACATTTTATTTTAAAATCAGTGTCAAAAATTTTCTTGAAACATATATCGCGTGTGGCATGGTAATAACTAGAAAACAATACGCAAAAATGGAACAGCAAGGACGTACTATTCAGACGCAATCCGACTCGGACGTGAGACAAGTGTTAGAAAATGACTTTACGACAGCAACCGGTAGTGACGATTCATCAAACATTGACGCAAGTGTTGACGAAAATTTTGACGATAGGCCGTCCACTACAAAAATTTCAAAATCTCAATCAGAGCCCATGTTAATGCATGACGTCACGTCTAATGACGCGGCGGGGGCAGAGACCTTGCAAACGGTAAACATTGCCGACATGTTACAAATGCTAGTGAAACAAAACGCAGAAAATATGGCAACCATAAGGAAAGAGAACGCCGGAAACATGGCAACCTTAAAGGCACAATTAGAGACACAAAATGAACAGTTAAAAACACAAAATGACGAAATCAAATCTGATCTCATAGCAATCAAGATAGGTAATGACACTTTGTGTAAACGTGTGGAACTTATAGACGCCACACTGACCAAACAGATGACCGAACTCAGTACTAAATTTTCCCAGCTCAATACGAGACAAGAAAAGACTACAACTGACGTAGCACTTTTACAGACACAAGTAAAAAACCTTAATGTCACGTGTGAAGTTCTTACTGAACAAATTCAAACATATCCCTCAGTACATGACAGCCTTGAAAAACGAATTACTGACGTACAGAATAAATTTGACAATGTTGAACAACACCTGACTGACATCTTACAATCAGATGCCACAGCTCATTTTCAAAATATTAATAAAGAATTTCATGATTGGGTTGAGAACAAAGACAAA